>NC_133424.1:682857-1024285 GCF_049350105.2 Macaca mulatta
AATGAGAGTGAAGGTACAGAATTGGAATTTTGTCTATTTTGTAGAGATTCTGTAACGTATCAGGTACAAGTCTCACTTCCTGATTTAAATGCATGAAGCTGAAATTAGAAAACTTGACAAAAACATGCCTTTGAATAGTGAGCCTTTATCCTCCTTGAAATAGTGACTCATTCACTAAAACGTCCACCTGCAACTTTGTCAAATACATTTGTTGCATTAGTCCTCAAGTGAGCTCAGTTTTCCAGACAGGCAGATTATTACTGTTTAAAGTTTGTCCTGATGATGTTGGTGAACAGGGAAAATCCTTTGACGTGGATCCTCTGTGTGTGTTACACATCAGACGCGGCCTGCCCAACCCTCTGCCTGTAACTGGGAACCTTGACTGTCAGGATCATTGTAGAGAACCTTGAGGAAAGCAAAACAAGCCTCTGGAGTAGCAAAAGATGTAGCTGATTTCATGCAATAAAACTTACACATTTTTCTTTAAAATGCTTCCCTCGGAACGTCAGCTTGCTGACTATCTTAGAATCGCTGTAGTCCGCTGACAGCAGTCGTGGGAACAGGTGCATGGCCTGGCTGATGCAGGAGGGTCTCAGAGTGGAGCCACACTCCTGACACTGAAGGAGGGGCTGGAGCCATCACGCTCGTGACTCGTGCAGATGGCCTTGGCTGACCTCCAGAAGAGAAAACGTCAGTATCCAAGGAGGAAAAAGTCTATTAATTTCATGAGTGTTTGCCTTCGCAATGGCTAATACCCTGAGTTTGTGGCACCTGCTGTCTCTGGAATGAGGAGTCTTCCCTTCCTGGCAGACAAGCTCTAGATGGGAACAGGAGCTGTGATTGCTGGATTGAAGAGATTTCCTTCTTGGGGAGGTGGCCTTCGAGCCTGACATGAAGGAAGCTGTGACTGGCGGGAAAGGGCCTTGGAGACAGTGTATTTACCAGGAGGGTCGGTGACTGAGAACCATCCTGTTCCCAGTGTTGCCATTCTGGTTCTAGAGTAAACTTGGGGAGAGACAACAGCCAAAAGCCCCGAGGAATATTCTGTGATGTTGATCACGTCTGGTAGATTTGTTGCTGAGACTCTGAAATGAGAAGCCCGGGAGGTGCAGGTCTATCAGGCCGTGGGACGTGAGACAGCTGCTGCTTCAGGGGTTGGAGTCCCCGTGCCAGAGGCTCAGTCCTGCAGAGACTTCTGCACAGTGGGCAACTGATGCCTCCGGTTGATTGTGAGTCCCCCAGATGAATACCCATGAAAGGTACCGTGTCAGCAAAGAGTCAAACTCTGTGAAGCATTTGGAGATTTATTCTGAGCCAAATGAGTTACCATGGCCCTTGATACTGCCCTCAGGAGATCCTAAGAACGTATTCCCGAGGTGGTCAGAGCCCAGCCTGGTTTTATAGCTTTTAGGGAGGCATAAGACAATCAATCAAATAAATGTAAGATGTACATGGGTTTGGTCTGGAAAGGTGGGACAACTGGAAGCAGGGGTGTCCAGGTCATAGGTAGATTCGAAAATTTCCTGATTGACAGTTGGTTAAGAGAGTTGTCAGATAAGGGGTTGTGGAGACCAAGGCTTTGTCATGTGGAGGAAATCCTCCAGGTAGCTTTGGAGAGAATAGATTGTAAATGTTTCCCATCAGACTAAGCGTCTAAGTTCTGTCTAATTCCAGAAGGGAGGTGGGGTGATGAGGCAAGTCCGACCCCCCAGCGATCATGGCCTGGACTAGTTTTTCAGATTACCTTTGGAATGCCCTTGTCAAAAGCAGGGGCTGTTCAGATGGCCAAAGGGGCTTCGAATTCTAATGTTTTTAAAACCAGAAAGTGATTGTGTTTTTTTCTGTGGATGACAGCCAGTGTAGTAATTAATATTTTATTAGCAGATTAATTTGGAAGTCAATGTGTTTTCAAGTATGTTAATTATTAAGTCATCAACAAACAGAGAAGGGCTTACTTTGAAACCAGCCTGAGACTCAAGAGGCTCATCAAAGAAAACGCTGGACTTGGGAGAACTGATTCACGTGTTTACTGTGCCAAGTTTCAGGCATTATGAGAAGTCTGTGCTGATACATTGTGACTTGAGAACTTAAATCTTGATAGACTCTTAAGAGTGAGGCTTTTTTTTTCTTTTCTTTGTAAATGGTCAGTGTTTCTGTCTCCTGTGTTTTGTCTTCCAGCCGCTGAGCACTTTAGCTTTGTGTTCACGTGGCCTTGTTCTCCGAACCACCTGCTTTGTGGCTCCTCTGTCCTGCCCACCTTGATCGCGTCTTCCCTGCCCCGTGGGTTTTATCCCGAGGACTGTTCTCCGCTGTGGGGAGGGGAGGATCAGTGGACACTGGCTTTACCGCCTCATTTTCTGTGTAGCTCCCAGTTTCTCAAAATCTTAATTGTCTTGGATTCCCTGTGAAACTGGGAGTCAGGCCTTGGGCGCAGTGCTGGGTGGCCTTGGGCGCAGTACTGGGGCAGGAGGGAGAGATGAGAACAGGAAGGATGGGTTTGTCAGGGGAAGGAACCCCTTGCCAAATTCCTGTGTCTGTTTTAGGTTAAAGATGAATGGCCGGATGGTGGATGTCTCACCTGCTGTGGCTGGACCTCGCTGTGCTGAACCCTGAGCAGGGGCCCCAGCAGCTGCCTCCTGCCAGGCCGGGGCCACAGGGCTGGGCTTCTGCCTCTGGGAGGGCTCGTGCCAAGGTGCAAGGGTCTGCACCGCTCGTGTGTGACCTGAGGGGCATGTGGGAAGCTTTTCTATGCTCCTCACCTGGGAGAAGTTGAGCTCATCTGGGCTAGAGCCTCTGGGGAGGTAGGAAGGCAGAGGCCTGGAATTCCTGCTTTCCCCAGACAGCAAGAAAGCTCAGCGTTGCACCTGCTCTGAGATGCCCTCAGCAGCCATATATAGTTGATTTTAACATGACGGAAGGTGCCAATTAACCCGGCTCTGTGGAGAGCTTTGAGGAGTCCAGGCCCTGGGCCCCGGGCTTTTTAATATGTTCCTTCCTGAACAAAAAAGAACAAAAGATCCCTGTGGCTGATGCCGACTGCGTGGGGTAGGACATGCCGAGCTTGGGTGGGGCTTGCCCCTGAGTTTCCTTGGTGCTCCTCCCAGCCCCCACGGACACCAGCCTCTCCAGGCCGAGGCTTGTCCTGTTTAGACCCTCGTTGGTGGGGTCTGTGGTCCTGGATCGAGGGCCCAAGCACTTCTTTCATATTATTATAAATGATTCACCAGAGATGCACGGCTGTGCCCAAACATCTCACGAGCATGAGATACAGCCAGTGTCGCCGCCGCAAGCTCATAATTCTAGTGGAAAGAGGAAATTTTACTTTTAATGTGCTCGTGTGACTCAGATGCAAATATTCAATTCCCATTAAACATTCAAGACCTTGAGATCCTCTGAGATTCCTTGGAAAGCCGTTCCTTGGCCCCACGACTAACTCTCCTGTGGAAGGAGGCTGGGGTGGTCCGCGGGGTCTGGGATCCTGCTGCGTTCTCCAGGATTCCTTAGGTTTCATCATTAGTCCCAGCTCTTCAGCAGGTGGAGCTGATTGACTCTGACATTTCCATTATATTGTTCTTGTGTTGCCTCAGTTAACTTAGAATAACCAGTATTTACCAGAAATAATTGATGGCGAGATGGGAATTATTGGTGATTCCCTGACATAGGCAGCCTGTATAGATAAGCGTGTTACACGGTGTCTAATTTCTGAGATGTTGGTCCACACCTTCTCAGGAACACACTTTCAGGGGTAGATTCCTGTGCAGGAGAAGCTGCTTTTCCCCGAGACGCGGTGGCGGCTCCTGCACTGGCATGGCAGGGTGGCTGTGTGACTGGGCAGGGCTGGACATGCTCCTGCGCTGGGCGCCCACCTCCGCCCTACATCTGTGTCGAGGGTGCCTGCCTTTGTTCCCCCAGGTCGAACTCATAGAATTGTATACCTTCCTGACACATTCCTGCATAGAGATGATTAGATCTGGGGGCTGAATCTCAATCTGACATGCATGTAGGTAAATTATTGACGTGAATGACTTGGGTCCTCCACCTTCAGGGTCAGGAGGCACGAGGTGGGTTTGGAGACAGCTGCCTGGCCTCAGGAAGTTTCTCTCAGAGCCTGTTTCTTTCTCTAGCAAAGTAAATGATGCCTACCTCACCGGGCTTAACACACGCTCAGTACTCAGATGCTGTCTGATCTTTGTTATAGTTAGTATTTGGGGAACAGCGTGGCTGGTAAGAAAATGTGTTATCTTTACAATTTATACAATGTCATACAAGGCAAGTGTGAAACCGGGACACTACCTTAATCTGAAGATGCTGGTGCTTAGTCTTCTCCTCAAGCATTTTGTTGTCATTCTGGCGTGTGTCAGCCAAGTCATATGACGGTACCGCGTGCGTGATGCCAGCTCAGTTACCTTGGAATGGGGAACCTGAGGCTGCCAGGGAGCATCCCTCCTGCCTCCAGTCCTCGGGGGTTTCTCTCTCTCTCTCCTTTCCTCTGTCCCTCCCTGTCCCCCAATCCTCCTCACCACTCCTGCTCCCCTCCCTACCCTCCTCACTTACTCTACAACAGAGGTCTAGACTTTGACAAATCCCAGCTGGGCCTATTTATCGCTTGGCTGGGAAAGCAGAGGGAAAGGGGCCCAGTTACTACAAAAATAGAGAATTGAAATAGAATGTGAGCTACTTTTGCGTCTTGTTTTTTATTTTAATCTGAATATAAAAGGCAAGTGTCAAACAAAATCGGTGCTAACTGCGCCACTCAGCTCCGAGTCTGCTTTGTCGGGGCTCCGTGGGTTCCCACGCCGTGGCCTTCTCCATGAGCGTCTGGACACGCCGTGGCTGTGAAAGGAGCTTTCAGTTATGGTCCTTTGAATGTTCCAGAGTCATGTTTAATAAAAATCTTCACGTTTACCCACAGCCAAGTCTTGATTTAATAACAGGTACTGCAGGTCTCTGGGTGGGGCTGAGCCTCTGTTTTAGAAGCAGCTGCACCATCTGAGGGGCAGGTCCGTATGGGCTGGCAGGCGGCCTGGTCCTTGGAGCACAGGGTGGACCTGACTCAGTCCTGGCAGTGGGGGGCCTTGCAGTTCTAGGATGTAGTGATGCAACCTGTGGCATAAATAAAAAGCCTCATGTGCCCCCATGAGAAGCTGGGGCTTCCCCCTCAGTACTGTGGTGTGCTGTGTTTGTGATCGTGCAGATGTAAAAGGGTGAGGGAGATGTCTAAAAACCAGGCTCCCAAAGACAGCCCTTCATGTCTGGTGCTTTCATGTGTATATGCACACGTGTTTGACGCGTGTACACCTTCACACGTTCACCTCTTTCATGCGTGTACACCTGTTCCTGTGTTCATACACCTGTTTCGCGCATGCGCCTGTTTCGCCTGTGTATGTGCCTGCGCGTTCACCCTGTATTGCGTCATACGTTGTATTTTACATATTGGGTATTTTCAGTTTGTATCGTGAGCTTGTAACGACGTCGTGAAGAAAAGAGGGGGCCCTGGCAGCCTTTGGCTCTGAGAAACGTGATGTCACGGGAACAGATGAGACAGCCCGGGTGAGGCCGGCAGAGGCCATCGTGGCCTTGGGAGTCCGTGCACATCCACTGTCTGTCGCTGTGTGACAAGTGACCCCAAAACCTAGGGGCTTAAGGCAACATACACGTACGACTGTGCAGCTTTTTCAGGTTGGAAATTCAGGGCAGCCCTGCTGAGCGGCTCTGGCCCAGTCCCCCGGGTCACTGTGAAGATGCTGTCCAGGGCTGCAGCCATCTGTAGGCTCAGCTGGGCTGGAAGTTCTGCTCCAGGATGCCGTGCTGACGTGTCTGCGGGCAGAGGCCTGGTCGTCCACACCTGGCCACTCCCCGGGGCTGCCAAGTGCATTCCTGCCCAGGGCCGCTCCTTTCCCCAGAGACGTAGCAGTGCTGGTCTTATGCCCAGCGTCAAGGTGGCCGGGTCAGGAGCAAAGACTTGTTTCCCCTACTCGGCGGCTACTCCTGCAGGGCTGGGAGACAGTGGAGCTCGCGCAGGAAGGTGTTCGCTGAAGACCGTGCTCTGTGACTTGACGGGTGTTCCTCCCAGGAGAGTGAAATGGAGACTGGACGCCGGAAGCAGCATCCTGCGTGACCCCATGTGTAGTGGGGTCACAGCAGAGCTAAGTCCTTCCTTTACAGATACTTTTCAGAGTCTACCCGCCTTTAGATTCTCTGATTAACGTGTCTGAGGAGGGTCCCAGGAGTCTGCCACCTGCCAGGCCAAGGAGGTTCCCTGCATGTGGCTCTCCCCTGACACCTTGAGAAACGTGACTCGAGAGAATCACCGAAGTTTCCTAAATGAGTCACCTGCTTTCTCTTCTCTCTGCTTTCATGCCCCCCCAGGGTAGGTCAGTCCTGTCCGCCACAGCGATACCGGCATGCTGGAGTTCCAAGGAGATTGGGGGTGTGTCGGGTCCCCCAGGGAGATTCGGTGACTGAGGATGCTGTCATAGCAGCCAACATGTCCTTATTGTTTTCACTTTTAATGAAGTTCAGTTACTAGGTTTTCTGAGGCACAATGATGTCCTTGTGAAAAATTGGTGATCAGGGAAGCAAGCAAGTGTGGGAAAATGATCCTGCCCTTAAATCTAAAAAACGATGAAACAGCAAAGAGCCCTGAAGAGCCCATGAACCTCCTCATGGGGCGGTGAGGAGACACCTCAGTAATGGCTTAAAAAAAAAGTGATAATACTGAAGAAAAGGTAAACTAAATTTTGGGTCTCCTATGGGTAAAGAGATTGTGGTTTACATTTTGGAGGTATGCGTTTATATACTTATTTATTTTTCTTTGTTGGATTTAGAATTAGTTGAAATAATTGTGTTTTTTTAATTAAAAAAATTGGGGTATACGAAGTCTAATCCCTTTGTGATATTTCTGTACTGTGAGACTCCACATACAAAAGTGAAGCCCAGACTGTCTGTCTCTAATGAACCAGAGAGAGGTGGTCATCTCCTGCAGGCCGGTCTGGTCTCCAGGCATCTGGCCATCCTCCCAGTCTTGGGCACACCTGCATCACTGGTGCTTCCTGCCAGACTGTGACTCTGCCCAGGTTTCAGGAGCACCCGGAACTGTTTTCCTAGGGGCTCCTGCTTTGTCCTGGCTCCTGGAAGCACAGGCTTTTGACGAAGGACTCTCCCCACTGCCAGGTAAATTGGTGATTGCCCCA
This sequence comes from Macaca mulatta, assembly GCF_049350105.2. Classification (NCBI taxonomy): domain Eukaryota; kingdom Metazoa; phylum Chordata; class Mammalia; order Primates; family Cercopithecidae; genus Macaca; species Macaca mulatta. The sequence goes on from NC_133424.1 coordinate 690,051, forward strand.
TAGTCTGTATTTATCACATGGGGCACAGAGAGTCTGGGCGTGCTGTCCTGGCCCTGGAGCCAGCTCTAGGACTGCCCGGCGGCATTGCCTCCACCCCTCATCTGGGAACAGGGCGGTGGGGAGGAGAAGGGAAGCAGGGTCTTGACCCTTCTGCGTCTCGAGAACACGAGAACACATCGTCTCATTGCCTCACACCATTCACAGCCCAAGCTTGTGTGAAGTATTATTTTATAACCTCCCCTGACAATGATGTATTTTATATAAGCAGCACATAAAGTGGTAATTTAATACCCTATCGAGCAGGATTAAACAATAAGGAGCAGATATCACTGTAGAAAAGTTACTTTATCCGGGAAACATTTATCTACTGCAGGTGGATGTGAATCATGGCTTCCTCCTCGGTGGCTCCTGATGAGCCTGTGAAATTCTGTCCTGTTCACCACTGTTAGTTATAAGCTACACCTTTCCTTCTATGATGTTAGTTACAAGCTCTACCTTTCCTTCTATGATGTTTATTTCTTGCCTGATCAGCACTGTTAGTTACAAGCTATACCTTTTCTTCTGTGATGTATATTTCTTGAAGGCATGGACTAAATCCTAATTCCACAGTATTCGATGCACATACTCAAGAGATACTTGTTTGAATGAATGGATTAATAGAAAATAGAAGTGGTGACTTCACTTTATTTCATTATGTCAAACTTTGTCTACACGGAAAATTATATGGTCCTTTGGAAAAACAGGGCCTTTGTGCAGGGTTGTTAGAGATTGTGAGAATGCTGCAAATGGCTCTGTGGCTCTAGGCTCACAAAGGGCTTGAGGGACTTGGTGGCGCACCTGTGTTGAAAACTGAGTTCTGCAAATCCATTCGAGTGACCTGCCAGCACACACAATCCTACTTCCCAGTTGATTTCTGCACAGAGGCTTCTCCTGAATGCCCCAGGTGAACGTGGGTTCAGCCAGCACTGCTGGGCTTCCACAGCAAGCCAGGGTGCTGCAGGGACGAGAGAGAAGAGGGGCAGGACCAGGATCTTCCTGGGCCCCAGTGCCCGTGTGGGGACGCTGCCTGGCCTGGCTTTTCTGGGGGAGGTCAGGGAAATGATGGCATGGAGGGACTGTTGGTATGAGTCGCTTGCTCAAACATAGATCCCAGGTCTGTGTGGGAGGCAAATAGAAATTTATGTGGGTATCATCAGTAACATAGCAAACATGGGCTTCTTCACTAGGGTGGCTGACCCTCTTGCTCATCTGCTGAGCAAAGGCCCGGCCCGGCCCGGCCTGGCCTGGCCTTCTATGCCTCCACAGTGAGCTTTTCTCAACCTCTGTCCACTCCATGGAGATAGCCGGAGCCAGGGCAGATATGGGGTGTTTTCCACTTTTTATTTATTTTTTCTTTTTTGAGATGGAGTCTTGCTCTGTCGCCCAGGCTGGAGTGCAGTGGTGTGATCTCGGCTCAGTGCAAGCTCCACCTCCCAGGTTCACGCCATTCTCCTGCCTCAGTCTCTCGAGTAGCTGGGGCCACAGGTGTCCGCCAACACACCAGGCTAATTTTTTGCGTTTTTAGTAGAGTCAGGGCTTCACCGTGTTAGCCAGGATGGTCTCAATCTCCTGACCTCGTGATCCACCAGCCTCGGCCTCCCAAAGTGCTGGGATTACAGGCGTGAGCCACTGCACCCGGCCAGGTATTTGTCAGTTTTTGAAAGCTACATTTAAAGAATGAAATAGACCGAACAGAATTACTTCCTTTTGAATATTTAATACTCAGTCTACCAGAACACTTAAATATAGCTAATGTATTCAAATAATAAGAAAGAACTTTCCCTCTGTTCCAAAGAAAAAGTATAAACAACCTTTTACTTGTCAGGGATTTCACTATGTTTCTAAAAAGCCAGCAAGCACTTTTCCTGAAATAGACCCATCTCTTCCTCTGCATAGACCCTATGAACATTTTAGCTACATTTCTGCTGTATCTTAATGTGATAGATTGTAGAAAATTCCTTGCTACTGGAACTTCACGATGCTTTCCTTTGAAACATCAAATAGAAAGTATGGATAGTAAATCTCAGACTAGTTGCAATTATCAGTCTTGGTAGAGCTGCCACCCACAGCCTCTGTCAATTACAACAGAGTGTGTCTCCCCAGCAACCCGGATTAGATTGCGGACCAAGCCAGGCTCACCCAGGATTCAGTGCAACGTCTTTCAAAGCTGTAGTCACTGCCCCTGGAGGAGACTTGAGAAGTCCTCCCTTTGATGCCTGTGCAGGGCTGTTCTCAGATCACAGCAGCTGCAGCTGCAGCTGCAGCTGCAGCAGCATCTCAGAGGATGCCAGCAGGGGTGTCCTGGGTATTGACATCACGGTAGGGGCCTGCAGTGTCTGAATGAAATGGGCCGTGAAAGTGAGCACCCTAGAGGAGTCCACAGCCACGTTTCAAAGGTGCAGTGGCCCGAGGTGAACCCCAGAGCACTGAGGAGCCTGGAGTTGACCTGTCACAACTTCATTGAGAGAGCTGACGGAATTCCGTACCTGTGTGGGCAAAATATGGCTGTTTGCGCTTGGCCCCTTCTCAGTCCAGGGCTAGGGAGGTTGTCTGCACAGCTAGTGGGAGCTTAACTTTGTGCACACTCGGGGTTGGGTCCCACTCCTTTCTGTGATCCCAGGGAAGATAGACATGCCGAGCTCTCCTGGAAGAGGGCCCTGACGAGTGGAAGCTGAGCTTCAAGATGGTCGGCCTTGTGGTGTGCGTGGCGGGTTCGGAGTCGGTGTGTGCTGAGTGGGGGCCCGGCTGCTGCTGTCGCTATTGGGCTCAGCAGACGCTGCGGGGGACGTGGCTCCTGTTGTACGTGGTGGTTTTCTCCTCACAGGAGTGGGTTTCCCTGCTGTGAAGGTGTCGGGGCTGTGACAGGCAGCCTGGCAGGAGGAAGACGCTCGTGGGGTTGTGCCCCGAAGCCCCCTTCCTCTTGAGGAGCATGAAGGGGGTTTGGGACCCTGCTTCTGGCTGCGCTCCCTTGCTAGGTTCTTGGCCTCGGGGGCCAGGAGAAGCTGAGTACAGGCCTGAAACCTGGACCCCTTCCACAGCCTCCGTGGCGTTTGTGGTGTTATGCGGGGCGAGGCCCTTGGAACTCCAAGCCCTACGCTGGCATGCCCGCCCACTGGGGCGTCTTGGGCACCTGCTGTGTGCTTGGCTCCGTGGTGGGGTGGGCGGTAGCAAGGGCTGTGGGGTAGAGTGGACACGGTACGCGGATGATGAGAAGCGTCAGGGAGGCAGTGAGAGCACAGCTGAGACCTGCAAGGAGGGGACTGGCTGTGGGTGTTGGGGCTCAGGGAGCTGCCTCTACCCAGAGCCACAGTGGCCAGTGAGGGCAGAGCAGGGGACCGAGGCCCAGGGAAGCCGTGTGTATGGTTCGCGTCAGGTGTGCGGGTCTGCCGGGCTGTGCGGCCCTTCTCAGTCCTGGCTGGGCCTGGGGTCCCAGAGGGAACGGAGGGTCTTTGCATCTCCCTCCTCTTGCTTCCCTGCTGCTTCCTGGTCAAGGGATGCTTCTTTATTGCAACTCTGGCAGTTATTCTGCATATTAAGAGGAGTTTCACAAAATCGTAGGGGGGGAGGCGGACTAGGGATTCATTTTTTTTTCTCCCCCTGATTTTACACGGAGCCTTCTACTACCCCTTAGTGTGGAGGCAGAGTGCAGATGCTCTACAGTTATCTATCCAGGAAGAGAAGAGCTGATGGGAAGTCACAGATCTGATCATTGCAATAGCACTGACATTTTTAAGTGGGAGAATGCTGATGTCTATAATAATCAGAGTAAAACTTCAGTAGCTTCAACATAAAGATTCTGAGATGATCTTAGAGCCATTTCATCCCTAGATCCTTCTGCAGTGTGGAGTGTGACATCTCTACCAGCCTCTGGTCAGTGGCCGCCTGTGGGTAACTGAATGCTTGAAGTGTAAATGAGAACTTCTAATTTTATTTAATTTTAGTCAAATTTAAATAGCTATATGGCCCGGGCACCGTGGCTCATGCGTGTATTCCCAGCAGTTTGGGAGGTCGAGGCGGGTGGATCATGTGAGGTCAGGTGTTCAAGACCAGCCTGGCCAACAAGGTGAAATCCCATCTGTACTTAAAAATACAAATAAAATAGTCTGGCGCGGTGACAGGCGCCTATAATTCCAGCTACTCGGGAGGCCGAGGCAGAAGAATCACTTGAACTCGAGAGGCAGAGGTTGCAGCAAGCCGAGATCGAGCCACTGCACTCCAGCCTGGGTGACAGAGGGAGACTCTGTCTTAAGAAAAAAAAAAGATTTTAAAAAACCCTACATGCCCCTAGTTGCCTCTGTAGGAGACGGCATGGTTCCAGAAGGTAGACTTTGTGTTGAGGACTCTGCAGCGTCAGGCTGGAGACAGTCTCCCTTCCTAGCAGCGTGGGCCGCTGGGCTGCTCTTCTACCAGAAGGGATGGTGGCGTCTCTGGGAGGTATCTGTAGACTCAGATCTGTGTGGATTAGTGACTTGTGTTACTCACAGATACTTAATTTTATGGGTAAATGAATACCTGGACTGGCTGCAACTTCAGGGCGAGATTCGGGAGTAGGGAGTGAAAAGTGACGACGGAACCCTGGGCTTGTCCTGCTGCCCCCAGGACCCGGTCGGGGTGCCTTCTCGTCTGAAGTCCCAGCACGTGGTCAGGGTACCCCTTGCCTCTGAAGCCCCCAGGAAGTGATCGGGGCACCAATCCCCTCTGAAGCCCCAGCACCTGGTCGGGGCACCCCTCCCTTCTGAATCCCCCAGCCACCTGGTCGGGGAGCCCCTCCCTTCTGAATCCCCCAGTACCTGGTCGGGGCGCCCCTCCCTTCTTAAGCCCCCAGACCCTCCTGGCCTGCGGTGCTGCTTCTCCAAATGCTGTCCTTGGCTGTTTTCCAGGAGTCACCTGCACCAGAGCAGGCTGCGTGTGTCATTTCTTGTCGGATCTGGGGTGTCAGTGAAGCTCATTTATCTTGTCTTCCTCCTCATGTGCCGTATCTCACCTGTTGACTGTCTGAGTTTGTGTGAGTGCGTGTTGTGCGTTCTCAGGCTGTACTCGGTGCTTAGGTGACAAGAACGTCTTAGAGCAACGGACTGTCTGCTCCAAAGGACGCTGGGCATGAATCGAGACACAGTTTACTTGTGGGGTTTAAATTTCCTGGGTGTTGGAGGCAATTAAGGGGAAACAAGGTCTAAAAAAGCCCCTGCAGATGAGGAAGGCAATAATGAAAAAAATTACTCTATACACACTTAGCAGTTGATTTAATTTGTAGGTGAATTTTGCATTTCGGGAACTACTAAAGCTACTGTTTGTAGGGATTCCTTGATGAGCTTCTTGTTTTCTGTCTAGAAAGTAAAGTGGATCGGTTTTGCCTTTAATGCTGACTGACTAGAATCTACTTCCTTTTCCCCCCATTCACGTTAGGGTGGGGATTGGACTGGAAGAGCTGTAGGATCTCTTTATTTCTGATCTTAAATGAATTTTTTCTTCAATGCCCTGTTCTTTGGCTTGGGAAATGTGCTCAATTTGTACCGTGCTTTAAATGTACACAAGGGTCGAAATTGCTACTTTTCTTTAAAGTTAGATATAACATCTTAAGTAAAATGTCATCTATAAATCAGGCACAGTCTGGGGCCTGGAGACCCCTCTTGTCGCTTCCTTCCAGCTGTGTCTTCTTCCCTGGCCACATTGCCCTGGCCACATCTCCTCCCCACACCACGCCGTGTCATCCGCCCACCACCTCACCTCTGGTCACAACACCTCCCTCCCGGCCACATCACCTGTGGCCTCACTGCCTGCCTCCCTCCTTCCTGGTGGCCTCCGTGGCTCCCACTGTCTGCCCTCCCGAGGGTCTGTTCAAGGCTCCTTCCCCGTTTTCCACTCCTGAGTGGGTCTCGGGGCCTAGATGTTTCACAGGATGCAAGTTTCTTCCCTTCCAGCCGTGGGTCTCTGAGCGACAACTCCAGAGAGGGCACTAAGCTCTCCTTACCTACCTGGGGGGCCCTGAGCCCTGACCACCGACCACCAGGGCTTTTCTGCAGTGTGTGGGGCAGACTCATGCATGAATTGGACTAAAAAGATGCTTCCAGGAATCCTTGTTTTAAGTGCACTGGAGCAGAGATGGGGAGAGGGGACCACCTGGTTTGCTCAGAATTTGGTCCTGATCACAGCCAATGAGGCAACATAAGCACCTCCTAAATGAAGCGTTCCACAGACTGATTTTACACATGACAGAAAGGCTTCACACAATGAGTGAGTTTGAGCTACATTTGAAGGAAGAACAGGTCCCTGTAGGTGGAAATGAAAGGTAAGCGTGACCCAAGCCATCAGCAGCAGCGGGGGTGGGGTGGTGCAGACTCCCCATGGATGGTGGGCATGGCTGAAATGCAGGAGAGGGCAGGGGTGCGAAGGAACAGCAGGGCGGCAGTAAAATTCCCCTGCAGAGAGGGGACGTGACTGAGATATTATCACATGTATACAACTGAGAGATGATTTGAGGAGGATTTCTGGGAGCCTGTGGGAAGAGCACGTGGTCATCATCAGTTCTCGGGATCTCTTTTTATGAAGTGAAAATAGTCTTGCCTCTGCCTATCTTGTGAGCTGTTGTGACGATCAAATCAGATAATCTTCAGCGAGCCTTGTAAATGCTAAAGGTTATGACAGACTGTTCCAGCCCCCTTGTCTCTACCCTCCTTTCCTCCTGGGTAACGTGAACCCTGCTGGGTACCTCACTATCTGCCTGGTTTCCTCCTCCATAACGTGAGCCTTGAGTACTTGCTGGGTACCTCGCTGTGCACCTTCCTTAGTAACGTGAGCCCTGAGTATTTGCTGGGTACCTCGCTACCTGCCGTACAGCTGGCTGTAGAATTGTCAAACGCACTTGGCTGGCACATAAGCAGAAGTGCTCGCTGGGCCTTGGGAGGGCTTTGTGACATGTGGGTGCCTTCTGTTCCCTGTTAGGCTGGAGCTGCAGGAGCCCCCCTAGACCAGATAGAGGACCAAGGCTGTGGCCTCGGGGTGGGGGCTGGGGGAGCTCCCTGGGTTTATTGTGTGGGTGAGAGCAAACTTCAGTCCCGCTGTGGCATTGGGATTCAGGGTTCCTTCTGGAATGTTCTGAGTGAGAAACAGGAAGTGCGCACAGGTGCGTCTTCTGCGGATTTTATGGTTATCTCTTGGGAGAGCACTGGTGCCTCTGAACTATGAACCTGCAGAACCACTTGTTCCACTAACGGCCGCCTTTATATAAAGAATGACTTACAAAAGATGCCACTTCAGATGGAGGTATTTGCAGGTGTGGCCTGAAAAATGAACAAAATGACTTTCATCTCAAGGAAAGTACCTTACATTTTTCCCAATGATAGACATTTGAGCTTTCCAGCGAATATTAAAACATAAAAACCTTGTGTCCACCACTTTCTCATGTGATCAATGGTGATACTGATGTGGGGTTTTTTTTTTTTTTTTTTTTTTTTTTGGACATATAATGAAATGTGGAAGCCGCTCATAACTCTGAACCAGTATTTTCTAACCAATGTGTGATTACAAAATCGTGTGCTGGTAAAAGCCATTCAAGTGCAAGACGGACCAGTCGACTTAGAAGGAATTGGGGCAGAAAGGCCCGTCGACCAGAGCACAGACTCTGTGTTGCAGACAGCCTGTACGGAAGTGCCACTTGTTACATTTGGCAGCAGAGAATACCTAAAATGATCTGAAAACACAATGAAAATACTGCTTCCTAATTGTATATCAGTATGGGGTCGGACTTTCTTCATAAACTTCAGCCATGGCTCTGCAGCCCACTGAACGCAGATGCAGGCATGAGAATCCTGCTGTCTGAGGTGCAGAGATGTTAGGTGTTTTCACAGTAGCACAAACTGTTGCCACGCTGCTGCTTATTTTGGAAAATGGTTTCTTCTTTAAGAGTGTGTTAAGATGTAATGACTTTATCCTTGTAAAAGAAACTAAATTATGTTCTTTTTTTTTTTTTTTTTGAGACGGAGTCTTGCTCTGCCACGCAGGCCGGAGTGCGGTGGTGTGACCTCAGCTCACTTCAACCTCTGCCTCCTGAGTTCAAGCGATTCTCCTGCCTCAGCCTCCCTAGTAGCTGGTACTACAGGTGTTCAGCACCATGCCAGGCTAATTTTTGTATTTTAGTAGAGACGGTGTTTCACCATGTTGGCCAGGCTGGTCTCGAACTCCTGACCTCAAGTGATCCACCTGTCTCTGCCTCCCAAAGTGCTGGGATTACAGGCATGAGCAGCCACCACTCCCGGCCTGATGAGAAAACTTTTTTGTGCTCTTTAATAAAGTGCAAAGGGTTCCTGAGACCAAAAAGTTTGAAAACCACTGGCTTAAACCGACAAAATTGTCCATGATTCTTCAGTGTATCTTCTAATCTGTTGATGGAGAGAGGACAGCAAGGGTTGCTTTACTTTTTTCCTTTCACAACTCAATGGTGCTGGGACAACTGGGGTATCCACATAGGAAAGGATGGACTGGACCCTTCCTCACCCTACATGCAAAGCTCAACATGGTTCCAATGTAAGGAGCTGACTGAGACCCATTCTGTCAGTCTGCTGGGTACCATAACGGACACCACAGACCGTGCGACTTAGACAATAGCATCTTATTTCCTTTTTTCTGGAGACTGGAAGCCTGGGATCAAGGTGAGGGCAGGGTTGGATTCTCTGGGGCCTCACCCCATGCTGTGTAGACAGCTTCTTCTCTGTGTCCTCACAGGTTTCTCTTACGTGTATGCAGCACTGAGGACTGTGTCTAAATTCTCTTAAAAGAACACCAGTCATACTGGATCAGGGCCTACTTTTAAGATCTTATGGGACCTAAATTGCCAAGTTAAAGGCCCTGTATGTAAATACAGTGACATTTTGGGTTTCTGGGGTTGTGACTTTAACATGGAATCTTGGGGGAGGGGGACAGTTCAGCTCATAACACCTTTAGGGGAGAATCCTGGAGAAACTGTTAGGTTGGATTAGGCAATGTTTCCTTGGCTGAGACGTCTAGAGCTATAACAAGCAACTGAAGGGAAAAAGACGGTATCAAAATTAAAAATGTTCAATTCAGAGGATACTATTAAAGTAAAAAGACAACCCACAGAACAGGATACATTATCACGATAAGGACCTGATATCAAGAATATATTCAAAAACTCTTAATAAAAATCCAATTTAAAAATGGACAAAGGATTTGAATAGACATTCTCCAAAGAAAGACATATAAATGCCTTAAAAAGCACATGAGATGTTTAGCAGAATTCGTCATCTTAGAAATGGAAATCAAAACCACCGTGAAATAACACTTCACAACCACCGTGATGGGTGGTTAAAACCCCAGTATTGGACAGTGACATGTTGGTGAATTGGGGAAAACTGAAATCTTGATATATTGCTAGTGGGAGGGGAAGTAAAATGGTGCAGTTGATTTGGAAAAGTCTGACAGTTCCTCAGAAAAGCATGAAATCACCGTACGACCCAGCAATTTCACTCCTAGCCATATGCTCAAGAAAACTGAAAACATTTTTCCAAAAAGTATGTCATGCCTGAATCTTCACAGCAGCATTATTCATAGTAGTAGAAACAGTCCAGGTGTCTGTCAACCGGTCACTCACTGAGATTCAACTCACCTTAGACGTGAAAGATGTCAGCACCGAAGGTCACACCAAAGGTCATGCACTGTACGATTCTCCTCACAACAGGTGTCCAGAATGGGCAAATCCAGAGAAAAGGAAGTTGGCTGGTGATTGCCAGGGGCTGGTAGAAGGAAGGAGCCAGGTGCTGACTCTTAATGGGTTCAAGGTTTCTTTGGCCTGTGGTGAAAAAGTCCCGGAATTACATACTAGTGGTTGATGTGCAGCTTTTAGAATATGCTAAAAAGACTGAATTGTATTCTTTAATATTGGGGCTTTTGTGCTTTGTAAATTGCTTTTCAATTTAAAAAGGAATTCAAGAAGTTATTTGGTGTTGATATGATAGTATCCAAAACAAGTTACTATGTAACTCACGTCCCCAGAGTTAAACTTCATTTTCTGAGGATCTTGAAGTGTTTGAGGCTAGGAGACACAACGATCCTATACTGTATGTTACACCCCATCTTACTGATTTCTATCTCACATAACCATATTCAGGAAAAACCGACATGTAAATGTGAGCTGAATGCTATGCAGAGGCACATTCCTCTTACCCGGATGATCTTTAGTGGTACAGTAAGAGATGAGATCATAGCAACGTTAGTTTAGTTAGTTTTAATTTCCATGGCAACAGGAATTTGGCACATGGGATGAGTTAGATCTCCCTGCACAGCTCCTAACGGGGTTGCCCACTTCTGTGTGGTGTCTCTGTATATTCTCGCTGTGGAAATAAGTGATAGCACCTGCACAAACACTTGTCCGGAAGCGCACACGAAGCTGGTGAAGGCAGAGGACAGGCGAGAGGGAAGCATGGCTCAGCCCTGGCAAAGAAGACCGTTATTCCAAACGCAAAATATTCAGGAACACAATCCTTGGGAAGACTGGTGATGTCTTTAGACCTCACCACTATCGGGTTGTATCTGTGCAGCCAGTTACCAGAGCCGCAGAACGGCGTGTGTTGGTATTGGTGTCATCACTCAACGATTCTGACTTTTCCTGGTGCTGAGGATGACTGCATGTGGCAGAAGCAAAGTGCTAATCTAGCACAGGTCATCATATCCAAGTTCTTTTCTATGAAGGCGGGCAGGGTTAGGAACCACCCCACCCCACCCCACTCCCCAATCCTATAAGAACTGGGATCTGATGATCTGTGCTGTCGAGAGAGGCAGGGTTAGAACACCTCGTTCCTCAATCCCATTGTTGAAAATAATAGTTGGATTGGGAGGGTTTTTACTCCTAAGGTTGAAGCCGTGCATTTCTGGAGCCTGGGCTGTCAGTCATGGTGGCTGGGGAATGCTGGGGCTGCGGTTGTCTGGCTGCCGGTAGCCCTGCTGGTGGGTCCTCCCTCTTTGACACCGTTCATTTCTGAAGCTTGCTTTCCCCGGTGTTGGAAGTAGCAGCACTGGAGGAATGGCCGCCTTCCTACAGCGAAGCTCTGGCAGGAGAGGAGAAGATACGGAGCGTCTGTTCAAGGACGTGACGTTCTGGGCACTGCACCATGCGTTCTGCTTCTCAGCTGTGCCTCCTGGTTGATGTTACCATCACCTGGCATTTCCCAGGAGGTAACTCGCGAATGCCACACTGATGGAACAGTGCGGCTCGAGTCCAGGGCCGCTAGAGCACATCAACAAGGTCAGGCTGGACGCATGTGCTTGCTGACAGGAAAATGACAGGAAATGACATGTCAGTTCAGGAAAATGACAGGAAATGTCATGTCAGTTCAGGAAAATGACAGGAAATGTCATGTCAGTTCAGGAAAATGACAGGAAATGTGTTTGCTGACAGAAAAATGACAGGAAGATGACAGGAAAGAGGCCCATGAGGAGAGGAACCAGTAGATTCAAGGCAGTTAACCGAAGGAGCGAGCCATCACAGGCTGGGAGGACACCCCAGCCACAGTGGATGTCAGCGGTGGTGGCTGGACTTGGGGTCCATGAATGTTGCATGATCGAACGTGTTTGGTACATTCTCAGCTCCTGCCCAGGTGCCTCCCAAGCATCAGGTGTTGTGGCTCCCCACACCCTTCCCATCTGTGTGTAGCATGACCACCACCTTCCTACCGTGTGTTTGTCCTATCACGGCTGCTGTGCCTAACGGACGCTTTGCTTTCCAGCTACTTTCCTATAACCAAAGCCCTTGAACGACTTTGCGTTTCAGAGACGACAGGGTATTAGTTTTTCATGATTGCTCTGAGGATTGCCGAAAGCAAATGTAACTTACAGGATGGAAGATATTGGAGACAGTAATTATAGATGACTTTTCTCAGTTTTTTGATTGTGGTAAAGTTACACAGCACTCTATTTTTAAGTGTATGGTTTTGTGGCATTAAGTGTGTTCACACTGTCGTGCTGCGATCACCGCCATCCATCTCCAGAACTTTCTGGTCTCCCCACGCTTGAAACTCGGTCTACCAAACACTAGCTCTCCTCCCGCCCCAGCTCTGGTAAGCACTACAGGTTGCTTACAAAATAAGCTTTTTCAGTAAGAGAAGGGGCAAGGAAAAGAGCTCTAAAGACTGTCTTGAGATTTGAGGAAGTGTTTTAGGTTTTGTTGTGTGGTTCCCGGTGTAAAGGAGCTATTGAAGACGTGGGAAGGCGAAGGTCTGTGATCTCAGGAAGTGCTGGGCTGGGCAGCTTTCCCACTGTGACGGGGGCACTTGCCCTCAAACCTGCCTGAGATAATCGCGTGAGGATGGTGCTGCATTGTGACAGCTCTGAACTTGGTCTCCTTGAACGTTGCCAGGTACATAAGCTTTGGCGGTTACCGTCTAGTGTCTGTGGGAGACCTAGAATTTGAACATTGTTGACTTTAGGACACACTCATTTTATAACACTCTACCTGTTCTCATCAATAGGAAATATGCTGTGTCCTTTTTTTTTTTTTTTTTTGAGAGGGAGTCTCGCTCTGTCGCCCAGGCTGGGGTGCAGTGGCCGGATCTCAGCTCACTGCAAGCTCCACCTCCTGGGTTTACGCCATTCTCCTGCCTCAGCCTCCCGAGTAGCTGGGACTACAGGCGCCCGCCACCTCGCCCGGTTAGGTTTTTTTGGGTTTTTTTTTGTATTTTTTAGTAGAGATGGGGTTTCACCGTGTTAGCCAGGATGGTCTCGATCTCCTGACCTCGTGATCCGCCCGTCTTGGCCTCCCAAAGTGCTGGGATTACAGGCTTGAGCCACCGCGCCCGGCCTTTTTTTTTTTTTTTTTTTTTTTTTTTGCCTTAATATTCTGTGTTGCCGTAACAGTAGTTGCAGCGGACGCTACTTCTGGTTCATGGTCATCACCAAACACAAGCTTCAGGAAACCGTGTGAAAAATGAAGGGGAAAGTGCTTTTCTGCAAAGGGCTTTTTTGAACATCTTGTTTTTTTCTGTAATATCTGTTTTGGTGTAAAACGTTTTCATATTTAGGGGTTTGTAACGTGTTTTATACTGGTTAGCTTTGAAACCCCATGTTTTTGCATGCCATGGGGCTGCTTTATCCTGTTATTCTATGATATAGCAGGTTGGCAAAACTATTGGTTATTTCACTTTAAAAACCAAAGCAGCTTACAGATTGAGTGTGATTCTTGTAAGAATTTAATTGTAAAATTGATTTGTGTTCAACAAGCTTACTGGAATGGCTAGATCCGTGGACAAAAAGATAAGAACATGTCAAGTCTCTGGGCCAGGAAGGACTTCCAAATAATACAAGTGATACACATTAATTTCTTAACAAAAGATTAGATTTAGTACATAACTGTTTAAAACCTCCATATTTTCTATTATAGCCATTCCACAGTGCCCATGGGGGTGGGCTGCAGGACTGCCTATGGAATCCAAGGTCTTTGGGCGTTGAGGTCCCTGCAATAAAATGGCATCGTGTTTGCATATGACATATGCACATCCTCCTGCAGATAGTCATGTCAGGGTTGCTCGTAACAGCTATACCATGGACATTCCATGCGAGTAGTTGTTTAATGAATAATAAAGTCTGAATGCTTAGTACAAATACATTAAAAAATATGTTGATCTATGGTTGGTTGAATCCACAGGCCTGGAACCCCGGGAGAGAATACAAACTCTAGAAGCAAAACGAACAAAGCACCTGAGGTCAGCAGTGACGGGTGTGGGATCACACTGAATCTCATGTGTTTTGCTGTCTGTGTCACTGTGTCCCGTGTAAACGGGAATCATTTGTAGCTTAAGGTAAAATAGGTAACAGGAAACACTACAGAGTGGGCACGAAGGCGCGCCCCTCATTACCCCGTGTTACAGCCAAGCGTCTGCCTCCTAGGGAAGGATTTGTTCTGTGGGGAGACTAGATGTTGATGATTTCCGGATGTGTGAAGGGAAACTCCCTCCGAGAAGCGTGGCTTTGGCCGGAGCACATCAGACGAGAGTTACCGTGGCATGGAGTTTCCACAGTGGCCCTCAGGCCTGCTGCTTCTCTCCTCTCCCCACCCCTGGCCCTGACTCTTACCAAGGGAGGCAAGTTCAGCTCCAGCTGAGCCCCGCACAGGGCTGTGGGTCTCTAGGGCAGGTGCCCACCTTCGCCTGAACAGGCTGTGTCAGAGGAGGGTCTGGCTGTACTTGAGCTGTGAGAGATGCTCTCAGAGATCCAGCATCCTGAAAACCCAGGTGCTGAAGGTTCCTTCTCTTCCACCATCCTGCGGGGAAGGGGGTCTTATCCTGCTTCCCCTCAACCCAAGCTGACTTCTTGTCTGTTCTGTACACCTAGGTTTTCAGAACAGTTTTGTTAATCATCTAGCAGACAAACAACCATAAGGTGACAGCCTGGGAGGGTAGACGGCGCTGGAAGGTAGTTTCCTGAATAACAGCGTTCAGTTTCCTGTTTTGCCATCATTTGACCCAAGGCCCCAAGATAATTGAAATATTGTCAGCCAAACACCGATTTTTTATCTGAGTTTTTTTTTTCTTTTTAAGTTATGGGTGCAAACTTATAACCAGGGACCTGACAAAAGAGAAGGATTTATTTGCAAAGTGAATGTCGGGGATGGTTGGCATTTGCCAACTCTGACTAGCAGGGACCCAGGCTGCTTCCGTTCTGCCGCCCGACTCCTGATCCTCCAGCTCCTGCCCCTGTTCCCACCAGCAGGAAGAGGAGCGGGAAGGTGCCTTTTCCCCTTTAAGGGGGTGAGGTGAGAGTTGCACCTGCCACTTAGCTAGTCCCTGGGGTGATTCTCCAGCATGGGTGGGAGTTGGGTTTGGAGGCCTGAGCCCCGTGAAGCTGGGGTTGCTGTTCCCTGAGCAGCAGGAAACTGGACTCTGGGAAGTGGGGTCAGAGGGTAGCATCCTCAGGAGGGGCCTCTTGTCCCATTTGACATCTTCACTGCAAAAGGGGGTGTGGGCTTCATGGTCCATTGACAAATAGAACGTTACTTTTTTTTTTTGAAGCACATAGAACCCTAATTCCTTTGGCTTTTACTAAAGTGGCATTTTGTAATTCCACATGATTTCATTGATATACTCGCAGGAGAGAATGCTTCCTGTAAACCAGAAGGATCTCTGCGACAGTCCTCGATCCATAGAGAGTTCATTTTCCCAAGGTTATAGACACAGCCTTAGGAGGGGTTGAGGACACACTGCGGCAGCCTCAGGAGGTCCTGGACATGTGTCCAAGGTGTTTGGGGCACAACTTGGTCTTACACATTTTAGGGAGACGTGAGACATCAATACATGTGAGACGTACGTTGGTTCAGTCTAGGAAGGATGGACGGCTCGAAGCGGGGAGGGATTTCCAGGTCACAGGTAGATCAGACAAATGCATTTCTGGTGCATCTTTCCAGAGGAAGCAGTCAGATCCGCATTTATCTCCGTGTGCAGATGGTGACTTTGAGTTCTGTCCTCTGTCCATGAGGAATTTCCTTGTGGATCGGTTGTGAGGGAGGTACGTGGCTTTTCCCCCCACCCCCAGTAGCTGTCTCTGTTAGGAAGAGCATGGGAGGCAGGTTTGGTCTAAGCTCTTCCTCACCTTGACGTCCCTTTACCTTAGTGATTTTGGGGTCCTGAGATGTATTTTCAACTTCATGTTTCTGAATACACTGGCACTCTAAACAGTGTTGTAGGAGGCATCTAACTTACTTAGAAGAAGAATCTATTTGGAAGGACTTGAGCACCTTCGTCCTTGAGAGAACCAAGCCTTTGTTTAGTTTGCTTTGCCCTGAGGCTGTTACGCTGTCCCGGGCTGTGCGGCCTTAGAAAGCTGTGCCCCTGTGAGCTACTGCCTGTGGAATCTGGTGACTTTGAAGTTAATCCAGCAGCTACATATTTTGGAAAGCAGATTCCCTCTTAAAGTGTTGGTGATTATGATTCTAGCACTAGAATTTCAGTGTGTATTTTCCACCTTTCTTACTTTGTCTCCTCATACACTGAGATGCTGCTGCATTTGCTCTTAGGCTTCACGGAGGGAGGGTCAGTTCTGACCCTTTCTTAGATATTGACCTTGAACGGACAGAATCGAGATTCAGGAAAACTCTCGAGCTGTGAGAGTGTGCTGATATCTATGTAAGTGGGGTTCATGTGTCAAACTCAGGTTTAAGAAAAACCAATTCTAGGCTGGGCATAGTGGCTCACACCTGTCATCCCAGCACCTTGGGAGGCTGAGTTGGGCAGTTCACTTTTGAGCCCAGGAATTCCAGACCAGCCTGGGCAACATAGCAAGACCCTGACTCTACAAAAAATTAAATAGGACAGGTGATGTACACCTGTGGTCCCAGCTACTCGGGAAGCTAAGCCTGGAGGATGACCCAAGCCTGGCAGGTTGAGGCTGCAGTGAACCATGATAGCACCACTGTACTTATGGTGCACTGTGCCTGAGTGGCAGAAGAACAACCACCCCCACACACACAAAATATCAATTAATGCAGTGGCCAGTTCTGCTGGGACCACCTGTTAAGACTACTCTGGGTCTCATGGTTTGAGAAGCGTCTGTCCGGGGTCGAGAGGGAGTAGCTTGAGGGCTTAGAAGCCAGTTCTTGTGGTTGAGCGTGATTGCGGGTGTGGAGTTGGGGGCAGGGCTCTCCACGGCATGAGTGGGTAAATGGATAGGCTTCCAGGACGAGCCCCTGTGACTTTGCCTGGTTTACATCCGTCCAATACAAATCCACAGGCTCTTACTCTAGAAGCTTCTGCAGGGCCTGATGGACTGGCCTGGGGACAGAGGGTGCCCTCAGAGCCTCATGGTGCCGTCTGGTTTAGGAAGAGCACTTAGTCACCTAGATCTAGGATTTATGGCACTACAGGGGGACTCCTCACACTCGGAGCAGCATCCATCTGCATTCTAGACTTGGTTCTAGGCAAAGTATTTTGGAGCCTGTTGGTACCCTGTGTTCTGTTTATGTGTAAAACAAGTTAGAGTTATAACTAGTTAAAACCTATTTTTAAAATTTTGTCACAGAATATGGCAGTTGTGGTGGAGCCTGGCCAGAGACCCCCACACTCAGACGCTGTTGCTTGCTGGAGTTGCAGGCGTTGCCTGCATCGGCTGCCCCTCCCGGCGTGTCTGTGTTCTTGACACGGGCGCCCATCGAGGCTCGGCCTGTGAGAATCGTGCCACCGTTTGTCTCCGTGTTCCTCTGAGGTTCCGCAGACTTCACAGTCCCGTGGCAGAGCGTACGGTATCTGCTTGCATCCTGATTTCCCCAAACCCCAGGACAGGCCAAGAGTTCGTTACACACAACTGCAGAGGGCCCCGTGGTGTGGATTTGCGGTGACACAGCCTTTCCCCAGCTTGGCCTTCGTCTCCAGAGTTGGCTTTAGGGCGATAGAAGCTTCCTTCAGACTGGGGGGCCCTGAAGCTTTGGTGCTAGGAATTCGGTGACCAGCACGGATGATACCCCATTTCTCTGCATTTGTAGCAATAGTTGTTAACACGACCACGAGATGTACAGAGGAAGGAAAAAGGAGGTTTTATTTTCAGAGTAACACTCTGTGCTTTGGGAAATGTGGTCTTGGGGGAGCTGTAAGCACACGCCCCTCAGGAGGAGAGGAGGCCGCGGCATTACACGTTCCGGGGTTTGTTGGCTGTGTGTGTTCATCGGGCTCAAGGAATGTCTGAACGTTTACAGGGAAAGTGGGGTTTGTTCATCCGGTTCGTGCAATGTCTGAACACTTACAGGGAAAGTCTAGCACACATGCAGTGAGTTAACCTGTAACATCCATGTTCGCCTTGGGGCGAGCGTAACATTTGAAATGAGGTGGACTGGGCGTGTCATGTACAAAGGTGAGCTGTTGAGCGCAGACGTTTATGCGCAGCCTCAGTCACAGCCAGGACTGGCTCAGGGTCTGCAGCTTGTGGCGGGAAAGGACATTCACGAGGTCATTCTGTCCAGTTGGGGCTGCCGGCAGGGTCCCGGTGGGGGGGTTGTCTGGTCAGCCAGCCTCTGGAGTCCACCCAGGTCCCGTGGACAGCGTTCCTCTAAACCAGGCTTCTGATTGTGGAGGAGTCTTCATGCTGGTTAACATACTGTACAGGAGTAGTGCCGTGGGGCTTTGGGGTTGACCTTCCCTATGATGCCAGTTACATTTCTCTCCAGATCTCATCATAGCCACAGAGATTGTACCTCGTCTGACAGCTGGGGGTGCCATGTTGATATAGTAATTTATTGCATTAAACTTTTTATTACTATTTTAATAACCTTTTTTTTTTCTTTTTCAAGAGATATAGGGTATTGCTGTGTTACTCAAGCCAGTCTTGAACTCCTGGCCTCAAGCAATCCTCCCACCTCAGCCTCCCAAAGTGCTGGGCTTATAGACGTGAGCCAGTGCGCCCAGCCTACAGCCATGTTTTTAAAACTCAGCAGTTCAAAAATCCTACTCCTTTCACCCCCTCAAGCAGGCTGGTTGGCCTTGTGCAAACTGGGGTGTCACGATCTTAGCCTCCCCCTTTTATTTTTTGCTTTGGCCTCAAGTTCTGATGGGAACAGCAGTTACAAAATGGGCATTAGGTGATTCTTCTGTTACTAAAGCCAGAATTCTCACCAGTTGGAGATGTTTCTCCCCAGGATCCCAGAAAGCTGCTTTGAATCAAGCCCGTAGTAAATAAGTAAGGAACTAAACTCTTGGTCCTCTGCTTAGTACCAGGGGAATGGGTTAGTTGCTGATACCCTTTGATCTGTGCTCACGTGCTGCATCTCATCACGGGAAGCAGAGTCGCCCTGTGGAATAAAGCCCGGCTCAAGGTGGCGCGTCGAGACGCTTGGGGCTGTCAGTCCCTTATACAGCGGCAGACTTGGAGACTCAGTATCGCGTGCAGAGCCCAGGCAACCGGAGTGCATCCACCTTAGAGACCACATGGACGGTCGGCAAGGTGGATGTCCGGGCATATGGCCTTGACAGGCCCACTGCGAGGTGAATTAGGAATTCGTTAGCAAAGAAATCAAACTCGCCTTTGGGTCCCAGCTGCTTGGAAGGCTGAGGCGGGAGGATTGCTTGAGCCAGAAGGTCAAGGCCGCGATGAGCCATGATTGTAATACTGCACTCCGGCCTGGGTGACATAGCGAGACTCCAAGTCAAAAAAAAAAAAACACAAAAAAAAACCCTCAAACCTTACTCTTCATAGCAGGAGGGAGAATTTGTCAAAGTAACTGCAACAAAATCTTAGATGATATAATTTCAGTGGCTAAGTGAGCTGTCCAGCCCACGTGGCTGGCTCACAACGCAACAGAGCCAGGTGCTGCTGCAACTGCGCCCCTCCCCACCCGATCGCTTGTGGACATTTTCTGTTTTCCCATATCTCCCTTTTGGATACATAGCTCGCTACTTTATAGCTAAGCATCAGTAAAACAGGTTGTCTATTTTGAAAAGTAACTATTATGTCTTTTAAGGACAGAAAATGAAGCAGGTGACAATAGCATGGCAACCTGGTGAATAGATTTAGAGGAATATTTAATACCTGGCACCACTCTGAACCCTTCTTCTCTCATGCTTAGTTACAGCTACCGCCTTCTATGACAATACACTTTCAGCTCTGTGAGTAGGAATTAAACATATTCTAAATCAGAAGTTTTAGTTAAGCAGTATTTTACGTGAATGCCCAGATCCTAAGTGTTCACTGTACTGGTGTGTGGTGTTGAAGAAGGAACGAGGGCTTGGGGCTGCGTTTATGGTGCAGCGTCCGCGTTCCCATATGTGAGATGAGGGCCATGAGACACGGCCTGGAAGGTTCAGACTGTGGGATTGAAGGGATCTACCCACTCCTGGAAAGCCTCAAGTCTAACTTGACTTGGGCTGGTTTTAGGGAGATGCTGGCAGCGCTGTCCTCACAGGTTACCGGGAGGGGCTCTGGCACCGTCCCCGTCAGGTGTCTCATGATCAGCCCAGCTTGCTCATCTCAGAAGCTGCTGGTCGTGTTCTCGTTCCTGTTGTTTGTTGCGTGTTTTTTAGGGTTCTGTTCATCTGGGGACCTAGGAAGTTTCACAGTGAGAGGAGAGCCGCTGAGCCGCCTTCCTGCCTGGACGCCAGCCCCACGGAGGACCGTAACTGCTTGAGGTTGGCTTCTGCCCCCGGCCTCACCTGTGGAGGCATTGATGCAGTGGTACTTTCTAAGCTCCTGGGGCACACAGTGCTGTTGTGTGGATCCACAGGCCACTGTGGCGTCCAAGCACGTGCTCCCGGAGGAGAGGACTCTGCGGGCACTGATAGTGGGAGCTGGCTGAGAGTCCAGCAAGTGAGACTCCCTGTGACGTGCACAGCTGCCATCTGCACAGTCCCTCCTGAGGCCAAGATGGTCGTGCGATAAATGCACAAAGCGCGTCTCCAGCAAAAAGCCGCCAAGTGTCCACATCCAGGATATCCACCAAGGTGGCCTTTTGGTGTTAATACGATGAATGTGAGCAGCAGGTGGTCTGTGTCGAGTGTGACTGTGCCACTGCAGTTTTGTTCTCATGTCTTGATGAGCATGAACGGTTCCTGACGAGGGTAGATAAGGATGCTGTGACCTGAGACTCTGCAGTATTGTAGCTTGAGGAACCAAGGAGTTCTTCTCTCTTGCAAAGCCATCAGGGAGGATGTTCCAGGCTGGTGACTGCTCCATGAGGTATTCAGAGATCCAGGTTTCTTCCCGACCCCTGCTCTGCGTTCCCAGGGACATGGCTGTCCTTGCTGTGGTTGGGACTGGGCGATTGCCATGCTGGCAGGGGAGGCTTAAGGTGAGAGTGTCCCTGATTTACCTAATCTACATAATGACAGGGAGCCTGGGAGTAAAGTGTAGCCATGGCCTGGAGGATGGATGATGGATGTTGGTGAACGACTGGCTGCACTCACCGCAGCTGGGCCCAGGAATGGGGAAGGATGGCTGAGTATGCTATTCAATGGTACCTGGTTCTTTCAGATTTGACTTCCTTATGGATTTTCTGCTGTAAAGAGGAGAGAGCCTGTGGTTCTAGGCCAAGCATCTCACTCATCTCATAACATCTTGTATCCCTCAGCCAACATTTATGTCAAGTTTTAGAAGTCCTATCAAACTGGCAAGCATTTCTCAATTTGGTTTAACCATTGGATTTTATATCTGTGTCTGCATCTCTATTTTACATCTATGTGGTTATTTGACACTCTGTAGTACCTTTGTAATAGGTTCTATTGGGTGGAAGTTACTTTCAACAAACCCTTGCTGCTACTTGAATTTTCAAGGTTGAAAGTAGAAAGGAGAGAATAAAAACTACATCTTCTCTAATTTTAAAATTTGTTGTTTCTCAAATCACACCAGAAGTACAGATATTACAAATTACAAAAGCAGCCAGAATCAAGGTTAAGAGATTTCTGGGCGATTCTGGCTAATCAGCAGTATTTGCTGAGGTGTGTGCAGCAGAGCAACATGCCAAAAAGCCCGGGACGGGGGAGAGATGGGAGGCCAGGCTGTGACTTCGGAGGTGCTGTTGCCTCAGGGAGAGGAGCTAGATGTAGAGAGGATAAATGGACACAGGTGTGACCACCGCCATCCTTGCGGTGGCACTGAGGTCTTTGTACAGGGACCTTTGTGAGCTGAGTTAAAAATTGAAACTGAGAGAGTGCAATGCATTCTTAGTTTTTAAAATAAAATGCTAATAGAGAACGTTTTGTTTGTAAGAATGTAAAATGTTACATCTTTGTTAAAGAATAATAATTTGCTTCTGAGATCTTTGTGACTGAGATTTGAAATCTTAAGTATGGTTTTTTCTTCCATCTTTTATACATATGCACGTATACACATATATGTAAGGTATATAAAAGGAAAATAAGCATATCTGTATTCACATTTATATACACTTCCATAATGTGTATACTTCTAGTCACACATAAGTCTAAGAGACTATGACTTGACTTGATAACCATGAGAGGGTAATTAAATAATTTATCTGCTCTTAGCCTTGCTTTTGTATGTGAGCAGGGACCCTGGAAACGCGCCTCCCGCGTTCCAGGCCTCACACAGCCCGTGCCAGGTTTTGGAAGCAGGAGTTTATCTGCAGCCACTTCGGGAAACATGTGGTTGCCAGGATTGCCTAGAGCTCCAGGCTGTCTCCAGTCCCAGCCTCCCTGGGGTAGAAGCTGCCCTACCAGGGGCCTGGACATGGACGTTAGGGCCTGGAGCCAGGGACCGCTCCTGAAGCGGGGGGCTCCCCTCACGGTTGGGCATGAGAACCGAGGATAGGAGGCGGAACCAGCCTCGGGCCAGTGCACGGCCTCCCTGAAGTGCTTGCGGGAAGCCCCAGCTGTACTTTGCTGACCCCATAGACAGCACCACACTCTGTGAGATCCCCCTGGCCCACCCCTCAGGTTCCTAAAATGATGAAGGTTTCCTGAGCTGTGAATTTTTAGGTCTAGGCTAAAAAGTCCTGGGACAGGCTCACAGGGTTCTTTATGTAGAAATGATGAGTGTGCTGGTGACTCAGAGCAGGCACTGCACCCTCACTCCAGGGTCCTTCGTGCCAGGTGGAAACGAGCGTGTGGGTCACCCAGAGTCCCTGCATCCTCACTCCAGTCACTGCTCTTTGGTTTCTTAATTAAAAGCCTAAAAGCCTTGATAATGAAAATGCATTCTCCCCAGAGAGTCGAGTTTCCGGTTATGGAGGCTCACCTGTAAATGCCGTGCCAGGTCAAATATGCTGAGATCTGGGCCAGGTCCTGCTTCCTGCTCGCGGCCAAAGCAGGTACTTCATTTGGGAGGTGACCCAGGGAGATATCTGAGAGGCCTGCCGGTCCCCGAGGGATGAATCCGCTGGCCTTCACATTCTGCTCCGGCCTCCATCAGCTCCTTCCTACCTGCAAACTGCCGGCTTTGACGTTGCAATCATTGGAGATATGTTAGGGACTTGGTATGGGTTGATGCCCATAGGACCAGCAGATCGTGAAAAGGTGGGAACCATGGCTGGGAGGGTGGTGACCACAGCCAAACTGAGAACCGTGGTGGGCTGGGAGGTCCATCTTCTGTCTGAAGTGTTTTTTAAAATAAAAAACAGTGTCTCAGGAGCATGAGAGGGGAGGCCACAGACGGGGAGAACGCATCTGTAAAAGACTCATCTGAGAAAGGCTGTTATCCAAACCGTGCAAGGAACTCTCAAAACTCAACAAGAAAATGAACAACCTAATTAAAAATGGACCAAAGACCTGGACAGATACCCCAACAAAGAAGATACACAGATGGCAAATCTACACGTGGAAAGATGGCCCGCGTCTTATGTCATAGGGCGAGGCGTCACTGTGCACCCATCGGCCTGGCCAAAACCTGAACTCCGACACCACCACGTGCTGGTGGGTGTGTGGGCATCAGGACCCTCACTCATCGCTGGGGGAAGTGGGGCAGCTCCTGTGGGAGGCAGCATGGCGGTTTTCCGTGGAACTAAGCTCTCCGACCACAGAAGCAGTCACAGTCCTGGACGTTTACTCGGAGGAGCTGAAAGTTTACTTCCATGCGGAAATGTGCACACAGACATTGACAGCAGCTTTATAATTGCCAAAACCAGAAAGCAACCAAGATGCCCTTCAGTAGGTGAATGGATAAACTGTGGTATGTCAGATACTGGGATATTATTCAGCACTAAAAAGAACTGGACCCCTAAGCCATGAAAAGACACAGAAGGATCATAAACGCATGTTGCTAAGTGAGACTCCAATCTGGAAAGGCTGCCTGCTGTCTGAGTCCAACCACAGGACAGTCTGGAAAAGGCAAAGCTGTGGAAACTAAAACAATCAGCGGCTGTCAGGGGTTGGGGAGGGGAGAGATGAATGGGAGGAGCATAGGGGGTGTGTAGGGTGGGGCAGCAACTCCAGGTGGGGCTTTCATGGGGGATCCATGCCGTTCCACGTCTGTGAAACCCACAGAGTGAGCAGCAGCAGGCCGAGTCCTCGTGTGAGCTGTGGACTGTGGGTGGTGGTGCCGTGTTGATGCGGGTCTGTCGGTCGTACAGACATGCTGGTCTGGTGAGGGCAGGAGAATGATGGAGGCTGTGCCTGTGCTGGGAAAGGATATGTGAGGACTCTCTGTACTTTCCTCTTGATTTTGCTATGAACCGAAAACTGCTTTTAAAAACGTCTATTGAAAAGGCAAACAAAAAAGTGCTGGCCAGACAACATCAGTGTGAGGGTGTGGCCTGTGTTCTACGTTCAGAATTTCCCTTTTAGAATACACGTATCTAAATTTTTCAAAGTTAAACCTTTGCATTAAGTAACTCACTACCAAGTTACAGTATCAGCTTGAGCACTGCCAGGATGGCCAGGATCCTGTATCCTGACCAGCTTCTCCCCTTACAGGTGCAGTTGACGTCCATGGCCACATCCCAGTAAGCGGCAGGGCTGGAATCAGGAGTCAGGCTTTGCGGGACAGAGAGGAAGTGAGATCTTGTAAGCACGTGGCTGAGGGCAGGCAGGGAGGAGCCCGTGGTGCAGGGAGCCGGCAGGGATGACTTTTTGACCAGTTTTCCTTAACGCTGAGGCCTTCTTAGACTTGGGGAGTTGGGAGTCCCCACTCTCGGGTGCCTCAGAAACCAAAGGCTGCTTGTAATGCTCAAGTTCCAGATGCCTCAGGGGAGGTACCTGGGTTGTTGGGTACAGTTCCGTTATTTGCTGCTCGGTGGGATTTGCCCGCAACATTTCTGATTGTTTTTAAGAGCTGATGTTTGAGCTGCTTAAAATCACATATGGATGTCGATTTATCTATAAAAGTTAAGAATGGAATTTGAGTGCAAAGAGTTGTGAAAATGCTCAAGGTTATGTACTAATGTATACATTACATTTGTGGAAATATTTGAAAGTGCAGGATTTACATTAAACACTTCTCTTGATTTTTGTAATATCTACCTGTCATTTTCCCATTTGATTAATAGATGTCAGAGGGCTTAAATTTTGAGTGCCTGAATTCACTGAAATTAAAACTTCTTACATCAAATGTAATTGAACTGAATGTAGCAACAGTGCATGCTTTTATAAGTACTGATTTAAAAATATATAAAAACACATATCCATGAACATGCAGATGGGGGCAACATATTAAACCATGGAAGTAGAATTAGTATTGTTTTCTGAGAAGACAAATTTTTAAAAAGCTAAGGGGTCTTATAACTTTCTAGTTTCCAACTTATTTACCCTAAAGTGGAAGATTGACAGCAGCAGAAGAGGAGATCCTGGGCCAGTGCAGGCTCTGGGAGCAGCGGGGTGAGTGCTGGAAGGAGCTGGCTGGAGGCAGAGCCAGGGAGGGGCTCAGACAGGCCAGGACGGCCTCAGGGCACGCGGCTCAGTGAGTGAGAAAAGGTTCACATTTCTTGGAGAGCCCTTGACTCTGCCCACGGAAAACCCAAACTCCTTCCAACGGGGATGTGCATCTCATGTAAAAGTTGTTACTCCCAGAAAGAAAACCAGTGGATGTAGAAATTTTACGTATGCAGAAATTACTTCAAATTTGTTTCTAACCTTATCCTTTTCTTCCCCCATCTTAATGTGTGGTGACTTTCTGCAGGTGACGCACACGTCTTAGGAGAGCGCTGTATTTCAGTTGCTGTTGGCTCTGATGTGACTTTGTGGTGTCCGATGTTCTTGTTCTGAGGTTCTGCCCAGAACGTGGCTCCTCCCTGCTGAGCGTTGCTTGTTGAAGGCCCGTGTGGAAACTTTCCCTGTAAGCTCGTTGACCGCAGCAGTCTTGGTTAAGAAACCTTTGGACCTCCTGAGACTTCACACAGCCTTCTAACCTTTCTAGTGTGTCCTTTTCATTTTACTGTTCCCTATTAACCCAGATGTTTTCCAGAATGTAAGTAATCTGCTGAATGCAGGGTGGGGGGTGCCCTCCGTTGGCTCTGGGGAGAAGTATTGCTGTTTCTCCGGGTGGAGCTTCCCGCCCACCATGGTGTGCTCCAAGACGCAGCAGGGTTCTTTGGCAGAAATAATCGTCGAAGGCCTGCGTCTCCGTGGCAGGGTGGCTGTGGGTATGGGACCTCGCGGCCATACCGGCCCCTCCCCATCAATGGCACCACGGAGAGGAGCAGGGGGAGGCCTGGGATCTGTCTCCAGAGTCACAGCTGTGCTTCCGAGACTGCGTCGTCCGTATGTAACTAGACATGCAGAGAAAGTGTTGGAGATAAGCAGGAGACGGTGTCTGTCCCTAATGAGCTCAGGCGTGCCCTTGAGAGGGTCAGGTTTCTGTGCGGCTGATCTGGACTCAGCCTGGCTGTGGCAGTGCAGGTGACTGCTGGGCTTTGGCAAGGCTGCACCCACTATCCGTCTGAAATGGCCCCCTTCCCTGGCTCGCGGTGCCAACTGGGCCCCCAGGCCTGAATTCCCGCCAGGACGGAGGCCCTGTGTATGTGTCGGGGAAGGGGGAGGTGGGGGTCCTACTTTATTGCCGTATCCAATGCCACGCGGGGTCAGCACTCAGGAAACATGTGCTGTGTGGGTCAGCGATTGAGTTCAGAAACCTGGAAAATTCAGCAGTGTAGGCTTTGGGCATGACCCGTCCAGCCTTGGGGCTCTTTCTTTCTCTGAATTTCCTTCCATGGCATCCTCCTCATCCCAGGGGCCCCTGTTCCCATATGGCTGTTGGCAACTTCACAGGTTCCTCTGCCTCCCCTCCCGGGCTGTGGTGTGGCTGGGGCAGCTAGTAGCTGTGCAGACCCCACAGCCAGTAGATCATTGGTGCCAACGCCTTGGGCCTGGTTTACTTGAGTCAAGGACGGCAGTACATGGCTGAGCCCACCCCGAATGCCTGGATCGGAAGGCCTTGGGTTGCAGAGGGGTGGGGGTTGGATATTGAAGGACAACCTGCAAAGCAGAAGGGGAAATGGCAGTGCTGATGGGCAGCTAGAGGAGTCTGTGCAGAGCCTGGGACCCAGTGCAGACACAGAGCTGACATGGGCAATGCAGTGACACGGCCACCGTGGAAGTGGGCAAAGTTACAGGCTTCAGACCGATATGGAGGGGCTGGTCTAAAACGATCCTCATTTTCCTTTAATCCTAACAATTGCTGGCTTACAGGGTGGGGGAGTGAGATCTGTGGTGGCCGCGAGGAGAGACAGGGATTTTAATTAAACCCCTCTTTCTGGGAGAGGGGAGTAGCCGTTTCTGTAGGGCGGTGAGCATCGTCATCTCAGGCAGCTCAGGCTGCTGTAACGAAACACCATTGACTGAGCGGCTTATGAACAACAGGAATTTGTTTCTCACAGTTCTAGCGGCTGCAAGGCAGGATCAGGGTGCCGCACGGGTGAATTCTGGTGTGGGCTCTTTCCTGGTTGGCACACACCTTCTCTCTGGCCCTGACACAATGGGAGGGTGAGGAATTTGCTGGGCCCCTTTCTGAGGCACAAATCCCATTCAAGGGTCGTCTCCAGCCTCGGGAACTCATTACCTCCCAAAGACCACCTGACAGCATCACATTGAGGCTGAGGATTTCAACCTGTGTTTTGAGGGGCAGGCAGGCAGTTTGTAACCGTCACCCTCTTTGTGTATTTCTGACTCAACATTGAGTCTGCCTTTGGCTCTCCAGTGGACAGAGCCTGTGTGGACACTGAGCAAGGTCAGAGCTGCAAGCATGTGCACATCGGGGGCAAGGGAGCTGCCAGGGGTGTGAGAACGGGGTTTCAGCATCAATCGGAGCTGCTTTCCTGGCAAATGTACTCATAAGCTATCCTGGCAACATTTGCTTTTCACGAAGAGTCGATGAGGCAGTGGGGGCAGCAGGCGGTGTTGCCAGAAGCTTGGAGCTGATGAGCAGCAGAGAAGGGGCAGAGGCCACGACCTTGGGGTAGTCAGCAGTGCCAGGTGTCTGCCCTCCAGGCCTCACGTCTGTGACTGTGTAGAGACCGAGCCGACCGGGGCTTGCCGGCCAGTGTGGCTCTCATACAGGTGATTATCGCGTTGTGCTTTCTATGTAATGTTCCCTCAACCCCATGCCCACCCCACCAATTTCTGTGCCTAGCAGAAATGATGCTGCGTTTCCTTGATGAAGCCTTGAGTTTCCTGTGGAGATGTAGGAATAGCATGATTTGGCTCACGTCAAAGTACTTTGCAGTGAAGCTGCACGGAAGAGGATTCTAGGCTTCCATTTGACGTTTTCAACAATGCCTGAGTGTTACAGGACCGTCTTGCTTGTTAATAAAGCACCAGATGAAAAAGGCTACTGGTTAATAAAGGAGACTTTTTACATTAGCACAGAGAGGGTGGCTTGAGATAAATTCAGCGTAACGTAGGTGTGTTTGTAAGCCATCAAAAGGACCATCTCTCTGCTGGCGACACATGTTTTCCGGTATTGGTTTTGTTCTGTAAAAGGATGACTGGCATTCGGCAGAGTCATTCCAGAATTCACCTGGAAGGCGTCCACATGGTGCCTTGTTTTCTCCTGACATTCTGGGCACCACGAGGGATTATTCCTGTCTTCAGCACTAGCAGGAGACTTTTCCTGAACACCTGCTCCTCTTTGGCGTTGTGGGTGTGAAGGGGTCAGAGTGACCCTGTCTTCATGGAGTTTTCAGACACCATGGGGATAGTGTGGCTCGAGTGTCGGGCTCGGGTGGGAGGGAGACTTTCCCCAGAAAACAGCTGCCGTTTCCAGGACGGCCCTCGACCCCTCCTCCCTCTGTTCCTCTGCGTCATGTCTGAATTAAGGCTGTTCTATCGTAGCGGGGGTGTCATGTTAACTGGAAGTGTGCTTTTTTACTGAGCAGTAAGTAAATTAATGGTACATTTTCCAAGGACAGCGAGGTTTGATTTGATGAATCCAGTGGGGGAAAGGAGAAGGGGCTTGGCTGTGTGGGGATGTGTGTGATGGGAGCAGAATGGAGTAGCCATGCAGGCTGTTGGGATGGAGGGGCCACGCCCGCATTTCCATGGATCCGTCGCTGTTTGTGCCACTAGACCTGGACCTCTGTCTCTACTTCTAACACCCGCATAGTGAGGAAGCCCTGATGGGCCTGAGTTGTTACTTCCCATGGCCATCGCTGGGAAATGCCCCGGACGCCTCTCCTGGCTGGTGACGGCCCTGGGCCTGGACACTGGCTTTGTCCTGAGTTGTTTCTTCTTGTGGCCATCGCTGGGAATTGCCCCGGACACCTCTCCTGGCTGGTGATGGCCCCAGGCCTGGACACTGGGTTCGTCCTGAGCTCTGCGAGGGACTTGGGCTCCACGTGCAGCAGACATCTGTGCATCCCTTTGGATGTGAGATGTTGGCGCTCGGCTTGGAGGCCAGCACAATCTGGGTGTGGTCAGGATCCAGTTCATCCTTTGGAGAGAGAGAGCAGCTGCCCGGGGACCCCTCTGAGGTACATAGTCATGCAGCGCCCTCACAGGATGCCCGGTCCCCCGAGAACTTCCCGCCATTCCCCTGGACCCTCAGGTATGGGAGTCAAGTGTGGTGTGTGTGTCACAGGCGGGGGTACTGAGGACACCACGTGCCTGCTCGTGCGAAGACCTGAAGTGCTGCGTGAGCTCGTTCCCAAGGGGCCGTTGGCATCTGGGGGCCTGTGGGTGTCTTTCCACTGGCAGGAAATAATGGGTGGCCCATGTTACCTTTTGTGTCTTTTTTTTTTTTTTTTCTTTGCCGAAAAGCCCTAATGCCAACGTCGCTGTCCTGCTATTGGAACCGCCCACCTCAGGCTCAATGGCCCTCCTGTTTCTGGGCTGCTGCAGTGTTGTGTTGGGGTAACTGTATTAACTTCGTTTGAATTTTCTTCCTGTTCTTTTGGAATAAGTGTTGATAGTTTGTGCTGCTTGTTCACCCCAGAGGCGAGGATGTCCTTTAGGCCTGGAGGAGCACAACCCCTGCAGGGAGGTGCCGGGCCTCTACCTCTCATGTCATCAGCAGCCCTCTCCACACGTCTCCTCTTCGCTCCTCGTGCCCACGGCTGGGGTCACGGGCCGCTCGCTCTGCTGTTTGAGATCCTCGGAAAAGGTGTTTGCCCTGAAGGGAGATTGGGGGTGTGTGGCTGATTTTAAATAGGAGGAAATGATTGTAACAGAATGAGCAATGCCTAGCACTTAGTCTCAGGCTTGAGAAATTGTGTTTTAGAAGCAAGGTATCCCCAACTCCGGTTTCCTTCAAATTAAATCTTTTAAAGAGTCCACAAATATAAATAGTTAAAGCCTAAAACTATGCAACAGAGGGCCTAGAGCCCAAGCCACTGCCACCTCTGACTCCAAGACACCTCAAAAACTTGGCCCTCCTCCTCAGAGAACCCCCCTTCTGCTCCTCCTTCCACACTGCTCCCTCCACAGTGCTCCCTCCACACTCCTCCCTCCACACTCCTCCCTCCACACTCCTCTTCCGCCCCCTCCCCTTCTTCCTTCCCCTTCCCTTCTTCCTTCCTTCCTCTCCCCTTCTTTCTTCCTTCCTCTCCCCTTCTTCCTTCCTTCCTCTCCCCTTCTTCCTTCCTACCTCTCCCCTTCTTCCTTCCTTCCTCTCCCCTTCTTCCTTCCTTCCTCTCCCCTTCTTCCTTCCTTCCTCTCCCCTTCTTCCTTCCTTCCTCCCCTTCTTCCTTCCTTCCTCCCTTTCCTCCTCCCTCCTCTTCCCCCTCTTCCCCCTCCCTGTCCTTGGGCAACCTCCATGGAACTCTGGTTCAAAGTCACTGGTCTGTGGGGCCGCCCATTTGATAGATGAGCACGCTGGGGACCAGACACAAGTGACTGACCCAGACCAGCTCGCATGTCGTCTCCTGCCTCCCGTAACACCGGGTTGTCCCTAATGGAAGAGAGTCAATGATGCTGCTTCACTGATCTCCAGGGAAAACAGGTTGATAACAGGTTATAAACATGGGAATGTTTTGGAAAAAGCGTCGTCCACGTGTCAGCTCCATCTCTCCTTCCCGGAAGATGTAGGGGAAACCTGCCTTCAGCCCACCCTCATCCCATAACAGGACAGAGGACAAAGGGGCAGAGACCCAGGTCCTGTCAGTGCCCTCAGGAAACCCCCCATTTCCTCCTCATGGTGGACGTGGAAACCATCCCACTGGACTAGATTTTCCCGGGAAGCCCCTTTACCCCGACAGCAAGGAATCTGGTTTGAGCACACACCATTCTCGGTGCCATGACTTTCTGCTGCTGAACCCTGCATACGTGGCCCATTGATCTTGCTAGTCCAGTGTTACTGGGTCCTGGGAGTTTCTGTGGGCTGATGGCAGGTGTTTACCATTGTGTTCAGAGGGGAGAACAGAACTTTATTTGTCGAAATCAGATGATAACCATCGCCATGTGATTCCTTGGGTTGGTTTGGGTGGGGGGTGCTCAATGCTTTTCCTGAGGGCTAAGTTCTAGTTTGAGACCGTCTCTCTTTGTCGCCCAAGCTGGAGTGCAGTGGTGCGATCTTGGCTCACTGCAACCTCCGCCTCCTGGCTTCAAGCAGTTCTCCCTGCCTCAGCCTCCCAAGTAGCTGGGATTATAGGTGTGTGCCACCATGCTTGGCTAATTACAAAAATGTTTAATATAGGCTGGGTTTTGCCATATTGGTCAGGCTGGTCTCGAACTCCTTGCCTCAAATGATCGGCCCACCTTGCCCTCCTAAAATACTGGGATTACAGGCTTGAGCCACTGTGCCCGGCCTGATCCTGACATCTTTTAAAGCTGCCTTCATGTACCAAAAGCCAGTCTATGTTTGAAAATCAGTCTTGAAGAGCCTAGGAGGAGAGGGATAAGCTTCAACTAGGTGAATAACTATGCATATGTTAAAAATATGGGCCAAAATCTACCCCAAATGTTAACTCTTCTGCTTTGCGTATTATATCCATTTATAGTTATTTCAGCACTAAGATTTTTAAAGACTCTTTTGATAATTATGGAGAAATTACTATTAAAACTCAGCTGCATTTGTAACACTTCAAAGAACTAATTGGATGACATCATTTTTCCCAGAGGCATTTTGGATTGTTACATAATTAATGTTTATCTCTTTGCCAGAAATCTTTTTTCTTTTCCAGAACAGATACCTGAAAAGAAACTTTCCTTTGCATTAAGTGTTATTTCACTGTGTGACAATCAATTTTTGAACGTGAGAACAAGATCATCATGTATTTTTGGGATAATTCTTGCTTAATAGTGATAATGCTAAGTGTTAAAATTATGCAACAATTTGTTTCTTTGAAAATTACTATTTGCCTGCTCACCAGGTGGGAGCTGATGAGAACGTGGATGTAAAAACTAAATTGTATTTAGCTTGTATAAAAGAAGTTTAAAAAAAAAAAAGCTTTTTTTTTTTTTTTTTTTGTGCTACTACTGAAGTTGCTTCGTTGTGGAAATGAGGTTATTGCAGGCACCTAGAATTTTATCTCCTTCACTTGTACAATGGGAAGAAATTCTCCAACAAGCACAGGAATCTGACTTTCTGATATTGAGACTCCTAGGCATCAAGCCCCGTGGAAAGGTTGGTGATTACGTGAGCGTTGGCGTTGATGTGGGTACCCTCCAAGCCGGACGCAGGGAGCAGGGAAGGGCAGAACAGGCCCCTCAGGAGCCATGAGAAAATCAAGTGTTGGCAGCAGTGGTGAGGGTTGATGTCAGGGGCCAGGAGGAGGTGGTGAAGGGAGCATGTGCCTCAAGGCAGCCCTGGAACCCGTGGTCCCTGCAG
Organism: Macaca mulatta; assembly: GCF_049350105.2. Taxonomy (NCBI): domain Eukaryota; kingdom Metazoa; phylum Chordata; class Mammalia; order Primates; family Cercopithecidae; genus Macaca; species Macaca mulatta. The sequence continues at coordinate 722,715 of NC_133424.1, forward strand.
TGAGGTCTGATCTGCAGGGGACGTGGACGGCCACGTGGCAAGGCCCACGGACAGCCTGGACTTGGCTGCCTCAGAACTCTGGTGGACGTTGCAAACGGCCCCACAGGGTTGCAGTGCACATTCCTCGGACAGAGAGAAGACGCTTGTAACTGTTCTCGGCACGAAGCCAGCGCCCTGTGAACAGTGGCCACTGCTGTTGTGACTGAGTGCCGTCCAACTGGAGGCATTTCCTCTGCTCAGTTCACTTAATTGGGCCAGGAATGGGGTTGCCCTGCCTTCAACAAGCTTGACGCATTGAACGAGGACTCAGTAAAGTACTCTGTAAATATGCTCTCCTGGCTAGAGTGAGCAAAGCCCAGGGAGAGAGTGGTTCCTCAGTATTAGACAGGTGTTTGGCAGGGCCAGCTGTGTGGCTGCCAGAGCGAATGTGACCAGGAAGCCTCTGTCCCCCCGGAGGTGGCCAGCGTAACTGTTACACGTGCCGTAGGTAGAAAGTGGGCACTGCTGGGAAACTTGCTCATGTTGCTGTTTCCTGATTGGAAATTCAAGGTTTCTGAGCATCCTACATCGAATTTGTACATTGCTGAGACTGTACACCTTTCAACACTTGTTTTTTCCTGCTTTTCGGATCTATACAACCTGGCATTTGGCCGTGGCTTCCAGAACAGGCTGGATGCAGAGTGAAGTCCTCTCCTCACTGTCAATCTTTGCAGATGTCTTTCTTGAGAGTCTCAATTAGGTTTTTACTTAACTAGACTTTTAAAATTGCCATGCACATAACTCTACCAGTTACAATCGTGAGCTAACATGGGTTTTTGGTTTTACTTTGATGAATGTTTAACATTTGCATGCTGGATGTGGGGGTGGAGGTCATTTATCTGCTTTTCATTTCCTTCTTGGTTATACTTAGTGACTTTCAGGTACGGTGTGGAAAGCCTGGCACAGGGTGAATTGCAGGCTGCAGTGTGGCGCAGTGGACGAGAGGCGCGGGCTGCAGTGTGCACAGTGGATGAGAGTGAAGCTATTTCTATCCTCGAGGGAAACACACAGGAAACAATTTAAAAAACTGATCATCTAGCTTGAATGAGGTCCAACAAATTCAGTTTGCAAAGTTTAACTTCCAAGTTAACTTAGTAACTTTTCCCCCAAGTCATTAATTTAGTAGCTTATGTTTATTGCCTAAAGCAAGTGATAAATTCTAAAATGAATGACTAAACATGTAATAATTTAGGCATACAGCACCTGAAGGGAAAACTGCCAGTATGCTAAAATATTGGATACAGATGCTCAAAAAATATAATGTAGCATTCTTACAATGCATGTGCTTTTAGCATGTAACTTGGTGAGTAGTTTTGAGCTATATTTGTAGGAATGTGTATCTTGAATACTTTAGGACACCACTGGAGATGTGTGCTTGAGAGGTATAAATACTGGATGTTCTTCTCCCTTCCCTTAAATGAAAAACATTAGCTCCCTTCCTTTTTATTTTTATTTTTTGAAATGGACTCTCGCTCTTGTTGCCCAGGCTGGAGTGCAGTGATGCAATCTCGGCCCACTGCAACTTCCGCCTCCGGGGTTGAAGTGATTCTCCTGCCTCAGCCTCCCCAGTAGTTGGGATTACAGGTACCCACCACCATGCCCCACTAATTTTTGTATTTTTATTAGAGATGGGGTTTTGCCATAGTGTCCAGGCTGGTCTCAAACTCCTGACCTCAGGTGATCTGCCCACCTCGACCTCCCAAATTGCTGGGATTACAGGTGTGAGCCACTGTGCCTGGCCAGCTCCCTTCTATAATGATTTTACAGTTGTTTTTGCTTTTTGTTTTTTTGAGACGGTGTCTCACTCTGTCGCCCAAGCTGGAGTGCAGTGATGCAAATCTTGGCTGACTGCAGCCTTCACCTCCTGGGCTCAGGTGATCCTCCCACTTCAGCTTCCTGAGTAGCTGTGACTGGACACACGTCACCACGCCCAGCTTTATTATTATTATTAGTAGTAGTAGTAGTAGTAGTATTTTTAGTAGAGACAGGGTTTTGCCATATTTTCCAGGCTGGTCTCGAGCTCCTGGGCTCAAGCAATCTCCTGGCCTCAACCTCCGAAACTGCTGGGATTACAGGCGTGAGCACCACATTTGGCCCATTTTTTTTTTTCTTCCAGGATTAGGAGTCGACTTTCAGAAAATCCTTCAACCTTGCAAGCTTAATTTTCCATAAAAATATTCCTCTAGGATAAAAACAAGACACAAAGAAGTACGTGTGGACTGCAGTTAAAAATTTTCAACACAACTTAGCTTAGGAAAGTTGACATTTACAAAGAGCAGGAGGCCTGTTCAGTGCCTTCTAGGCACTGGGAATGGCGGTCTGTGGGCGACCCTAACATGTGCGGCGTCCTGAGACGTGATCGTGGTGTTCACGCTTTTACCGAGGGCTTCCCAGGGGTACCAGAGGCTGTTCTTCTGCAGTCGGCCAGCCAGGCAGCGGCTGCTGGAGAAGGAACAAACAGTAAAAGACAGATGGACATGGTGTTATTGTGGCAGAGAGGTTAAAACCAGGGTCACTTTGTTCTTACAGTTTTAAAAAGCTAATAATGAAGTCCTTAAATATGTTCAGGATTTCAAAGCAGTTGTGGGTGTGTCTGTGTCTCTAGCTCCCGTTCGGGTGCTTCCTGCGAAGAGAGCTCAGAGACGCCACCTTTCCTTGATGAGGTGACAGGGCCTGGAGAGGTGTGAACCCCGTGGTGGGGGGGAAGACTGACCTGGGGTGAGGCTGGGTCAGCGTGGGGATCCACCCCCACTCCACGTTCCTGTAGGGAATCCACAGTTCTAAGTCTTTATGATAGGGGTAAAAATAACCTGGAAGAGGTGTTATTTTTTAAGAAGTAAGTGCCATGCTCTTTTTTCCTCATACTTTTCCGTGTTTAAGCAGCATTGAAGGATTAGGCACTAGTAGCATGTTGTTTTGGAAACAATGTTGTTGGTTATTTTACGTTGAATATGGTACTAAGGTTGCCTGGTAACAGAAGTTTTCCTTAAACAACATAGAACTCTGTTGAATCTGTTGCCCCATTGGCTGAGCCGTCTGAAATCAGTGCAGTAGCAGCTGAAGAGGCCTCTTCCCCTTGGAGGAAGCCGCTGGATTGGCAGGAGGCACCGCTCTTGATTTGAGGGAGTGAGGCGCCTTTGCAGGGACCCCACGTGGCCCCTGCAGCTCTCTCCTGCCCCCTGCTGGTTGGCCAAGCAGCCTTGCGACAGTGTGCTCATTGTGAATGTTCACTGGGGCAGGCCGAGGCTTTTGTTCCAGAAACACTGACTTCCGAAACGGCCGGCTGTGTGTGTTGAGCATGGCAAGAAAGACTTACGTGTGTCTTAAACCTCTTGAACAAAGCAAGTTGATGTTTCAAATGCATCTCAAAGGCTAATGACTTTGCTATGGTCAATATTCAGGAGAAAAGAGGGTTTGATGAAACAGAAAGACAGGAGTGGCAAGTGACATGCTTGTGCCCCGTATGGCTAAGCGATGTCCTGGCCGTTCCACACCACGGCCTCTGAGCAGCCAGCCTGCAGATACTGGGTCAATTTAGATATCCCTGATCTCTGCAGAGGTTTGATCAGGTAGCCCAAGAGCAGATAAACACAAACGCTGACTGGAAACCCTGGCACACGGAGACACTGGAAACAGCAAGCTGCTATTAACATCATAGTAAGAGACAGTCGCCTGCTCTCAGGGGTGTCCGTTTCTTTTGCTTCTAGACGTTCATCTGCGTTACAATACAGTTTTGCTCAGTTTATCCCCATTACTCCACTGTCTTCGCCGTTAAAGTCTCAGTCAGCACTTAGCTCTGACACTGCAGGAGTTTCACTGTGCGGCTGACCAGGCCTACCTGGCTTGGCTGTAAAGCAGGTGAGATTTTCCGGAAGGCAGTGACGAGAACCCGAGGCAGGAAAGAGTATTGCTGGTCTACATATGGCAGTGCCCCTGCAGCAGAGCATGTACGTGCACGTTCAGGCTAAACAGGTGTAGGAGAGAAGAAAACCACCTACAATTAGTCACTTAAAATGCCACACACCCAACCCTTGAGACCCTAGCACATAGAGTAGTAGTGGTCTTGGAGATGGCAGGTGTGCTGAAGTCTGATTTTCTCACTTAGCTTTTCCAGCAGCGTTTTCCTCATCTCTAAGCTGGGGCTAACAACTGCCACGCGTAGATTTGTGCATGGAACCGTGCGTGTAAAGTGGGGTAGCCCCCAGGACCTAAGAAGGACTCGTGGTCAGTGTCGGTGGTCATGCGTGCTGTACGGGTCCCCCAGGAAGATGATTGCTACATATAACTCCCTCCGTTCAATGTCACTGAATGTAAAAGGTGGGACATTGGCTTCTGATGTGTCTGGTTTGCTGCAGGCCATGCTGCACCCCGTGGTTCCTGAGCCCTGAGCTGAAGTACATTCTGCTGCATCGCCTGTGTCGCTTTTGCTGTGTCACTTAGAGCTCCTGCCCTGGGAAACTTCCTCGCGCCTGACGAGCACCACAGTTTGCAGCAAGACCTGTCCAAAGCGTGGACTGCGAGAGCCCCGCTGTGGTCCTGTCCTCTCCATGTTGGGAGCGACTTTGTGGGGTTTGTCGGCCCTTCTCTCGGGTGTCCTGTGTCTCATGGATCAGCCGACGAGCCCCGTCTGGAGGAGCACTCTGCAAAACGTTGCCGGCCACCCAGATCTCCTAGCGCAGAGTGAGGCCACATCTGCAGACTTGACCGCACAGAGTCCCGAGGCATTCGGCAAGAAGGGGAGTGGGATGTGTGTGAGATCCCACTGCGGAAGCCGGCTCTGCTCCGTACTCTGCGTGCGGGGTGCCTGATGTTCAGACCTGCTGTGTCTATCGGGGGCCATGGCGGGGTGGTGGGAGTGGGGGCAGGGAGCAGCGCGGGTGGATCCAGGAAAGGACTTAGTTGAATCCCAGCTGCCCACATACCTGTTGCTGGTCTTGGACAAGGTCCCTAGTTTCTCTGGGCTTTCGGTTTGATTGTAAGACTAGGACGCCGCCCCAGTCTGAAGATGTCGGTGTGTGCGGGAATGCCTGGCGCAGTCACCATGGGTTTTCCTTCAGCCTCCTCCGTGCCCCTCCCTGGGTCAATCAGTATCCATGCGTGCCACAAGTAAATTACAGTCCCTCCGAAAAACCAGTTGACCCGAGTTTTATGGTCGAGCATGGTGAGTGTCCTTGCCAGGAAATGCCACTAGATGTCTTGGGCCTGCTCCTCTACCTCCACAGCAATCCCCGGAACAGGCTGGTTCAGGACGTGGGAGGTGGGAGTCAGTGTTGTACCTAGGACAGGCTGAAGTCAAAGGCTCATTTGCTCTGTGAGGGGTGATCAGGATGACACATCAAGTGGAGCCCCATGGCTGACCCTGGAGGTGGACGGTCGGGTCGGATTGGCTGCCCTCCAGCACGTGTTTCGAGTGATGCCTTCCCTGGGTTACGCAGCCCTGATCTGTAGCGCACAACTTCCCAGCTCCAGCCAGTCTGGTCTTGCCGTCTCCTTCCAAGAAGATAGGTGCGGCGCAGTTGCCTTTAAGCGGCTCCTTGTGGACACCGCAGGGCAGCAGCAAGCAAGCATGGGCGACTTTTTTCTTACGTTGACCACAATACGCCGGGCCAGCTTTGCACGATCCCATTCAGCATCACACGTGTGCATCGGCCACTCACCTGTCCATCTGCCACAGACAGGCTTGCACAGGACCATTGAGTGGCCTTTACGGCAAAGAGCCTAAAGGGCTCACAGGAAACCTGGACCCAGCGCAATGGTAAGAGCGCAGCAATACCTGTCATTGATCAAGGGGTATTCTGGGCCCGACATGGTGTTAAGTGATCCAGTTCGGTTAGCACTCTTAGAATTAACCCCCTTTTGCCTATCAGGAAATCGAAGACGGAGGGCATTAACGCCAGGGAGCAGGGAGTAAGGGGACACACAGAGGGGCTGAGGGGCTGGGCATTCTGAGCCCACGGATCTGCCCACAGGCCCCGGCTGCACGGGCACCAGGGCTGCTGCTCTGGAGGGGATGAGGAGCTCTGGGGAAAAGATGGAGCCTGACGTGGGTAAGATTTGGATATTTTCAGAAGAGATTTTCAGCCTGGAATGAGGGTGTAAGTGACTGAATCGGAGTGATGAGCCAGATAGCCCGGCTGCGGGAGCTCCCCTGTGGGGTGAGGGAGGAAGGCCTTGGGGGCGTGTGGCTGAGCAGAGGCGCTGGGTCGCCAGGAGCCGCCGCGGGTTTGGAAAGGGGGAGAAACGCAGCGCCCTGCACTGCAAGGGCACCGAGACGTGGTTGTGGTTCTTCCTGACCGTGACAGGCACAAATGGTGCTGATGGTGGAATGCACGGAGTTTGCCTTCAGAGAACTCCTGCTGTCTTTTAAAACCTGGGCCTCTCATTTAAACTTGGTGGCCTCAGGTGAATGGTGAGAAACAGTTTCTGATGAGGTTGCAGAGACTGTGCATGGCCTCTGATTGTGCACATCCTGTGATTGTGTATAGTCTCTGATTGTGGCCTCTGGCCTCTTTGTGGCCTCTGATTGTGTGGGTCTCTGTGTGTGGTCTCTGATTGTGTGTGGTCTCTGTGCAGCCTCTGATTGTGTGTGGTCTCTGTGCAGCCTCTGATTGTGTGTGGTCTCTGATTGTGCTCAGTCTCGGATTGTGCGCGGCCTCTGATTGTGTGCGGCCTCTGATTGTGGGTTGTGTGAGTTTCCCGGGATTGAGTAGATGAGCCTCGTGCTGGAGCAGGTGTGCCTTGTGTTGGGCATGTGGATAAAGAAGTTTAACCCATCCCCTCTTTGAGAATGGCAGGGCAGTAACAAAGGTGGTTGATTTATACATGGCCATCCTCGTGAGGTGAGGACCTGAAAGGTTTACTGCTTTCCCGGAAAGCTGCTCTGGGCGTCACCATCACTGATCATGGACAGCAGCTCAGAAGCCCCCTTAAGGTGCAGGGAGGGACCGGCGCTGGTCCTGTCTGTGCCCAGGCTGCTGGTCACCCTGACGGCCAGGCGATGGCTGCCTGTGCACGAAGCTCGGGTCAGAGTGAATTTGGGCAGTGTCGGCTTTGATTTACGTCAAGACTGATCAGTCTTCCTAAAATACTAGCCATGAAAGCTTTCATAGATTGTAGTTCTTTGGGAGATTTATATGTGGTTTTTAAAGCACAGGGCCCATGGCCAGTGTTGAATTACATTTTGTTCAGTGTAACTGACAGGACACTGGACCTGAGTCTCAGGCCTGCCACAGGGTTCAGGGAGCTTCAGAGAGGGAGATGTTTGTGCTCAAGTTTTTGCAGATGGGATGGGACATGGGCATGGGGCTGGAATGCTCTAAACTTCAATCTTCAGTCATCGGTATCACCTGTGCACACGCATATCGTTTTCAAAGATGGACAAGCTTTTGGGAAATATCTGACTTTTCCAGTTTTGAAAGAAGCTGGGGTGACACTGGAAATGTCAGGAGTCTTGGCTGCTGATCAGGTCCATCACCACGCACATGGTCCCTAACCTGTCCCACCTCTGATCATGCACAGCAGGTGACGAGGTCCATAACCTCACACTTCTGTGCACAGCAGGTGACCAGGTCCCTAACCTCAAAAGCTTCTGATTGGGTGCAGCTGGTGACCAGGTCCGTAACTTCGCATGGCTCTGATTGTGCAGAGCTGGTGACCAGGTCACTAACCACCCACACCTCTATTCATACCCAGCGGGTGACCGGGTCCATCACCTCACACCTCTGATTGTGCATAGCGGGTGACCAGGTCTGGAACCTTGCACACCTCTGATCGTGCACAACGGGCGACTAATTCCATGACCTCACGCCTCTCTGCACAGTTGGTGACCAGGTCCATAACCTCACACCTCTGATCGTGCACAGCTGGTGGGCGCAGGACCCACTTCAGTGAGGGGCTGACTTCCCAGGTGTGAAGGGGGAATGCTGTGTGGCTCGCTAAGCCCCTCCATGCTTTGGGGGCTCCAGGCTGTGGCCGGCAAGTAGGAGGTTGTCCCAGGAGGCTGCTGTGTGTTGGGGATGGGAGGCAGCTGCAGGGTGGAAGTACGATGTTGTCGTAGGGGGCCACTGGGGGGGGGTGGGACGGGAGGCAACTGCAAGTTGGAAGTAGGATGTTGTCCCAGGAGGCTGCTGTGTGTGGGGGAGGGAGGAGGCAACTGCAGGGTGGTGTGGTGGTCTCCGTGCCACTGATTTCAGGTTAAAATAGAATGTGGACCTCTTTTTACCATAGTTTTTAATTACTCCGCTAGTTTGTGTTGCTGTCTCTTGCTATGAAGTCCACAGTCTGATGTCTCTGTGGTCCCCATGTTTCCCTTCTGCTTGTGTTACCCGATCCTGTGGGTCAGCTGTGAGGAAACCACTCTCCACTCCTCATCTGGAGTGGTCTCGAGCTGGGTGTGCTGGTCTCCTTGTGGGCTAAAGTGTTCTTCTGTTACTGTTTTCTCTGTTTTTTGACCAAATTTAGCAGACTTGTGTATGATGCAAACACTTTAAAAAATGTCTTTTGCCTTTATAAAGAAAACGCCTGCATTGCTTTAAAATGAACCTTTCCTGTGTCTCCATCCTTCCTCACAGATTGCTCTGTGTTAGAAACTCGGTGGTGTGTGTGCTTCATGGCCTCATTCCATCAAGCACTGTAACCTCTGGTTGCAAAAGTGACTACACTCAAGGCAAAAAACTTTGCAAATGTTGAAAATAATGAACAAAAACAATATATTGTTCTCTTGTCACCCTGAAATGGCTACTCTTAATATTTTGATGTAGTTCTTTCAATTCTTTTTAAGTACAGTTGCTTCTAACACAAGCACTTTGATTATATTCATCAAATTATATTCAGGAAATAAGGAGAAAGTAAAAAGAATATCCAGTTTGGGGCAAAAAGGAAGACGACATAGAAAGAGGCTGTAAAACTCCCTGCAACCTGAAAAGCTGGGTTGTGGTGGCTGTGGTTTTGTTTTTACTGTGAGAGACCGCAGGATTCTTCTTGGCACTGAAGGGCGGGCAATAAGATAATACCCTGTGTGTGTGCTGGTGGCTGTATAAACCGAGCCGCATGTCCTCTTTCGAAGCAGAGAAAGCATGAGGTTTGAGGTAGTGGTTTGGTAACTTTTGGAAAGTCTGTTTGTAGGACTGCACTGCAGAGATTAGGTCAGTCTGAATTAGATTCGAATGATCTGTTCAGGCCTTGGGAGCTTTCTACACCGGGTGTACGCCTGTTCTGGGTGTGGTGTAGAAGGAACAGGATTGGGAGGGTTTCTTGCTTCCCAGTCATAGAAATGCCTGCAATTATCACTGTTTGTTGTCTCTCAGGAAGCTATTTCAGGAAGGAAGTGTACGTTCCAAGGCTGCTGGTTGGCCTGTCGTCACCCTGGGGGTCTTGGTGTGGGTCACGGGAGCTGTGACTGCTCACGCATGGAGCTCTGTCTGTCTCGCTGCTGTGCCGGTAGACAGCTGGTCACCAACAAAGTGTGTGTCCCAGTGGCCTTTGAGAAGAATTCTCTGCATCATTTTTATACAAGGTCCTTTTTCCTTTCAATGTCAACCTCGTGTCTTCTAGCCAAGCGATATGTTCTTGCAGAAACAGGAAGTGTGGCCCAAGTGAGAAATGAGGGAATTGATCTATAACTGCTATCAGTTTTTATACAGTTGAGCCATTGTAATTTATACATAAACATGTTAAATCTATGGAAGTGAGTCATGATGCCAGATCCTCACAAATGCCGAATGTCCACGTGGGACCTCTCTTCTGTCGTGTCCACATCACAAGAAGAAAAGTCGCTCAAATGCAGCACGGAGTGGACGTGAATCTCCGAAAACTCCATGAATCAGAGCGACTGCTTTCCCAATTGCCGGTCTCCCCATTTGAGGTTGTGAGATTCCCGTTCTGAAGCTCCTTCAATTTCCCAGCACCCATTTCACTCCTTCGTGGAGATAACAGACTCACACTGTTACCTTGTTCTCAGATTTTCTAATTAGAAAAAGCACATATTTCACAAGAATTGTCCGGCTAACTCACTTCTTAGCCTGGGTAACCCACATACCACTTTTCTCTTTAAAATACTCGCCTTTCAGAACTCTTGGTAAATTATTTAAGAATAGGAAGGTACCATGACTTTGGCCACAAGCAGTATTATGTATAATGTGCAAGTGAGTGCCTTGAGAGCCATGGTTGCTAAAGACAAATTTTCTCAGAAGAGAAAAATGTAAGCGGTTCTTTACATGATCATTAATTTTGTTTTGCCTAAATAACATCTTGTCTTTGTACAGGGATACAGGACGTTGCTGAGTATTGACGGGGGCGAGTGGGTCCCGCTGCCCCACGGTGTGATCCTGAATATCGACAGGGGTGAGTGGGTCCTGCTGCCCCACTGTGTGTGACAAGCCCTTTGTTTCTGGCCCGGAAATGTCCCGGCTCCGTCAGTGCATTGGGCTGGTGCTGGCTCCCTTTGTTAGTTTGCATGCGAGGCAAAATCTCACGCCTTTCACTCTTGTTGACATACAGATGCCAAAGCTTTGAACAAATTCTTACTAAATCAAACCCAGAAATATGTAAAAGGGATATAAGAATACCATGAACACTTAGAGTTTGTTCTCATGATCTGTAGTTTTGCATTGTACATTTTGGCTTATCATTCAAAAATCAATGTAATTCACCACATTAACAAAAAATAAAGCAGAAAACCCATTTATTTTACCCTCTCGGTAGACACTGAAAAACATCTGTTGAAATTTAATAGTCCTTATACGAATTTCCTACCACATCAGGAACAGAAGGGAACTTTCTCCATTTGATAAAGGCCACTCCTGAAAAACCAGAGCTGACCCCCCTCCTCGGTGGTGGCAGCCGGGGGAGCTCTGCCCATAGTCAGGGGTGTCGGGAGCATGGCCATTCTCAGTGGTTCAGGTTCGCATGGTGCGCACTGGGGCCCTCGTCCGTGAAGTGAGTCAGGAGAACTAAAAGGCATAAAGACTTGGAAGCAGGGAGATGCTCGATGTACAGAAGACATAGGGCCTTATTTAGAATATTTTAGGAAATGTACAAACAACCAGAAATGGTGTGAATTTTGCAAGCATGCAAGATGGACACTTCGCAACAGATGTATACAGATGCCCAGTGGCCCGTGAAAGGTGCTCACCAGGGAGTCATTGGGTAAGTACAACTTAAACCCACAAGGTTCCCCTTCACAAGACTGGAGAAGGGAGGACAGTAGCAGGTGCTGGTGAAGATAAGACAGACTGGATCTCAGACTGATGGAGACTTAAAATGGCACAGCCACTTCAGCAAACTGTGGCAGTTTCTTTAAAATATGTACACTTACCATATGGCCCAGCAGGTACGCTGTAGACGTTCACCAAGGAGAGCTGAAAATGTGTGTCCTTGTAAAAGAATGCACATTATCTCCAGAGTAAATTGTCAGAGCCAAGAACTGGAAACAACATAAATCTCTCTCATCTGGAGAAACATGAGCAAATTCTGATATATTCATACATTGTCCTAGTTCCCATCAGGAAAAACGTACAAAATACTGAAACCAAAACAGACAACGGGGATGAGTTCCAGGAGCCTTGAATTGAGCAGAGAGTGAACACCACGCCGTGGAGTCCATGTGACGATGGAGAATCTATGCGAGTCTCGGGCGATGGAAGAGCACCAAGAACACTCCTCGAGAATGAACAGTGGCTGTCTCTTGAGGGCTGGGAGGGGACTTGTGGGAACTTTGACGCAAAAGATTTGATTCGGGTAATAAATTTCCATTTATCGTAATGCGCCAAGTGTACTCAAGATCTGAACATTTCACTGTGTATACTTTGTACTCTCTCCCTTCCAAAAAAACAATGAAAAAATAATTACAAATGAGCACTGAACTCGATAGATTTTTCACAGTGGTATTAGATAGCAATTCTGAAAGCATTTCTGTATCTCCAGGCTTAAGCAAATAAGTTTAATAAATCAGTGAATATATTGAGTGTTACAGGACCCAGGTTTCTTTCTTGGTAAGAGGTAGAAATAAGAAAAGGCCAAAGCCTGGAATGGATCACGTGGGATTCGGTTGCAGCAGGAGGTACCAGTATAAGCTGGTGGCTCCCGACAGATGTAGACAGGGATAGAAGTGCCTGTGGATGGGTGTGGGTGCATATGCGTGTACATGCGTGTTGTGTGTTCTACTTGCTGGCAATGCCCAGCAGCACCCGGTGCCCACTCTTAGCTTCCAAACACGGTTCTTCACTAGAAGGAGCCCTGGTCTAAGGGCTGGGGAATCCGGTGTCAAATCTGGGACCAGTTGAGCAACAGAACAAACCATTGTAACTATGAATCATCACCCACCAAGCCAGACTCCATGAGTACATATGGACATAGGTAAATGAATGCTGAAAGATAGAATAATTATTTTTCAGTGAATATGGAAGATCTAATGATTTAAAAGGAATGACAGGAAATCAGTGGATGCTAAAACTAGTAGTGAAGAATTGATGGAAAACAGAATATGCACATAGTGTCAGGGTGTCTCCTCCCAAATCTTAATTTCAACGTGAGAAGTAGCATCTTTGCTTTGGAGGCACGTAAGCACCACCTTCACTGAGTTGCCGATGTTAACATTGCCACACAGGACAGACGTCTGCGGTGTCCCTGCTAAAATGCATACTCTTGAGTCTAGTCCGGAAGTTACCAAAATAAAGGACAAGCTGTAAAATAACTGACCTGTATCCTTTAACATTTCCAATTTCAAGAAACACAAAAGCTAAGAAACTTGGATTCTGGACGGGTAAAAATCACATGACAAATCAATTCATGATCCTGGATTGGATCTTCAAATAGGAGGACAAAGTAAAAAAATTATGGAGACAGTTGACACCATTTGAAAGTGAACTTTGTATATGACAGTTAAATTTCCCGATCTTGAGGAAAATGAATGTGAGAGCATATCCTTGTGTTGAGGAAATACGTTGAAACATTTAGGTATGGAAGGACATAGTATCTGAAATTTATTTTCATTTGACTTAGAAAATTCATGGGGGAGGGGGGAAAGCAGTGATGTAAGATAGGAGCATTTGGGCCTAAGTTGAGCCTGGTAAGTTATGTGGGAATTCGCTACTCTGGTCTTGCAGATTTTCCGTGTGTTTGAAATTACATCCAAAAAGTTTAAAAGGGAGAATATGCAAAACAAAAAGCGATTTGTGGAAGTGAGTGGACTGTCACTTCATTGATCCCTTCAGTTTTTGGCCATGAGCCAAGTCAGTCATATAGTGGTTTTTGACCTGGGAATTAGAAATAGTGGCCAGATGACCAGGCTCTTTAGTTAGGGAGAGAAGTGTGTACAAAGGCTGACCAAGACCAAGCAGTGTGATGAGCTGCTTGTGGGCGTGATGCTGAGGGTCTGGGTCCTGTCTCAGGTGGCAGCTTGGGGGGTTTAAGCCAGAAAGCCACGTCCGATTCCCTTTCATGGGATTATTCTCGCAGCTTCAGAGAAAACTGCCCCAACCCGTCTTCACTCACGCTGGCCGTTTTTGGTGGTGTTTTTATTCTGCTAACACCGTTCTCACTGACAATTTAGGGCCTTTGAGCGGGTTTTTGCCTGTGTCTCAAAGATTCTCATCTTGACAGCCGGTATGTTTCATTCCCGTTGTTCTGATTCTGTGTTAAGAGGGTTCTTCCCTGGCTTCACAGTTTGGAGTTGCCGCTGCATCTGTCTCTGCTTTAATTCTCTAGCCCATGTATCACTTGTCTCGTCCCTTAAGAAGTGGCCTGCGTGAGATGCCATGAGACTGTCTGCCTTATCACCACTGCGTCCCCAGCCCGTAGGGACTTACAGAGAAGGCATTCAGTGAATGTGTGGAATTAATGTAATGGGTTAATAGCCACAAAATGTGTTAATGATTGTTTTAGTCTCTTTTCACGCTGCTGATAAAGACATGCCCGGGACTGGGAAGAAAAAGATTTAGTTGGCCTTGCAGTTCCGCATAGTGGGGAGGCCTCAGAATCATGGTGGGAAGCGAAAGGCACTTCTTACATGTCAGCAGCAAGAGAAAACGAGGTAGAAGCAAAAGCGGAAACCCCTGATAAACCATGAGATCTCATGAGACTTATTCACTATCACAAGAATAGCACAGGAAAGATGGGCCCCAGTGATTCAATTACCTCTCCCTAGGTCGCTCCCACAACACATGGGAATTCTGGGAGGTACAATTCAAGTTGAAATTTGGGTGGGGACACAGCCATACCTTATCCATAGCCAACACAGTCCTGGCCCATGGCTGGTATTGAGCTGAGCTGCGACTGTGGCAGTGTGAGTTGGGGTGCGAGGCGTGTGCACGCCTCTCAGTGGTACAGTGAAAGGATTTGGAGGCTCACACGTGTGACCTACAAAGAATCTCCAAAGATCAAGGTCCATTCACCCTAAAAAGAAAAATCTCAGCGCAGTTTACAGCCAGTGTTTGCTTGTGGACATGGATTCTGCAGTAATAAAATGAATAATTAAAAGTCTGTGAATAAATTTTAATGTCTTTACTGGAATTGTAAACACTGATTTTCTTTCGTCACCTACCCATCTGTTGGTGAGTTTGAGAAGGTGGATGAACCGTGCTGCGGGGACAGAGAGGAGGGTACAGCTTGGCCACTGTGACCTCAGCTGAGCCCTGAGTGATTGAGCTCTCTCCGTTTCAGACGTCCACACGGAAGCTGTCCAGGCAGCTCTGGCCAAACACAAAGAGTGGAAGATGGCGGTGCCTATGCCTTCCAAACGCAGGTCCCTGGTCGTGCAGACCTCCATGGATGCCTACACCCCTCCAGGTAAGGGACACACTCCTTGACACTGCCTCCTGAACATGCTGGGCGCCTCAGAATTGACCACTGGCTCAGCATTCGGGTTTTTGCCTTCAAAATCATGGTGCAGAAATGCAGATTTTGTGAACCAGAATTCCAAAAACAGTGTATGAGTTAAACGTGGAAGGAAAAGTAACATTATGTATCTGTATAAATACACGTTTTTAACTTTTCATCAAGACTCGTGCATATGATACATACCAGTAAAATCTCACACACTTTTATTCATTTAATTCCTTGTATGGAAAAGGGAAGAGTTTGTTGTAGCCCTCTGGGTGGAATTGGACTTTTCTTCTGATTAGGCTGGTGCATGCGTGTTCTCAAATCTTCAGATAAGTGTGCTGTATTGTTGGATTGTTTTAGAACAAGCGAATTGGACAGTTTAAGCAGCTACCCGAATCAGGTCATAAACTTTGCCTGCAAGGTGCCAGCTGGTATTTTAGTTCCTGCAGGCCATAAGGTCTCTTACAACCACTTAACTCTGCCCTCAGCCACGGGTGACAGCAAGTGCCTATGGCTGAGTACCAATAAAACTATATTTACAAGCACAGTGAACCAGATTTGATGCACAGACCTGCCAACCCCTGATCTAAATTGCTAAACGTAATAGCCAATTTATATTTCTGCTATATAATACTGCTTTTCTTTAATCTTGAATTTTACATAACTACCCAAATTCTCTATTTTCTCTACCCAAATAATTATAAACTACATTTCATGATCTTCACACCCAAGGAAAGCAGAAAGTTTAGTTATCCGGATACTTGTTAAAGACACAGATTGAACCTACGTTATTTGATGTTTAGTTTCTGTGATTTTTATTCCAACATTATTCATGTCATTGTTACAAGCTTGTCTTCTCAAAGGACTTGAATCACCTTACATCCCACTTTGAAGCTACATATCACTTTAAATGACACCGTGTTTTTCCTCCAATACAAGAGAAACTTAAGGTACAATATGAATAGTTGAAAATGTACAACATTTTGGGGAGTATTTTTACTTTTGAAGTTTAGCTTAGACTTGGGAAGCAGTGAGACAGAAGGATGTGCTTCAGATCAGAGCTGAGATCAAGCATATGTCCACATTACAGCAAGCAGCTCCTGAGTTTCACCTTTATGTACCTTTACAAATGAAGGTAGTGGAATTTATAGGACAGAACTTACAGTACATCATTTTGGGTTTTCGTTGCTTTTTGTTTTGAGACAATGTCTTGCTCTCTCACCAAGGTTGGAATTCAGCATCATGATGGCAGCTCTTGGCTCAATGCAGCTGTGACCACCTGGGCTCAAGTGGTCCTCCCACTTCAGCCTCAAGCAGCTGGGACCACAGGTGCTCACCACCACACCCAGCTAAGTTTTAAGTTTTTGTAGAGACAGGGTGTTCCTATGTTGTTCTTGTTTTTCATTTACACATAAAGTGTTCTTCATCTAAAGAGCGCAATGCCAGCAGGCAAGGGAGTGAATGCCGTGCTAGCAAGGTTGTTGGTAAAGGAGCCCTTTCTGCCTACGTGCTCCCTTGGACTCCTCCCTTTCTTTATTTTAATATTAAGTCACAGCACATGATTAAGGGCTGGGCACAGTAGCTCATGCCTATAACTCCAGCACTTTGGGAGTCCAGTGCAGGTGTATGGCTTGAGCCCAAGGGTTCAAGGCCAGCCTGGAAAACATGGCAAAATGTACAGAAATGCCTTTTGTACATCTTGTCTGCACCAAAAGTACAAAAAATTAGCTGAGCCTGGTAGTGTACACCTGTAGTCCCAGCTACTTGGGAGGCTGAGGTGGGAGAATCACTTGAGCCCGGGAGGCAGAGGTTGCTGTCAGCTAAGATGCCACCACTGCACTCCAGCCGGGGCAACAGAGCAAGACTCCCATCTCAATTAGAAAAATATAACAATAAGGCCGGGCGCGGTGGCTCAAGCCTGTAATCCTAGCACTTTGGGAGGCCGAGACGGGTGGATCACGAGGTCAGGAGATCGAGACCATCCTGGCTAACACGGTAAAACCCCGTCTCTACTAAAAAATACAAAAAACTAGCTGGACAAGGTGGCGGGCGCCTGTAGTTTTAGCTACACAGGAGGCTGAGGCAGGAGAATGGCGTAAACCCGGGAGGCGGAGCTTGCAGTGAGCTGAGATCCGGCCACTGCACTCCAACCCGAGCAACAGACAGAGACTCCGTCTCAAAAAAAGAAAAGAAAAGAAAAATAAATAGAGACTCTTTAGAAAGGATTAGGCCAGGCGTGGTGGCTCATGCCTGTAACCTCAGCACTTTGGGAAGCCAAGGCAGGCAGATTGCTTGAGTCCTGGCGTTTGAGACTAGCCTGGGCAACATTCCAAAGCTCATCCCTACAAAAAATACAGAAATCAGCCGGGCATGGTGGTATGTGCCTGTGGTCCCAGCTGCTCAGGAGGCTGGGGTGGGAGAATCACCTGGGCCGGGGGAGGTTGAGGCTGCGGTGAGCCATGATCATGCCACTGCACTCCAGCCTGGGCAACAGAGCTAGACCCTATCTCAAAAAATAATATGCTTAATCCTGTTTCTTTAGTTTATGGTTATAATTCGCAAAAACTTATGGTAAAAAAATTGCATTTGTGTGTGTTCTTTGTGTAACTAACAACATGGACGTAAAAGGATAACCCACTTGAAATATTTTAAACCAAATTTTTGGCACTAACCAGTATGTAAGGCAACGGGCATTTTTCTTCACCACTTTTTATAAGAGAAATGACTTTGAAATGGAAGAAGCAGTGCGGTTATTTGCTTATTTCTCGTATTGAATCCAACGGCTAAGAAATGTTACTGGGTCATGCGTGATGAATAACCTCACTGTACAGATGTCTACAAAATATAAAAGAATATTATTTGAAATGTTATTTTTGTGAAATATTTGGATTTGACTAACATTTTTATATAAACCATAAAGCATCCTTTGTAAATTTCCATCAGGAGTCCTCTTGATATCACATGGGGCAGTTTTGTAAAATCATAAATGTCAATATCATAAAAATTTTTTACTCCCTCCCTATTTTGTGCTTAGCGATAGTTTGAATGTTTATTACCGTACTTACTCGATCAAAATCTTAGCTGCATTTCCTACCTACTTTTCTTAGTTGTTGGTAACAGTGGTAAGATCTTACTGAGTTTCATTGCCCTTCAGAGAATGTTCTTGAAGTTTATCTTCTATGAAATGACGGACTGCTGACCTGGATTATAGTTTCTGGAGAAACACTCATTAGGATTGTTGCAACACTAATATTCTTTGGGTGAAACTTGCCTTTAGTTTTCAAATGTAAAGATAGAATCATTTGCCAAAATTTCTAGCCATGATCAGAGAACAGGGACCCAAATCACACATCTGCCGTAAACAACTGTAAAACTGCACAAACCGAATGAGGTGGCTGTTTTTAGTCTGTGACAAGAGCTGTGCCAGCCAGAACCTGAGGGCGAGGGCAGGAGAATGAATGAGACGCACCCACAGTACACTTGCCCTCTGGAGAACACCTGCAGACTGTGGCGCCGAGAGCTCAGGTGTGGGTGGAGCAGGGCCATCCTATCAAGTCCAGAATGCAGAGCTCGGAAGGAGCTCCGGTGTGAGCGGAGCATGGCCACCCTACCACATCCAGGAGGGGGAGATCGGAGTGGGTGCAGGATTGGAGCTCTCCACAGATCCACACCAGCAGCGAATCAATCCAAGCCTGCCCATGTCACAATGACCCAGCAGTGCCTGTGCTACCTACTAAAACAAGAGCTGGAAAGCTTCAGAGGAAGGTTAGGGATCCTGAGTGTGCTCAACATGTTACCTACAATGTGTAATACTCAGCAAATAATCACTGCATACACAGAGAAACAGGAGGTAGAATCGTGGTCAAGAAAAAGGCAGTAAAAAGTGCACACACATGCAGGATGGTCTCTGTCACTCACCACATGCGGCGGCTGAGCACATGAAGTGCGCCCGGTCTGAAGTGGATTTGCTGCGTGAAAGACATGCCAGTTAATATAAAAAATAGAAAATATTGTATTTGTATTTTTTTTTTTTTGAGATGGAGTCTCGCTCTGTTGCCCAGGCTAGAGTGCAGTGGCGCGATCTCGGCTCACTGCAATCTCTGCCTCCCGGGTTCATGCCATTCTCCTGCCTCAGCCTCCCAAGTAGCTGCCCGCTGCCACG
Source organism: Macaca mulatta (assembly GCF_049350105.2). Classification (NCBI taxonomy): domain Eukaryota; kingdom Metazoa; phylum Chordata; class Mammalia; order Primates; family Cercopithecidae; genus Macaca; species Macaca mulatta. Next base: position 741,736 of record NC_133424.1, read on the forward strand.
TCTGGCTAATTTTTTGTATTTTTAGTAGAGACGGGGTTTCACCGTGTTAGCCAGGATGGTCTCGATCTCCTGATCTCGTGATCCACCCGCCTCAGCCTTCCAAAGTGCTGGGATTACAGATGTGAGCCATCTCACCCGGCCTATTTGTATTTCTTATTGAAAGTATAGTATGAGCATTTTGAGTTAAAAATATACTAGTAAAATTAATTGTACCTGTTTATATATTTATATGAGGCTACAAGGAAGGTTTCAAGTTCTATAACAGGACTCTCATAATTCTGTTGGAAAGTGCCTGTCTAGATGTCTGATCCAGCAGAAGACCGAGTTTTTAAATCTACAATTATAAATATTTAGGGAATCAAATTACAATGTGTCAAAGAACGAAAATATTTTAATTCTTGGGCCAGAGGAAGGGAAGACACTTTTTACTATAATGGAGTTGGGGAATTTCAGGTTCCGTACACGATAATCTTGAGAATTGTCACTCCCTCCTCACAGGTAAAAAGCTGAGCAAACTGAAAAATCAGCTGCTCTTCTTAAACCTGCAAGAGACGTGAGGTCACAGGCAAGCCACTGTCCCCAGATTGGCTGGACAGGTAAAGCGGAGAATTACCATACACTGGAGCACAATGCTCCAAGGAACCCATGCTGGGATTGGAAAACCTGAACTGGAATTGACAAATTGCTGCAGTGAGGTGTGGCCACATCTGAGAGTTAAAACCTCCGGGAGGCCTGTGCATATGGGTCTCATGCTTTTGTGAGTTGTATCATCAGAAGCTCAACCAGGTTCTTGAAGTAAACATCAGAGAAAAATCCCCTCATACTTACTACAGGGGAAAGAGAATAGGAATCATTTTTCAATATGTAGGTGCACTCTTCACTAGGTCTACCTTCCAGAGAAGCTTGTTAACCAGAGACTAACCAGGTGGGATTTTATCAGAGCCTTCTGACCTGGTGGAAAGGGAAATACCCAACTCCAACCTCCAGAACTGAAAAGCAAAAAAGAACAGAGTATCCAAGCACTATGGGACTTCCACAGAGGCATAAAATATGCATAACGGTAATACAAGGGGGAAGAAAGAGGAACAGAAGAACTATTTGTAACAGTAATAGCTGAATTTCCTCAGATTAATGCCAGACACCAAACCATAGATCCAGGAAGCTCAAGAAACACCAAGAAGGATAAATGTAAAAACGACGACGACAAAAACAAAACAAAAATAAACTCTACTTGGGCATAAAATATTCAAACTATGGTGAATCAAAGATTAAAAAGCAAACCGGAGTAATCTCCTTCCCTATGGAAGATAAGAATTATATTCAACTTCCCCTCAAACACCATGAAAGCAAGAAGTGGAGTGAAGTATTTAAACTATTGAGAGGAAAAAAATTCCATTAACCTAGAAGTCTATACTCTGTGAAAGTATCTTTCAAAAGTGAAGAAAAAGTAAAGACCTTCTCCGACAAAAATTGCAAAATTTGTTGCCAGTAGACCTGCCTTGCAAAAAATGGTCAAAGTTCTTTAGAGAAAATAGTAGAGGTCAGTAACTCAGCTGCACACAAAGAAAGGAAGGGCACAGTCTGTTTACAGGGCTCACACCTGTCATCCTAACACTCTGGGAGGCAAAGATGGGAGTACAGCTGGAGGCCGCTTAGTTGAGACCAGCCTGGGCAACGTAGTGAGACTCTGTCTCATTAAAAAAAAGCCAAACGTGGTGGCCAACACCTATAGTGCCAGCTACTTTGAGAGGCTGAGATGGGTCACTTCTTGAGCCCAGGATCCCGTTCAAGGCTGTGGTGAGCTATAATGATGCTGCTCCACTCCAGCCTGGGCAACAGAGAAAGACCTTGTCTGTTTAAAAAAATAAATAGAAAAACAAAAAGCATTAAAGAAGAAATAGTGAAGGTAGAAGAAAATCTTTCATTTTTCTTAATAGATCTAACATAACAGTTCATTCATAATAGCGACAGTAAATATACTGTATTATATGCTTATGTATATGTCATATACACACACTTAAATATAAGTGAAATGAATGAGAGCAGTGATACCCAATGGATGGGACAGAGCAATTAGGAATTAGGATTATTTTGTTATTATAGTGTGCTTGCATTATCAAGAAACCAGTGTAGTGTCGTTTGAAAGTGGACTTGGGTTACTTGTAAATTTATATTGCAAATTCCAAGGCAGCCACTTTAAAAAAAAAAAAAAAAAAAAAAAGAGTAACTGATATGCTAAGAAAGGAAAGAAAATAAATCATAGAAAATGCTCAATTAAGACCACAAGGGAAAAAAAAAAAAGAGTGAAAGACAAAAACAAAGAACAATGGCAACAAACAGAAAATAGTAACAAATATGGTAGATGTTAATTCAACTGTATATCATTACTTTCAATGTCAGTCCAAATGCACCGAGCTATATATTGTCTATAAGAAATCCACTTTAGATATAAAGACATACATATAGATCAACAGTAAAGGGATGGAAAAAGATATGAATGTTAACACTAATTTTTTGGTGTGCAATGGCCTGATCTCATCTCACTGCAACTTCTGCCTCCCAGGTTCAAGTGATTCTCCCTCAGCCTCCCGAGAAGCTGGGATTACAGGCATTTGTCGTCATGCCTGGGTAATTTATTTTTTTTTCTATTTTTGTACAGATGGGATTTCACCATGTTGGCCAGGCCGGTCTTGAACTCCTGACCTCAGGTGATCATCCCGCCTTGGCCTCCTAAAGTGCTGGGATTACAGGCATGAGCCACCGTACCCAGCCAACACTCATTTTGAAAAATGGAAGTGGTGATATTAATTTCAGACAGAGTCGGCTTTACATCAAGGAAAGTTACCAGAGATGATTATTATGTAATAAAGGGGTCAATTCTCCAAGAAGATGTAACAATCCTGAAATGTATTTTTGCTAACAAAGCATCAGAATGCCAAAGCAAAAACTGATACACTTCAAGGAGAATTAACCCACTAGTATAGTTGGAGACGTTAACACCCCTTTATCAGAAATGGACGAATTCAGTAGCCAGAAAATCAGGACAAAATTGAAATCGGCATCCTCAGTCAACTGTATATAACTGACGTTTATAGACTATTTCCTCCAACAACAACAGAATACAGAACATTCACCAAGACATACCATGTTGTGGTCCATAAAACACACCTTAACAAATTTTAAAGAATAGGAATCAAAGAAGTGTGTTCTCAACCACAGTAAAGTAGAAATCAATAATAGATGACTGGAAAATATATTAGGATATTAAACAATACACTTATACATACTACATTGTTCAAGGAAGAAATCAAGATTTCTTCGAATTTTTGAAGTAAATGAAAATGAAAACTTGTTAAAATTTGTGAGCTGCAATGACAGTAATGTTTATAGGGAAATTTATAGATTTAAATGCATACGTTAAAAAAAAAAAGATCTAAATCAGCTTCCACCTTCGAAAACTAGAAAAACAACATCAAATTAAATTCTAAGCAGGAGACAAATAATGAAAGAGCAGAAATCAATACGTTGAAAACAGAATATCAGTAGAGAAAAATCAATGAAACCAAAAGCTGGTTCTTTGAGAGAAAATCTGTAAGCCTCTAACAAGAAAAAGAAATACAGCAGATAAATTACCAATATCAGAAATGAAATAAGGGACATAACTACAGATCCCATGGACATTAAAAGGATAATAAATGTTATGAACAACTCTATGGCCACAAATTTGATAACGTGGATGAAATGAACCAATTTCTTTAAAGACAGAATCTGCCAAAATTTGAACAAGAAGAAACGATCTGTATGGACCTGTATCTGTTAAATTGAATCAGTTAATAACCTTTCAAAACAGGAAGTGCCAGGCCCAGATGGGTCCACTGGTGAATTCTACCAAACATCTAAGAAGAAATTATACCAATTATCTACAATCTCTTTCAGAACATAGAGGCTGAGGAATACTTCTTAACTCATTCTATAGAGCCAGCATCATTTTAATACCAAATACCATTTTAATAACAAAATATTACAAGAAAACTACAGAACATCTCTCATGAACATAGATGCAGTAATCTTCAATAAAATATTAGCAAATTAAATCTAACAAAAATTGTGCACTAAAACCATATGGAATTTCACATATCCAAAGCTGGTTTAACATTGAAAAGCCAATTAAAGTAATTCATCACATTAATAGGTCAAAGACTAACAGATGCCTCATCTAAGAAGATATAGAGATGGCAAATCGACGTATGAAATCATGCTTCACATCATGTGTCATAGAGAAATGCAGATGAAAGCAACAGTAAGATATCACTACACCAGAATCCAGAACAGTATCAACACCAAAGCCTGTGAAGATGTGGAGCTGTGGGAATTCTCTCTCATTCATTGCGGGTCTTAATGCAAAATAGAACAGCCTTTAGGAAGACAGATTGGTGGTTTCTTACAAAACTAAATATACTCTTACCATATGATAAAGCAATTACACTCCTTGGCATTTGCTCAAAGGAATTGAAAACATGTCTACACACAAAGCCTGCAAGTAGATATTTAGAGCAGCCTTATTCATAGTTGTCAAAACTTGGAAGCAACCAAAATGCCCCTCAGTAGGTGAATGTATAAGTGAGCTGTGGTACATCCAGACAATGGGATATTATTTGAGGATGAAAATAAATGAGCTATCCATAAAAAGACACGGAGGAAACTTAAAGGGCATATTGCTAAGTGAAAGAAGCAATCTGAAAAGGTTGTTGTATGATTCCAGTTTTACAACATCCTAGAAAAGGCAAGACTATGGAGACTGTAAGAAGATCAGTGGTTGCCAGGGTCCGGGGGAGGCAGGGATGAATAGGCAGAGCAGGAGAATTTTTAGTATCATGTGATCTCTGTATGATACTGTAATGGTGGATACATGTTATACATTTGTCCAGACCCATATATTGTACACCACCAAGAATGACCCCTGATGTGAATGATGGAGTTGGAGTGGTAATGATGTTTTGCTGTAGAAGTATCAGTTGTGACAAATGTACCAGTCTGGTAGGCAATATCGATGATAGGAGATGCTGTGCATATATAGGGTATACATGAGACATCACTATAAAGTTGGAAAATATGACACTGAGATGAAATTGCACTGATAGGCTTAACAGGTTGGAGAAGGAAGATGAAGTCTGTGGGCTCGAAGGCAGATGAAAAGGAATTAACCAAAGTGAAGCCCAGAGAAACAAAATGAAAGAAAAGCCAACAGAACCTCAAGATTCTGTGATATGTCAATATACTTGTAATACAAGAAGGAAAAGAGAGAGAAGAGCAGGAACCTTTGGAAAAAAGGAGTCAAAGTTTTCTCAGATTGATGTCAAACACCTGTGTCCGGCCCCGAGAAGTTCAGTGAATTCCAAGCAGAACAAGTACGACAAGAATCACATCCAAGTTCATGATAGCCAGAGTACTGAAATCCCAAGATTAAGAGGAGATCCTGAAAGGACTCAGAAGAAAAAGACAAGTTACACACCAGAGAAGCATTTGAACAACGCGTGACTTCTGTGAAGATACAGTGGAGACCAGAAGACCATGGAAAGAGATTTTTTAAAGCACTAAAAGCAGGAGAAAGGCCTGTCAACTCATATCCAGGGAAAATCTCCTTTATAAACAGGGGTGAAACAGCACATTCCCAAATATGAAAGCTGAGAGAATGTGTTATCAGCAGAACTACACTATAAACGTGCTACAGAATGTACTTGGCTGATTGCAAAGGATATCAGATGAAAGGTTAGCTCTACGAAAAAGAACCCTAGAAATCATAACAGTGCGCTCTAAATTTTCTAGAATATAAAATCATAGAATATTTTACCCTATGATTTTATGGTTTTTGGTTTTTTTAGATCTTATAATTTTATGATATAAAATCATACAATGTACATAATTCTCTATGCCTCCTTTACCTGTTTTGAAGTCCTTGCTGTACCATGTACCAGTAGTTTATTCCTTATTATTTATTTATATTCTATTTGATAGATATGACACATTCTGTTTATTCATTTACCAGTTGGTTGTTTCCAGTGTTAAGCTGCCATCGACATTTATGTATATATCTTTGTGTATGCATGTAATTTCCTTTATCTTAAGTGGACGCCAAGTAGCATGATTGACTCTTATTGTAAGTTTAGGTTTAGCTTTTTAAAAACTGCCAAATTATTTACAAAATAACTGCACCATTTCACACTTCCACCAGCAGCATATGCGCATTCCAATTTCTCCACATCATCATCAGCAATAGTTACTGTTATTTTTATTTTTGCCATTCTAATTGATGTGAAATGGTATATCATTGTGTATTTACTTTGCAACAGTGAATGATGCTAAGCATTTTTAGCGTGCTTATTAGCTTTTAATGTGCTAATTCCTATTCATAGCCATTTGTATATATTGGCAAAATGTTCAGATTTTTTGCTCATGTTTTAAATGGGTTGGTTGTCGTCTTATGGGTTACAGGTGCCTTATGCAATCTGAATATAAGAGTTTTACAGATGTAACGTTTCTCAGTGAAAGAACAATCTATTATGTAGCAGACAGACCAAAGCCCTTCCCCCAAGATACCCAGGTCCTATTCCTCAGAACTTATGAACCTGTTGTCTGAAGTGGTTAAAAGGGATTTTGCAGCTGATTAATTCAATTAATTTAAGATCTTGAGATGGGACCTTTATCCTGGTTTAAGTAGGTAGACCCACTGTAATCAAGAAGGTCCTTACAAGAGAAAAGAACTGGAGACTGGAGTGATGCCCTTTAAGGATGAAGAGGTGCCAGGAGTCAGGGACACAGGTGGCCTCTAGAAGTTGGGAAAGGTAAAGAAATGGATTCTCATTTGAAGCCTCCAGAAGGAATGTAGTTCTGCTTACAGTTAGATTTTACACTTCTGACTTCTCCATCAATAGGATAATAGATTCGTGTCTTGTTATAAGCCACTAAGATCAAAGTAATTTGTTACATTAGCTATAGGGAGATAATAATCTTTTAAAACTTAATAGTTTTCTATTTTAATGAAGTCTATTTCACTAATTTCTATGGATTGTGTTTTTGGAAGTTTTAGTAGTCTCATGGTCTTACTGTTCTTTCATTTAGGTCTGTGATTCATTTGGAGTTAATTTTTGGGTGTGCAGTAGGGATCTAAGTGGTATTTTTGTTTGTTTTGGTTTGGTTTGGGGGACTTTTTCCCCCATGGTTTTTCTTTTTGGTGTGTGGGTACTCAGTTGCCACAGCAACATTTGTTGAAAAAACAAACTACCTTTCTCTTACTGAATTGTCTTGAGACCTTTGTCAAAAATAAATTAACCATAAATACAAGGCTTTATTTCTCAATTTAATTCTGTTCCTTTGATGTATGTGTCTATTTTTGTGCTAATATCACTGCCTTAAAAACTATGACTTTATGTAAAGTTTTGAAATCAGATAGTGAAGTCTTCCAACATTGTTTCCTTTTTTTAAATGTATTTTGGCTATTGTAGGTCTTTTGTATTTCCAGATAAAATTGAGAATAAGCTTTCCATTTCACACACAGCCTTCTAGGATTTTATTAGGCAGTGCCTTGAATTAATGGAACAGTTTGGGAAGAATTGTCTTGATAATGCTGAGTTTTCCAATTCACGATCATGAATCTATCTCCATTTATTTAGTTTCCATTTATTTGGATCCTTAATGTCTCTCAGTAATGTTTTATAGTTGCCATTGTACACATTTTGCACCTTTTTGTTAGAAGTTCAGCTGAGTGTCTTCTGCTTTTGAGGCTATTGTGAATGGAACGATCTTCTTTATTTTCAGGGTGTTTATTTCTAGTATATGTATATCTTTATCTTGTGTCCTATGATCCCATCAAACTTTGTTTTAGTAATGCAAAACATGTTTGGTGTACTTCTTGCCATTTTCTACATCCCAAGGTGATGTCATCTATGAATAAAGACATTTCTATTCCTTCCTTTCTAATCTGGATGTCTTCATTACTAAACTTGTTAATTTATTTCACCAGCTAGAACCTGCCAGATAACGTTGAATAAAAGTGGCAAGAGGGAACATCTTTGTCTTGCTCTCCATCTTAGGGAAAACGCATTCTAGTGTTTACCATTAAATACAATGTTAGCTCTGGCTTTTCACAAATGTACTTTAACAGGTTGAGGAAATTGCCTTCTATTCCTGGTTTGTTGAGTTTCATTCTCTTGAATTTGTCAGTACTTTTCTATGTCTCCTAAGGTTAACATGCGGTTCTACTCCGTAATTCTATATGGTGTATGACATTAATTCAGTTTTGAATGTTAAATCAACCTGACTTCCTGTCCCCATGGTGTATAATTCTAGTCACCACTGGTCATGCTGTATCATCCATTTCATATGCTGCTTGGTTGGTTTGCTGCTATTCTGTCGAGCGTCTATATCACATTATTCTGCAGGTTTCTTGGAAAAGGTAGGTGGGAGTGAGGAATGAAAGATTGGAAAGGGTTGTGAGAAGACGTTCTGGGGAGATGGTTGTGCTCCATATGGACACCTGGTTGTGTACCTTTCTCAAAAGTCTCAAGGCTGTGTCAGTTTTACTTTTTCTTTTATATAAATTGTGTAAGTTTTCTTAAAAGGCAGGGTGGGCCAGGCGCAGTGGCTCACGCCTGTACTCCCAGCACTTTGGGAGGCCGAGGCAGGCGGATCATGAGGTCACGAGGTCAGGAGATCGAGACCAGCCTGGCCAACATGGTGAAACCCCATTTCTGCTAAAAACACAAAAATGAGCCAGGCATGGTGGCACGTGCCTGTAATCTCAGCTATTTGGGAGGCTGAGGCAGGAGAATCGCTTGAGCCTGGGAGTGAGAGGTTACTGTGAGCTGAGATCATGCCACTGCACCCCACCCTGGGCAACAGAGCAAGACTCTGTCTCAAAAGAAAAAAAAGCAAGATGATAGAGAATTTTCAGGCTCCTAATATTGTTGCTTGTCTAACAAGTAAACTTTTAAAAAAATTCCCAGACGGCTTAAGTCGTGTGACAATGGTAATAAGTGTGAATATTGTTTGCTATTATTGTCTTTTAAGAAGCAATCCTGTGTCTTAAGATTATTTGCTGTGACTCCTCTCACCCAATGATCTGGAGCTGCTCACCTGAGCCGGCGCCCCCCATCACTCACCTGTAGGTAGGATTCTGAGTGTCATTCTTACGTTGAAGTTTAACAAATACACCAGCAATTTATTCCCAAAAACCTTGGTACTGCATGAAAAGTTATTAAATGAAAAATGTTCTCCTGAATTATAGTGAAAAAATGGATGTATTTTATCATAATCCAAGATACCCAATTTGTACAGATAGAAAAATCAATAATGAGAATGTATAAGAAACGAATACTGTAAAGGTGATTAGATTTGAGTGCAAAATGTGACATGAGGGTTTGTCGTGTGTCCCGGAGGAAAACGGGGAGGTGGAGAGGCCGCTCCATGTGAGGCACATTCTGCTTTCTCTCCTGTTATCATCACCAGCGTCTTGATACTTAGAGAGCTGCATGGGTATCGAACACACCGACGTAGAAATCCATCACCCTCATGGGTATCGAACACACCGACACAGAAATCACCTGCATGGGTATCTAACACACTGATGTAGAAATAAATCAGCTGCATGGGTATCTAACACACCAATGTAGAAATAAATCAGCTGTATGGGTATCTAACACACTGACATAGAAAGAAATCAGTTGTATGGGTAACTAACACACAGACGCAGAAATCACCTGCATGGGTATCTAACACACCGACGTAGAAATAAATCAGTGGTATGGGTAACTAACACACAGATGCAAAAATCACCTGCAAGGGTATATAACAGAAACACCAACGTAGAAATAAATCAGAGCCCAGAAGAGCATCTCAGGACTAACCAGGGCTAAACATAGTCACACTGAGACTCCTGAGAGCCGCACAGGCCCTCCGCCTCCCCTTGCCCTCTCACTTTCTGACTGACACAAGAAAACACTTGGTTTCTTCCCAAACTGCTGTGTAGAGGAAATGTGTCAGTGCATCTTTGAGATGACAGTATCAAACATCTTATAGCATGTTTGTATAAGGTGCTTTAGAAGAAAAATTCATTATGCTAAAATAAATGGCTCATTATCTGAAAAGTGGTTTAAATTCTCAAGAGTGTCTACGGCAAAAAGTCATTGAACAACTGTTCAGACTTGGGTGAAGTAAATCTGTGTTGGAGGGACTGAGATTGTGGTGCATGTTTTTGCTGCAATATGTAGCAAATCGCCTTTCTTCTTACACAGATACCTCTTCTGGCTCCGAAGATGAAGGCTCAGTGCAGGGGGACTCCCAGGGCACCCCGACCTCCAGCCAGGGCAGCATCAACATGGAGCACTGGATCAGTCAGGCCATCCACGGCTCCACCACGTCCACCACCTCCTCGTCCTCCACGCAGAGCGGGGACAGCAGAGCTGCCAACAGGCTGGCGGATGTCATGGCCCAGACCCACATGGGTGAGCACGCTTCACAGTGTCTTTCTGTGCCTGTTGTCTAAATGCCTTTGCATGTGCACGTTTTCCTCTGTTTGCATCGTGGCTGTGGAATCCCTTAGTGGAAAGAGCGCAGAGCCCCTCTGGCCCCTGGGGTGCTTTGGTTGGATTGTTTCCGGAAGATGCTTTACTGCTTCTCATGCACAGGTCCCTCCCACAGCTGGAATTCCAGGGACCTTATTACTGGGGAATCCCGCAGCCATATCCGAATTCCAGGGGCCTTCTGCTTATAAGTCCTTTCGTGTTCCTGGGGAATCCTGCAGCCATATCCGCTTCCATCTTTTCTTCTCACTTATGCTTCTGCGTGAAACCTTAACAGTCCCAGTCAACAGGACAGGGTTTTAAAGTGTGCTTCTCCTGACCACGGGAGTCATTTAAGGAAATGAGGGCTTTAAGCACGGCCGCTTTACTCTGCTGTCTGCCACAGGTGTTCAGATTTCTTGGGCGTGGCGCACTGTTTTGTGTAGGTTCTATGACAAGGGAGATCCTCTGTATTAGAAAAAGAACGAAGTTAGGATCACTGCCCCACAACGTTTGAAGATGCCGTGGAAAAGGAGTGAAGTGAGAATTACTAGAGGTAGAGTCGACGCGTGGGGGAGCCACGATGAGCCTCGCATCGCTCTGCCTTTGAATGGTTCAGGAGTAAATGTTTTCCATCAAGTATGGGACTTGGGTTGAATAGGATTTGGTGTGTGTCTCTATTAAAGCAGTAACCGGAGACGACTGTGTACCACGTCGCCGATAACGGAGCACGAGCCACAGGCTCAGACCCTCCCGGCACCAGCTACCACAGGAAAGCCTGATCTCTGCAAAACCCTCAGTGGGAAGCAGGTGGACGTCATGTGTGATCAGATAGCCCACAGACACCCCAGAACCCCAGAATGTTCACTTCTAGATCACTGACTCCTTGACACCCAGAGGCGTTTAGGATTGACTTGGGTCCCAGCCCCTTCGGTGCTCACTGACACTGAAAGCGTCAGCTGTTTTCTGTCTGGAACAGGAGTTTGCTGTCAGGAGAGCTGGGTCTGTCTCACTTTTCCCAATAACTGCTGCTGGGATCTTGAAGTCCCTTCTCCTGCTTTAGGCTTTGAGTGAGGGGAAAAAAATTGAAAAAAATAATTTTTCTCTCTCAACTGTTGTGAGTATAAAGGAGAAAACAGAAATACTCTTTAAAAGTTTGCGAAGTAGTACTCAAATGCAAAGCAGTATTAAACTTCAGTTTGACACAGTTTCAGGAACATGTACACTCGTTTATGTGAATTAATAGCCCTACTTGAAATCACAGTAGGCTAAACATTGAACAGAAATGTGTGACTGTTACATATTTTTCCATAATAAAATTCCATGTGTATATTGGATCGCAGGATAGTGGCCGAGGCTCTGCCGACGAGAACGGGGAGGCCAGACACCACCTCTGCCACTTGGTGGAAGCATTTGTATCCTCAGATCTTACTCAATTTTAAGAAAATGCACAGAATCTTACCAAGGAAAACACATATTTTTGAATAAATGAATCACTGCACTTGGGCCTCCCTTTGTGGGTTTACCCTTTCAATACTGGAGGAAGTTTTAGTACAAAGAATTAATGTATCCAAACTATGAGGGGCTCCTAACTCATGTACATCAGGGCTCAGTGTGACCCAAATGTAACTCTAGGGTGATCGCGTTCCGGTAATTTCTAATTGGGCACAAAGATAATCCTCCTAGACTATCTGGAAATTTTCTATAAGTTTGGGAATTTTTTGGAAAAGCCGTGACAAAATAATGAAACTTGAAGAGGAGAAATATTTTGTGTGGCAAAACAAGAGAAGTAAAAAGTCAGATGTGCATTTGACCTTCTGAGATAATCAGAAGCCTGTGAATGAGAACTTAGCATCTGTGATCACGTGTGCGTGTGAGTGTTCTAAGGAGTCCAGTCACAACATAGTCACACTGGCCCACCCCCCCCCAGACCCTACATGGTCATAGCCATTACTATTCCCATTTGATGAAGAAACTGAGGCATGGAGAGCTTAAGGGACATCCCCAAATCCCCAGAAGTTTCCAGAGCTGGGTTTCCATTTCCAGGCCCTGGGCTCCAAAGCGCGAGTAAAGCCCTGGGCTGTGTGGACGGTGGCCGACAGGAAACGGGACCCTTCCATGAACATACACACGCTTCCTGGCGCCCTGCCATTGCCGGTCTAACGTTATTCTAGTTAAAATGCCGCTGACGTGGCTCCTATTAGGAAATTGAGGTTTCACCGAACTCTGCTCCATTTTCGGCAACATGAGTTATGCTGGGGTCCCCCTTTGTGCCGGATGTGTGTGGCAGACGTGGCTGAGATCGGCTTTGGCTTCTCACGGCACCCCCAGACCGCGCTCGGGTCTCTTCCTGAGCTATGGCTTGCTCAACCTGCAGAACAAACGCCACAACCACCAGAAACACTCATGATGTGCTTCTTTACAGATAATCATTCTGCACCTCCTGACGTAACCACGAACACCTCAGAGCACTCCATACAGATGGAGCGACCACAGGGTTCCACGGGGTCCCGGACAGCGCCCAAGTACTGCAACGCCGAGCTCATGGAGACCGGGAATGGTACGTCCCAAAGCAGAGATGTGTTTTTTTCTGGGAAATGGTTTGTGCTGATGTCCCGTTCTGTGCCCGTGACTGGGTGTGTTTCTTCCTGGGGTACAATCTGCTGCCATTTTATCTGCTGAATAACTAACAGTGGTTCAGCAACTGAGAAATTCTTGCACAGGTGTTAAGACCGTGAACAGTCACTTAGAAAAGCAAGATGAAGTTAAATGTACAACAGAATTACTGTCAGATGGGCCGGTATGTTGCTTTAGACTTCGGAGGAAAGAGGGTCTTTTTATCCATGTTGGACAGAGATGTCAGCGACTTGGTAACAGGCTGCGGCCGAGGGCTTCTCCTTCCTTCCTGTGGCCTGGTCTTGGTATGTTCTGATTACAGCGGCGGTTTGTATCACCTAGCCCCTGTTCTGTTTAAGTCTTAGTCCTTCCCCGGAGTCATAAAAGTCAGTGTAGAACCTAGCAGTGAATGAAATACAATGCCCCCGTGTGAAGCCTCATCGAGCAGCCTTGGAATGGCGTAATCTTGTAGTGCACGGGACTCGCAGGCGGACAAGGAGGCCTCTCCGAGCCCCAACAGGTAGACAGGGAGGACTATTGGAGCCGCGATAAGCACAGAGGACAGGGAGGCCTGTGTGGACACAGTGGAGAGGCACAGTGGCCAGGGAGGACAGCGCGGTTGTGTGGATCCACAGGACACTGTGGCGTCCAAGCACGCGCTCCCAGAGGAGAGGACCCTGTGGGAGCTGATGCTGGGAGCAGGCTGAGATTCCAGCGAGTAAGACTCCCTGTGACGTGCACAGCTGCCATCTGCGCAGCAGCTCCTGATGCCAAGATGGTCGTGCGATAAATGCACAAAGCACATCTCCAGCAAAAAGCCGCCGAGTGTCGACATCCAGGATATCCACCGAGGTGGCTTTTTAGTGTTAATACGATGAATGTGAGCAGCAGGTGGTCTGCGTTCTGGGTGTGTGTGACTGTGCCACTGCAGTTTTGTTCTCATGTCTTGATGAGCATGAACGGTTCCTGACGAGGGTAGGTAAGGATGCTGTGACCTGAGACTCTGCAGTATTGTAGCTTGAGGAACCAAGGAGTTTTTCTGTCTTGCAAACCTGTCAGGGAGGATGTTCCAGGCTGGTGACTGCTCCATGAGGTATCCAGGTTCCTTTCAGACCCCTGCTCTGCGTTCCCAGGGACACGGCTGTCCTTGCTGTGGTTGGGGCTGGGTGATTGCCATGCTGGCGGGGGAGGGTTAAGGCGAGAGTGGCCATGATTTACCTAATCTACATAATGACAGGGAGCCTGGGAGTAAAGTGTAGCCATGGCCTGGAGGATGGATGATGGATGTTGGTGAACGACTGGCTGCACTCACCGCAGATGGCCCAGGGATGGGAAGGATGACTGATTATGCCATTCAATGGTACCTGGTTCTTTCAGATTTGGCTTCCTTATGGATTTTCTGCTGTAAAGAGGAGAGAGCCTATGGTTCTAGGCCAAACATTTCACTCATCTCGTAGCATCTTGTATCCCTTAGCCAACATTTTTGTCAAGTTTCAGAAGTCCTATCAAACTGGCAAGCATTTCTCAGTTTGGTTTAATCATTGGATTTTATATCTGTGTCTGCATCTCTATTTTACATCTATGTGGTTATTTGACACTCTGTAGTACCTTTGTAATAGGTTCTATTTGGTGGAAGTTACTTTCAACAAACCCTTGCTGCTACTTAAATTTTCAAGGTTGCAAGTAGAAAGGAGAGAATAAAAACCACATCTTCTCTAATTTTAAAATTTGTTGTTCCTCAAATCACACCAGAAGTACAGATACTACAAATTGTAAAAGCAGTCAGAATCAAGGTTAAGAGATTTCTGGGTGATTCTGGCTGATCAGCAGTATTTGCTGAGGTGTGTGCAGCAGAGCAACATGCCAAGAAACCCGGGACGGGGGAGAGTTGGAAGGCCAGGCTGTGACTTCGGAGGTGCTGTTGCCTCAGGAAGAGGAGCTAGATGCAGAGAGGATAAATGGCCACAGGTGTGACCACCGCCGTCCTTGCCGCGGTACGGGGGCCTTTGTATGGGGCCCTTTGTGAGCTGAGTTATGAACCAGATGAAGGCTGTGCAGGTGTGTGAGAATCCAGGCCAGACTCGATGGGTGGAGGCTTGGCAGAGGTGAGGGGCCAGACAGCCTCGCTAAATGTGCAGTGGCTCACTGCAGACAGTGCCCATCAGTCGCCAGACAGACCGGCTTGATCTTCAGCCCCCATGGCAGCTGCCTCTAACTGTCTGCCTCCACCTTCTGAGGCCTATAGGCGTCGCAAATGTGTGGTTTTTAAACAGATTTGGATGAGTTGTTTTCTGCACAACACACTTTTACAGACGGAGGCTGGTTCTCCACAGTGGCACCAGGGACTTGGCAGGGACTGGTGGGACAGAGCCTCAGAGCACAGCACCAGCTCCCTGGGCGAAGACGGTGCCCGTGGGACGGAAGAAAGAAGAGGCACACAGTGTTGAGGCGTGAACTCTAGTTTGCTCTTGGACATGACACACATGCCTTCTGGAAGTTTGCATGAAGCACTGCTAAAGCCACCAGTGCGGATAGGTCCTTAGATCAGGAGACCCAGAACACAGTTGTATTTGAAATCCTTCACATGCTGCAATCTCTTCAAAGAGGACTACAAGTCATCTCTAATAATGTTGTAAAATTAATTTTTTACTAAGTGCCATGGCTTTTTTTTTTTTTTTGTGGGGTAGGGCCGGTGTGTGACAGTAAAACAACAGATGCAGTGACACAGCTGGTGGGTGTTGGTTCTGGGCCCCAGTTGGGCAGTTGTATGAAAAGAAACCGAAAAGTCTCTACAGTGGTATGAACTGAAACACCTGGATTATGTGTTTTCATGTATTTGACATAAATGCACACATTCGTACGCTAAACACACATTTTTCTATATGTAATAAAATTCACACCTTTAAATAGTTAACATATATTTTATTTTAGGACCTCCCCCACGATGTGAGGACTAATAGCCACTCCCTCTCCCCCCCGGATATTAAGAGCCACATCGCAGGGCAGTGAGGCACCCCCCGCGAGGTGGGGACTAATCGCCACCCCCTCTCCCCCTCTGGCTATTAGGAGTCACCTCGCAGGGGGGTGAGGCACCCCCCACAAGGTGGGGACTAATAGCCACCCCTTCTCCTCCCGCTGGCTATTAGGGGCCATGGTGGACTCACAGCCTGTTTGATATTGTGAGTAATATCATCTCCCCCTCTGGAAATTATGAACTCTTTCACAGATGGGTGTATACTCTGTGTGTACACCGTCAAAGGGTGTACACCCATCTGTATTGGGAGTCATATCATCCTCTTCCTCCCTGAATGTTAAGAAGAATATCCCAGGATTGTTTCTACTCCCTGCATTATTGGGTGTCATATCCTCCTCTCCCACGTGGAAATTAGAAACAATATCACTGGGGGCGCGTACACCTTCTGTAACATTTAAAGTAATATCATCCCCTTCCCTCCAGGATCATGGGAACAATATCCCTGGGGGGTGTACACTTTCTGCCATATAGGTCATAATATCATCCCTCCCACCTTGAAACATTATGAAGGACCATCTCACACGGGGTATACAACCCTTGGTGCGATATTGGGAATGCAATTATCCTCTTCCCGGCATATTTGGAAAAATATCAGAGTGAGTGTACCCCTCCTGCCATATAAGGATTACTATCCTCTTCTTCCTTTCTGGATATTAGAAAGAAGATCACACGTGGGTTTGCACTTTCTTCGATATCTGGAGTCATGTCATCCTCTCTTGTCTTGAATGGCAAGAACAATGCCTTGGGGGGGGATGTACACACCCTGTCATATTGGGAGTAATATTACACTCTCCCCTCCTTGATAATTAGGAACAACATCCCATGCTCTCTGTCCCTGGATATTAGGAACAACATCACAGGTAGGTGTACACCCCCTGTGGTATTAGGAGTAATAATATGATTATTGAACATCCATGATTGATATTAACAATTATCAATGATACTATTAATAGGATACCGTTATTATGGATAATTATTTTAAATATATGATTATGCATGCTTAAAATAATTGTTAATATTGTTTTATTACCATCACTTAGTATTAACATTAATTGCTGATATCATTATTTTATTATTAATGGTGATATTACTATTGATTATTAATGCTAATCATTAACATTTTTAACTAGTATTTTACTATCTTTATTGTGATTATTAATATTGATGATTACTCTTAATTTTTCTTATACTTATTAATAATAGACTTGTTCCTGATATCCGGCGGGGAGAGGATGATATCACTCCCAATATCGAAGAAAGTGTACACCCCACTATGATGTTATTCCTAACAGCCAGGGGGTAGAGGATGACATTATTGAAACTATGGCAGTGGGTGTACATCCCTTCGGTCGTCTTGTTCCTTATATCCTGGGTGGGAGAGGATGATACGACTCCCAATATCGCAGGGGGCATAGACCTCCCCCGTGATATTGTCCCTAACATCCAAAGGTGGAGAGGATATTTCTTCTGATTTCACAGGGGGTGTACACCACCCCTATGATATGGTTCCTAATATCCAGGGGGTGAGAGGATGATATTAGTCTCCATATTGCAGGAGGTGTACACTCCCTAGTGATATTGTTCCTAATATCCAGGGAGGGAGAGGATGATATCACTCCCAATATCGCAGGTTCCCTATATCCTGGGAGGGAGACGATGATACTAGTGGCAATATCGCAGAGGGTGTACACACCCACTGTGATACTGTTTCGAATATCCAGAGGCAGAGAAAATGATATGACTCCCAATATCACAGGGGGTGTACATCCTCCTGTGATATTGTTTCTTACATTCAGGGGGAGAGGATGATATTACTCCCAATATCACAGGGGTTGTACACACGTCCTGCGATATTGTTCCTAATATCCCGAAGGGGAGAGCATATTACTCTCAATATGGCAAGGGATGTATACTTCTTTTGTAATATTGTTCTTAATATCCATGATGGGAGAGGATGATATGACTCCCAATATCGCAAGAAATGTACAGCTGCCTGTGATAGAGTTCCTAACATCTAGGTGGGGAGAGGATGATATTACTGCCCATATCTCACGAGTTGTAAAACCCCTTCGATATTTTGCCTACAATCCTGAGGGGAGAGGATATTATTCCCGATAACGAAGAAGGTATACACTCCCCTGTGACACTATGCCCAATATCCACATTGGGAGATGATGACATTACGCCCAATATCACAGGGGATGTACACCCACCCTGGGATATTGTTCCTTGTATTGAGAGAGGGAGAAGATGCTATTGCTCCCAGTAACGCAGGGGCTGTGGCTGTACACCCCTCCTGTGATATTGTTCTTAATATCCTAGGGAAGAGAGGATGACACTACACCCAATATCTCATGGGCTGTACAGTGTCCGCTCAGAGATGTGTGGGGCTCTCTTACACAGGTAACTCCTTCTCTAACTTTAGCCACATGCTGGTCATCCAGGGGCCTCCTAAAATCCAGGAGCATAAAACCAAGTGGAATTTCTGAGAACCAAAGATGGTACATGGCTCTGGTTGGGCTGCCACAGGCAGTTTTGTGAAAAGACAGATGTATTTCTCATAGTCCTGGAGTCTGGAGGTCCAAGGTCAAGGTGAGTTCAGGACTGGATCCTCCTAAGGCATCTCTCCTTGACTGTCAGATGGCATCTTCTCTTGTGTTCTCGTGCGGTTGTCCATCTATAGATGTCTGTGTCCTGATCTCTTCTTACAAGGGCATCAGTTCTAATGATTTCGTTACCTTAATCACCTCTTTAAAAGGCCTATCTCCACATACAGACACATTCTGAGGTCCTTGATTAGGACTACAACCTGGGAATCTTGGTGTATGCAATTAAACCTGAAGCAGATGGGGTCTTATAACCTGTGTCACCCAAGCTCATGCCAGAGCCCCATGAGGTAGCCCCAGGTCCCCCCTTTGATATGGTTTAGCTGTGTCCCCACCAAAATCCTGTCTTAAATTCTCGTGTGTTGTGGGAGGATGGAAGTGATAATTTGACAGCAGAGAAGACAATTGCTCCCAGGGAGGAGAGAGGGGACCCCAGACCTCCGAAGGTTGGAGGGTCCCGGGCCCTGGGCCCTGGGCAGAGCAGGCAGCCCCACCCCTGTGACACCCCTGACGATGGCTCAGGAGTTGGAAAAGGTGGAATCATATGTAGAGGCTGGTTGGGGAGATAGGAAGTTGTCGAATGAGTTTTTAAATATTTACATCAAAATTCTTACTGCACCCTTGGTGTTGGTGGGGGACCAGTGGCTTCTCCATGTGCCTGGCTTCTTCCTGGCTCTGACTCTGGGAGCCTGGCCTGGCCTAGGGCTGCTGGTTGGATTCATTGCTGGCAGTAAGTGGAAGGTGGAGGAGGGAGAGGAGCTGTCCTCACTCCTCTCTTACTCATGCCTGTCCACGGTAGCAGCCCCTCCCCAGGCATCCCTTGCCCATGATGGGGAGTGCTATTCTCACTTCCCTTGGGCCCTGCCCACCGATCTCCAAAGAATCCTGTCAGTGACTCCTTTTAATCACCTCTTTGCCTGTGACAAAGTCTTCTGGGACCTCCTGACTGATACAAGGAGAAGCCTGGCTATCTGTGCAACTTGTAAGAGTGAATTGAGTCATTCACACTGACATGTATCTACAAGTCACACAGCTTTGCAACTGGAGTGACTTTAAGCTCATCTAACCAAACCTTCCATGACAGATGAGGACACCCAGAATCATAAGATAGAAGTGACTTGCTCCCATCTGCGTCGGCCACGCTGAGACTCAAGCGCGGAGTCTAGCAAAGCACACTTCATCCTCCCTTAGAAGGAAGATCCTGCCCGCACGGCTCACCTCCACCTACCCTAGGTCTCCCCCACCTTCCCTTAGCAGGAAGGTCTTGCTGGCATGGCTCACCTCCACCTACTCTGGGTTTCCCCCACCCTCCCTTAGAAGGAAGGTCTTAGAAGGCAGCACGGTTCACCTTCCCCTAACCTAGGTCTCCCCCACCCTCAGAGGGGAGTCTTTGGGTCAGTCACAAGACTACTCCGAACATCTGTAAGAACAAATGGTTTCCAGCACAGTCCTTTCCTGGGGTCTGCATTTTCCCTCTGGGATGCTTGGAAGTTGAAGGGGTCAGGCAATTCAAGTTCTCCCCAGTATCTCAGGGGCCCCTGACACACAGGAAAATGTGCTGCTCTGCTCGCTGTTTGACTTTGATGGATGCAAATTTGTTCTAAATGAGCCTGACATTCATTAGCATGTAAACATATGTTACTGGTGGCGGCTCGCAGGGCCACATGCTGATGGATCTTGTGGGCTGTCCCCGTCGGACATCACCAGGCTGCCTGGGTCTGTGCTGCTTCTGGCTAAGGCTCCAGATGTTTTCATGCACTGTGAAGTAGACATTTTAGCTACAGGGTTATGTTTTTTTCCACAAAAGAAACACAGACAAATCTGTGAAAAGAACTTGAGTTTATGTGCCGATCTACTGGAAGGAGACTCTTAGAATGTCAGATGCTCAGTGTCTGCTTTGACTCCCGGGCAGTTCTCTATCCTGTGGCTCAGAGACTCTGTGGGGCTGAATTATACATTTGATTCCAGTTCTGCTCAATATTTCCCCACAAGTAGTGCTGTTGGTGCGACTGATGCCTTTAGAGATAGCTGCAGCAGGAACAGTCCAGAGAATAAAACACGCTATGCTAAAATATTTTGAGCTGAAGGCAATTAAGAAGCGCTCTGGCCTTCCCTCTATTTTCTGAAAAGCACACAACATAACCATATTACACAAAGACAAAAGTGCCTTTTCTCCCCTCTCTGTCAGAAAGGACGCAGGTCAATCTCTGTAGACAACTTCAGACCCTTATCATTCAGGAAACAGCACCAGAGGAATTTACACAAAAATCTATCATTTATTGGCTTTCCCACAATTTGTTGCCCCCAATGACCCAAAGTCCTTTTACTTTGTCTTGGCACTTCTATAAACGTTTATTATCCTTGTTGAAGATGTTACATAAAAGAAAGATCTGAGCTGTCTCTCTGAGATTCCCTCATTCCCTGTGTATCTCCCATGTATATATGAAATATACATGCTAATAAGCCTCCATTTGCTTTTTTGGGGGTTCATCTGTCTTTTGTTATAGGAACCCCAGCCAATGAAGCTAAGATGGGTGTAAGAAAAGATTACATTTTTCTCCCCTGTAGTAGCATTATTCTAGCAATAGCATAATTTTTTTTTTTGGTAGATTTCTGTTGAATACACACACACACACACACACACACACACACACACACACACACACAGCAATGTAAAAAGAAAGAAGTGTGGGGAGTTCTGATGAAATTTTAGGTCCCAGAGATACCTAAATATGTTGAGAAGTTGTCTTTAAACATTGATTTTTTTCCCACATTTATTCTCATATTTTTGATATTTTTTTTTCTTCTGAGATACCATTTCTAGATTGTTTTCTCTACATTTTCTTGCAAGTCCGAGAGAGTAGGCTGGTTAGTAGTGTGTCCAATGCACTCTCTCTGTCCTGGTCAGTAAAGAAATGTAGAAATAGAGAGGGATGTGAGAGTCACGCTACACAGAGATGGAAACACAGATATGAGGTAAGTAAAAACACGTGAAAACCCAGCATTTCTGGAACTCTCACCTACTCCTGTGCCGATATTCATCCTTCAGCTCTGCCTCCGTTCTTCCTTTCTTTTCTCATGTTATGGGGTCTGCTTTGGAGATGTTATCTACTTTCATTCTTCCAAAGTCAAGCTTCTAGCTTTGGTTGGAACTGCAGACCCATTTACCCATTCAGCAAATACTTTCTAAGCACATGGATAGTCACTGAGAATACCGTGGTTCACCAACATGACCGTGGCCCCTGCTCTCACGAACCTGCAGCCTGATGGGGAGAATGGGCACTAATAAGACAATCACTCTAATGGGTTTCTGATGAAGAATTCAGGAAAGCACACCAAAGAAAGGGAAGCGGGGTTCTCTAAATTTATGCTGTAAAAGAATCTGGCGTATCTTGGGATGAGAGGTAGAAAACCGATGCATTCTGGAAGGTATGATCCCCTTGCAGTCTGGAGAGAAGTAGAGGTTGATTGTTGAGGGGGGTGGAGTGTAGGGACACCACGGTCTAAACAGAGATGGGGGTGCGTGCAGAATGCCTCTTGCAGCAGGAAACAGGCACGTGCAAGGAAGTAAACACGGGAGAAAGTGGCACAAGACAAGAATGAAGGAAGGCAGGGGCTGGGAGATGATGGTAGATGCTTTATTCTCTTAACAGCAATAGGATGCTGTTGAAAGCACTTGAGGGAAGTGGGTATGACATGTTTTGTGTTTGTAAAATTATCACATTGTCTTACCAAACTATACTCCCTATTTTTTAAATTTTACTTTAAGTTCTTGGATACATGTGCCATGGTGGTTTGCTGCACCTGTCAACCCATCATCTAGGTTTTAAGCCCTGCATGCATGAGGTATTTGTCCTAATGCTCTCCCTCCTCTTGCCTCCACCCCCCAACAGGCCCCCGTGTGTGTCGTTCCCCTCCCCGTGTCCATGTGATCTCATTGTTCAACTCCCACTTATGAGTGAGAGCATGTGGTGTTTGGTTTTCTGTTCCTCTTTTAGTTTGCTGAGAATGATGGCTTCCAGCTTCATCCATGTCCCTGTAAAGGACAGGAACCCATTCTTTTTTATGGTTGCATAGTATTCCGTGGTATATACGTGCCACATTTTGTGTATCCAGTGTATCATTGATGGGCACGAGATATCCTCTTAACATGTGATCCAGCTATTGCACTGTTCGGTATTTATCCAAAGGAGTTGAAAACTTGTGTTCACAGAAAAACCTGCACACGGACATTTATAGAAGCTTTAATCATAATTGCTAATTTTATTGCAGCTCTATTCATAATTGCTCAAACTTGGAGGCAACGAAGAAACCAAAATGTTCTTCACTAGGTGAGTGGATAAATAACCTGTGATACATCCAAACAATGGCATATTCTTCAGCACTGAAAAGAAGTGAGCTGTCAAGCCATGAAAAGACACGTAGGAACTTTAAACATGCACGGCTACACAAAAGAGACCTATCAGAAAAGACTAAAGGACATTCAGAAAAAGGCCAGACTATGGAGTGAAACTATCCGTGGTTCCTAGGTGTTGGGAAGAGGGAGAGATGATGAGGTGGAACATGGAAATTTTTAGGATTTTAGTGCAACTGCTCTGTACGATGCTATCATGGTGGATACATGTCATGACACATTTGTTCAAACCCATAGAACCAGCACCAAGACGGAGCCCTCATGTAAACTGTGGACTCTGGGTGACAATATGTCAACGTCGGTTCTTCAATTGTTACAAACGCTCCCTCTGGGCAGGAGAGTTTTTAGTGGGGGAGGCTGTGCACGTGGGGGAAGGGAAGGCATATAGAAGGACTCTCTGCACCTTTCCCTCAATTTTTCTGTGAAGGTGAAACTGCCTAAAAGCTAGTGTATTTTTTAAAAATAAAAGGAAAAAAAGGAAACAAAAAGTCCTCACGAAAATCAAATGAGAAAATGATCACACTGGGTGCTTCAGGTCAAAATGGAAGAACAAGGGCTGTATTTACCATCCCACCTGATGACTTTTTCCTCACTGCTTTTCAGCATTTTTTTGGAGTCTAGTCAGTGCAATAAGGCAAGTTAAAATATATAAAATGCACCCTTATTAGAAAATAAGATTTAAAACTATCTGTATCTGCAGGTGACGTGATCACCTGTGTGGAAAATCTCCTGAAATCACAAAAAGCCACTAAAACTAATAATAATAAATTACTTACTAATAAGTGAGTTTGTGTTTAGCTTGTATCTTGCAAACTTTCCATAAGCAGTATTTATCTCTTTATACACTGGCAAAGAAATAATTGGAAATGGAAATTTTCAAAGCAATATTATAGCACATCAAAACATGAAATACTTCAGACTAAATCTGACAAAAGATGTGTAAGATCTATAGACTGAAAAGCAGGCAGTGATGTTGAGATAAATTAAAGAACTAAATAAATGAAGTGATATATTGTGTCCATGGATCAGCAGGCTCAATATTGTTAAGATGTCAGTTCTGCGCTTGTGGATCAGAGGTTTAATGCAATTCCAATCAAAATCACAGCATGATTTTTATTTTTTATTTTTATTTTTCAGTAGAAATGAACTAGCGGATTCCAAAATGTGTCTGGAAATTTAAAGAACCCAACAGAGCTAAGACAACTTGGAATAAAACGGTGGAGGACTTACCTGAACTACCAAGATAGTGTGGTATTGGTATAATAAGAGAAAACTGGGTTAATGAAACCTCCTAGAGGGTCTAGTAATAATCTCACAAACATGTTACATATACGTAGTAGATTTTTGAATAAAGGTTCAAAGACATCAAATTAGAGAAAGGACGATAATGATGATAGAAGGATTAAATACTGTAGGCCAAAAAGAGAAAAAAGAGCTCCTGTTAAATATCTTCACATTGTTGTCACTCATGCAATTCAATTCACATTTTGTGTGTCTAAAAGTTGAGCAGACCTCTTCATTCTCTTTCCCCAATTCACTCCACAGAGATGCTGATGTCTTTCAGTGGAACTTGGAAGTTTGCTATTCTTCTTAAAATGACTCTCTTATATACTGTTTATGCAAGAAGTTGTGGGACTATAACTTACAAATACTGTTCTAAACCTTGGAATCACACGTTCCCCTTTTTCTCTACTTATCGTTTCTAGTAAGTTTCCCATTTCCTCTTTCTCCTTCATATTTACACTGCATTCCTTTTAGTTCAGGCTTTTGTTACCCCACTTGATCTCTTGATGTGGTCACCTGAATGCCCTTCGTGTTCCAGCCTCCTGGAATCCTTCCTTCATGACCCTGCAGAACTGCCCTCCAGACCCGCAGGTGTGACCCGGAATCAAGGATCTCAAAGCCGAGTGGGATCTGAGAGGCTATCTAGACCAATCCTCCATTACAGACGTAAACCTTTTGATGACTTCACTTCGGAGCCCAAAATATTTGCACTGCAGGCAGAATCACCTAAATCACTTAATGTGATGTTCAGTCTTCCTGTGGTATTTTCCTCTCTGCATCTCCCTACTTTCGGTCAGCCATTTCTCACTCATGACACCGAACCCTTCATTCACATCACATTATTGTTCTTCTCCACACACACACACTTGTTTTCTGCCTGGGTTTTTTGTTACATTATTCCCTCTCCTGGAACTACCATTTTCAAAGATCTGACTACAGAATTTTAACGTATTCCTCAGAATGACTCACATATCACATATTCGACCAAATGGCTGCAGATTCTGTCACCTCCTCTCTTGTCCTATGGCAACATGGAGAATCTTCTTCTCTTAGCCAATAGGATTTATCATGGTCCTTCTTTATCTTAACAATAGTTTAGCAGGACTGAGAACTGGGAAGTAGATTTTTCTCCCAGGGGTGAGCACTGTCTTAGTTTAGCAGATCTCCCTGGGTCTCCACTCTGGTTGTAGAAAAGCAGCCCATAGGGCATGGTGGGGAGGAGAAGAAGGGGAATTAAGCTGCGGTGCAAGAAGATGGACAGTTGTGACCCGTACTCCGGGGTTGGGAGTTGAGGCCACTAGGAAGGAGAAGCTGTAAGGATGAAGACGAGGCATAAAAAGTGATGCAGGCCGGGTACGGTGACTCATGCCTGTAATCCCAACACTTTGGGAAGCCAACGTGGATGGATCACGAGGTCAAGAGTTCAAGACCAGTCTGACCAATATCGTGAAGCCCTGTCTCTACCAAAAATACAAAAATTAGCTGGGTGTGGTGGCACATACCTGTAGTCCAGCTACCCGGGAGGCTGAGGCAGGAGAATCACTTGAACCCAGGAGATGGAGGTTGCAGTGAGCCAAGATCATGACACTGCACTCCAGCCTGAGTGACAGAGCGAGACTCCATCTCAGAGAAAAGAAGTGATGCATAGTATCAAGACTGCCTGAGGAGAAAAGGCAATCAGCAACCTTCTCCAGGGTGGGATAGCTGAAGACCCTTTAAGAACAAAGGTGTCTACTTTCCTTCTTAGGATGCTCTATCGTGATTTAATGAACCCCTCACAATCTACTGTATTCAGTATTTGGCATGAGTCAATTTAGGGGAATTCTAGAAAACATAGCTGGCTGTTATCAGGTTAATGTAGATTGGGAGGAAGGGAAAAACCCCAGGAGCCACGTAGGAAGGACAATACGTGAAAACAGAAGAAACTTGGAGTCAGTTCGCCCTTCAAACAAAATCCAGTTTCCAGAAGACATTGTGAGGGCTGCTGGGTCTTCCTCACCTGCAGATGGGGGATTCCAGATACTTATACTTGAATCTCACAGGATGGGGTGATCACCACCTGCTCTCAAATGGGATGAGTTACAATATCTTCTATCGGGAGGCGGTAAATAAGAGGTTAGGTACACGTCTGTAGTCATCACAATTCAGTCAAGATTGCTATTTTTACTTCCATGTCATAGATAGAGAGCATGATGCTTGTGGAAATGATTTGCTCAGGGTCTCACCATCAAAAGTGGCAGAGGAAAGATTCCAACATGTTTTAAAAGCTGCAAACTGAGCTGACTCCCACCCATGCTGTCATACCAACTGAGATTTCAATCCTCCTGAAGGCAGGAAACTTATTCCATTTGCTTTTATAATCTCCATAACACTAATGAGCAAGTTTTATACTCTCCATAACACTAATGAGCAATATTCAAAGTAGCACGGAATATTTTGCTGACTCAAGGGGTAAAAGAAGAGACTTAAATGACACCATCACAAGTCAACATTCAAGGAACAGAGACATTTAGCATTAGCTGTCTCAGTCAAATCAACATAAACATGCACACTTATCCTTTACATGGGAGTAAGACAGCAAACACAATTGAAAAAATGAGCCAACTGTAAAAAAATTTGTCACAAAGGGATGGATTTAGACAGAGCAGTGAAGTAGGTTATAAAATGGTCAGCATAATCCATTTTAATGAATTATTAGCTGAAACATGCAAAGCATTTAGGATTTCTGGGAGAAGTGTACAAACACACCAAATGTTTGTCCGACATTTTCTTCACTGCTTCTGTCTTTCCACAGGGCTGGAGATGTTGACCAACGGCCTTGGGAGGAGAGGTTGCAGCTGAGCCCACACCCTCTCAAACTCCTTCAGACTGTTTGTTTTTGTAGACTACTTTACCATTAACAACAAATCCTAAGATTTAATCAGTACAGCAGTCATTGGCCAGAGTTCAAATTTCTGATTCGAAGGAATCTGCACTCTGCCTGCCAGGATCGACTATTAATGGCTTTGTCCACACAGGAGCTGTGTCTTTGCTCACTACGGAACAGTATTGAGGCTTCAAAAGGGGTATTTTGCTGGTCACCTCCTGGTCATCCTGCTCACCAAGAGCAGATACTGTTCTCAGCCCCTTACATTTACAAGGTCGTTTAATTCTCACATAGCCCTTTCAGATAGATGCGACTATTACCCCCATTTTACAGAGGAGGAAACCGAGAGGCAGAGGACATAGGTGAATTGTCCCAGATCACAGAGCTGGCTATGGAGCTGGGACTTGCACCCGGCCAGCCTGGCTCCAGAGTTCACTGCCCTCCTCCTGTACAGCACGTGTGACCTGCAGTAATCACCGCCCAAACAGGCAGGCACTGCGGATAGCCAAGCACACCTCTTCCGCCTTCAGCACGGAGGAAGGTTCGTTTTCATTCTGGTGTTCAGCTCAGGACTGTTTTTATCACAAGGACGCACCACCCAGAAAGCTCAGTCATGTGCCGTTACCTTCTACGGTCATGGTTTTCTACTTTTTGGCCCCATTTTCCTGAGGACTTGGCCTGCTGGGACGTGAATGATGCGTTACTACTGTAGAGACAGAGGTTCAGATCTAGTGGCACAAACAGCGACGGACCCCATGGAAATGCGGGCGTGGCCCCTCCATCCCAACAGCCTGCATGGCTGCTCCATTCTGCTCCCATCACACACGTACCCACCCAGCCAAGCCCCTTCTCCTTTCCCCCACTGGATTCATCAAATCAAACCTCGCTGTCCTTGGCAAATGTACCATTAATTTACTTACTGCCCAGTAAAAAAGCACACTTCCAGTTAACATGACACCCCCGCTACGATAGAACAGCCTTAATTCACACATGACGCAGAGGAACAGAGGGAGGAGGGGTCGAGGACCATCCTGGAATCGGCAGCTGTTTTCTGGGGGAAAGCCTCCGTCCCCCCTGAGCCCGACACTTGTGCCACACTATCCCCATGGTGTCTGAAAGCTCCATGAAGACAGGCTCACTCTGACCCCTTCACACCCACAACGCCAAAGAGGAGCCAGGTGTTCAGGAAAAGTCTCCTGCTAGTGCTGAAGACAGGAATGATTCCTCGAGGTGCCCAGAATGTCAGGAGAAAAGGCACCATGTGGACACCTTCCAGGTGAATTCTGGAATGACTCTGCCGAATGCCAGTCATCCTTTTACAGAACAAAACCAATACCGGAAAACATGTGTCGCCAGCAGAGAGATGGTCCTTTTAACGGCTTACAAACACACCTACGTTACGCTGAATTTATCTCAAGCCACCCTCTCTGTGCTAATGTAAAAAGTCTCCTTTATTAACCAGTAGCCTTTTTCATCTGGTGCTTTTTAACAAGCAAGACGGTCCTGTAACACTCAGGCATTGTTGAAAACGTCAAATGGAAGCCTAGAATCCTCTTCCGTGCAGCTTCACTGCAAAGTATTTTGACGTGAGCCAAATCGTGCTATTCCTACATCTCCATGGGAAACTCAAGGCTTCATCAAGGAAACGCAGCATCATTTCTGCTAGTTACAGAAATTGGTGGTGGGGGGGATGGGGTTGAGGGAACATTACATAGAAAGCAACCCCGATAATCACCTGCATGAGAGCCACACTGGCCGGCAAGCCCCGGTCTGCTCAGTCTCTGCACAATCACAGACTTGAGACCTGGAGGGCAGACACCTGGCACTGCTGACCACCCCAAGGTCATGGCCTCTGCCCCTTCTCTGCTGCCCATCAGTTCCAAGCTTCTGGCAACACCGCCTGCTGCCCCCACTGCCTCATCGACTCTTCGTGAAAAGCAAATGTTGCCAGGATAGCTTATGAGTACATTTGCCAGGAAAGCAGCTCCGATTGACGCTGAAACCCCCTTCTCACACCCCTGGCAGCTCCCTTGCCCCCGATGTGCACATGCTTGCAGCTCTGACCTTGCTCAGTGTCCACACAGGCTCTGTCCCCTGGAGAGCCAAAGGCAGACTCAATGTTGAGTCAGAAATACACAAAGAGGGTGAAGATTACGAACTGCCTGCCCCCCAAAACACAGGTTGAAATCCTCACCCTCAATGTGATGCTGTCAGGAGGTCTTTGGGAGGTGATGAGTTCCCGAGGCTGGAGACCCTTGAATGGGATTTGTGCCTCAGAAAGGGGCCCAGCAAATCCCTCACTCTCCCATTGTGTCAGGGCCAGAGAGAAGGTGTGTGCCAACCGGGAAGGAGTCCACACCAGAATCCACCCGTGCGGCACCCTGATCCTGCCATCCAGCCGCTAGAACTGTGAGAAACAAATTCCTGTTGTTCATAAGCCACTCAGTCAATGATGTTTCGTTACAGCAGCCTGAGCTGCCTGAGATGACGATGCTCACTGCCCTACAGAAACGGCTACTCCCCTCTCCCAGAAAGAGGGGTTTAATTAAAATCCCTGTCTCTCCTCGCGGCCACCACAGATCTCACTCCCCCACCCCAAAAGCCAGCAGTTGCTAGGATTAAAGGAAACAGAGGATTGTTTTAGACCAGCCCCTCCATATCGATCTGAAGCCTATAACTTTGCCCACTTCCATGGTGGCCGTGTCACTGCAGTGCCCATGTCAGCTCTGTGTCTGCACTGGGTCCCAGGCTGTGCACAGACTCTTCTAGCTGCCCATCCAGCACAGCCATTTCCCCTTCTGCTTTGGAGGCTGTCCTTCGATATCGAACTCCCACCTTTCTGCAACCCAAGGCCTTCTGATCCAGACATTCGGGGTGAGCTCAGCCATGTACTGGAGTCCTTGACTCAGGTAACCCAGGCCCAAGGCGTTGGCACCAACGATCTACTGGCTGTGGGGTCTGCACAGCCACTAGCTGTTCCAGCCACTCCAGGGCCTGGGAGGGGAGGCAGAGGAACCTGTGAAGCTGCCAACAGCCATACGGGGACAGGGGCCCCTGGGATGAGGAGGATGCCATGGAAGGAAATTCAGAGAAAGAGCCCCAAGGCTGGACGGGTCATGCCCAAAGCCTACACTGCTGAATTTTCCAGGTTTCTGAACTCAATCGCTGACCCACACAGCACATGTTTCCTGAGTGCTGACCCCGCGTGCCATTGGATACGGCAATAAAGTAGGACCCCCACCCACCCCTTCCCCGACACATACACAGGCCTGGGGACCCAGTTGGCACCGTGAGCCAGGGAAGGGGGCCATTTCAGACGGACAGTGGGTGCAGCCTTGCCAAAGCCCAGCAGTCACCTCCACTGCCACAGCCAGGCTGAGTCCAGATCTGTCGCACAGAAACCTGACCCTCTCAAGAGCATGCCTGAGCTCATTAGGGACAGACACCGTCTCCTGCTGATCTCCAACACTTTCTCTGCATGTCTAGTTACAAACGGACGACGCAGTCTCGGAAGCACAGCTGTGATTCTGGAGACAGATCCCAGGCCTCACCCTGCTCCTCTCCGTGGTGCCATTGATGGGGAGGGGCCGGTATGGCTGCGAGGCCGCATACCCACAGCCACCATGCCACGGAGACACGGGCCTTCGATGGTTACTTCTGCCAAAGAACCCTGCTGCGTCTTGGAGCACACCATGGTGGGCGGGAAGCTCCACCCGGAGAAACAGCGATGCTTCTCCCCAGAGCCAACGGAGGGCACCCCCCACCCTGCATGCAGCAGATTACTTACATTCTGGAAAACATCTGAGTTAGTGGGGAAGAGTAAAATGAAAACGTCACGCTAGAAAGTTTAGAAGGTTGTGTGGAGTCTCAGGAGGTCCAAAGATTTCTGAACCAAGACTGCTGTGGGCAACGAGCTTACAGGGAAAGTTTCCACACGGGCCTTCAACAAGCAACGCTCAGCAGGGAGGAGCCACGTTCTGGGCAGAACCTCAGAACCAGAACATCGGACACCACAAAGTCACAACAGAGCCAACAGCAACTGAAATACAGCGCTCTCCTAAGATGTGTGCGTCACCTGCAGAAAGTCACCACACATTAAGATGGGGGAAGAAAAGGATAAGGTTAGAAACAAATTTGAAATAATTTCTGCATACGTAAAATTTCTACATCCACTGGCTTTCTTTCTGGGAGTAACGACTTTTACATGAGATGCACATCCCCGTTGGAAGGAGTTTGGGTTTTCCGTGGGCAGAGTCAAGGGCTCTCCAAGAAATGTGAACCTTTTCTCACTCACTGAGCCGCGTGCCCTGAGGCCGTCCTGGCCTGTCTGAGCACCTCCCTGCTCTGCCTCAAGCCAGCTCCTTCCAGCACTCACCCCGCTGCTCCCAGAGCCTGCACTGGCCCAGGATCTCCTCTTCTGCTGCTGTCAATCTTCCACTTTAGGGTAAATAAGTTGGAAACTAGAAAGTTATAAGACCCCTTAGCTTTTTAAAAATTTGTCTTCTCAGAAAACAATACTAATTCTACTTCCATGGTTTAATATGTTGCCCCCATCTGCATGTTCATGGATATGTGTTTTTATATATATTTTAATCAGTACTTATAAAAGCATGCACTGTTGGCTACGTTCAGTTCAATTACATTTGATGTAAGAAGTTTTAATTTCAGTGAATTCAGGCACTCAAAATTTAAGCCCTCTGACATCTATTAATCAAATGGAAAAATGACAGGTAGATATCACAAAAATCAAGAGAAGTGTTTAATATAAATCCTGGACTTTTAGATATTTCCACAAATGTAATGTATATATTAGTACACGACCTTGAGCATTTTCACAACTCTTTGAACTAAAATTCTGCTCTTAACTTTTATTGGTAGATCGACATCCATATGTGATTATAAGCAGCTCAAACATCAGCTCTTAAAAACAACCAGAAATGCTGTGGGCAAATCCCACCGAGCAGCAAATAACAGAACTGCACCCAACAACCCAGGTACCTCCCCTGAGGCATCTGGAACTTGAGGATTACGAGCAGCCTTTGGTTTCTGAGGCACCCGAGAGTGGGGACTCCAACTCCCCAAGTCTAGGAAGGCCTCAGCGATAAGGAAAACTGATCAAAAAGTCATCCCTGCTGGCCCCCTGCCATGGGTTCCCCCCTGCCGGCCCTCAGCCACGTGCTTACAGATCTCACTTCCTCTCTGTCCTGCAAAGCCCGACTCCTGATTCCAGCCCTGCTGCTTACTGGGATGTGGCCATGGACGTCAACTGCACCTGCAAGGGGAGAAGCCTGTCAGGATACAGGATCCTGGCCATCCTGGCAGCGCTCAAGCTGATACTGTAACTTGGTAGCGAGTTACTTAATGCAAAGGTTTAACTTTGAAAAATTTAGATGTGTGTATTCTAACGGAAATTCTGAATGTAGAACACAGGCCACACCCTCACACAGATGTTGTCTGGCCAGCACTCTTTTGTTTGTCTTTTCAATAGACATTTTTAAAAGCAGTTTTTGGTTCATAGCAAAATCAAGAGGAAAGTACAGAGAGTCCTCACCTATCTCCTTTCCCAGCACAGGCATAGCCTCCATCATTCTCCTGCCCTCACCAGACCAGCATGTCTGTACGACCGACAGACCCGCATCAACACGGCACCACCACCCACAGTTCACAGCTCACACGAGGACTCGGCCTGCTGCTGCTCACTCTGTGGGTTTCACAGACGTGGAACGGCATGCATCCCCCATGAAAGCCCCACCTGGAGTTGTTTCCCACCTTCCATATCCCCTATGCTCCTCCCATTCATCTCTCCCTTCCCCAGCCCCTGGCAGCCACTGACTGTTTGACTGTCTCCACAGCTTTGCCTTTTCCAGACTGTGCTGTGGTTGGACTCAGACAGCAGGCAGCCTTTCCAGATTGGAGTCTCACTTAGCAACATGCGTTTAAGATCCTTCCTTGTCTTCATGGCTTAGGGGTCCAGTTCTTTTTAGTGCTGAATAATATCCCAGTATCTGACATACCACAGTTTATCCATTCACCTGCTGAAGGGCATCTTGGTTGCTTTCTGGTTTTGGCAATTATAAAGCTGCTGTCAACGTCTGTGTGCACATTTCCGCATGGAAGTAAACTTTTAGCTCCTCCGAGTAAACGTCCAGGACTGTGATTGCTCCTGTGGTTGGAGAGCTTAGTTCCACGGAAAACCGCCACGCTGCCTCCTACAGCAGCTGCCCCACTTCCCCCAGTGACGAATGAGGGTCCTGATGCCCACACACCCACCAGCACGCGGCAGTGTCGGAGTTCGGGTTTTGGCCAGGCCGATGGGTGCACAGTGACGCCTCACCCTATGACATAAGACGCGGGTCATGTTTCCACGTGTAGATTTGCCATCTGTGTATCTTCTTTGTTGGGGTATCTGTCCAGGTCTTTGGTCCATTTTTAATCAGGTTATTCATTTTCTTGTTGAGTTTTGAGAGTTCGTTGCACGGTTTGGATAACAGCCTTTCTCAGATGAGTCTTTTACAGATGCGTTCTCCCCGTCTGTGGCCTGCCCTCTCATGCTCCTGAGACACTATGTTTTATATTTTGAAAAACACTTTAGACAGAAGATGGACCTCCCAGCCCACCACGGTTCTCAGTTTGGCCGTGGTCACCACCCTCCCAGCCCTGGTTCCCACCTTTCCACGATCTGCTGGTCCTATGGGTGTCAACCCATACTGAGTCCCTAACATATCTCCAATGATGGCAACGTCAAAGCAGGCAGTTTGCAGGTAGAAAGGAGCTGATGGAGGCCGGAGCAGAGTGTGAAGGCCAGCAGATTCATCCCTCGGGGACCGGCAGGCCTCTCAAATATCCCCCTGGGTCACCTCCCAAATGAAGTACCTGCTTTGGCCGCGAGCAGGAAGCAGGACCTGGCCCAGATCTCAGCATATTTGACCTGGCACGGCATTTACAGGTGAGCCTCCATAACCGGAAACTCGACTCTCTGGGGAGAATGCATTTTCATTATCAAGGCTTTTAGGCTTTTAATTAAGAAACCAAAGAGCAGTGACTGGAGTGAGGATGCAGGGACTCTGGGTGACCCACACGCTCGTTTCCACCTGGCACGAAGGACCCTGGAGTGAGGGTGCAGTGCCTGCTCTGAGTCACCAGCACACTCATCATTTCTACATAAAGAACCCTGTGAGCCTGTCCCAGGACTTTTTAGCC
Organism: Macaca mulatta; assembly: GCF_049350105.2. Classification (NCBI taxonomy): domain Eukaryota; kingdom Metazoa; phylum Chordata; class Mammalia; order Primates; family Cercopithecidae; genus Macaca; species Macaca mulatta. Next base: position 776,312 of record NC_133424.1, read on the forward strand.
TAGACCTAAAAATTCACAGCTCAGGAAACCTTCATCATTTTAGGAACCTGAGGGGTGGGCCAGGGGGATCTCACAGAGTGAGGTGCTGTCTATGGGGTCAGCAAAGTACAGCTGGGGCTTCCCGCAAGCACTTCAGCGAGGCCGTGCACTGGCCCGAGGCTGGTTCCGCCTCCTATCCTCGGTTCTCATGCCCAACCGTGAGGGGAGCCCCCCGCTTCAGGAGCGGTCCCTGGCTCAGGGCCCTAACGTCCATGTCCAGGCCCCTGGTAGGGCAGCTTCTACCCCAGGGAGGCTGGGACTGGAGACAGCCTGGAGCTCTAGGCAATCCTGGCAACCACACGCTTCCCGAAGTGGCTGCAGACAAACTCCTGCTTCCAAAACCTGGCACGGGCTGTGTGAGGCCTGGAACGCGGGAGGCGCGATTACCCTCTCATGGTTATCAAGTCAAGTCATAGTCTCTTAGACCTATGTGTGACTGGAAGTATACACATTATGGAAGTGTATATAAATGTGAATACAGACACGCTTATTTTCCTTTTATATACCTTACATATATGTGTATACGTGCATATGTATAAAACATGGAAGAAAAAACCATACTTAAGATTTCAAATCTCAGTCACAAAGATCTCAGAAGCAAATTATTATTCTTAAATTCTAAACAAAGATGTAACATTTTACATTCTTACAAACAAAACGTTCTCTATTAGCATTTTATTTTAAAAACTAAGAATGCATTGCACTCTCTCAATTTCGATTTTTAACTCAGCTCACAAAGGCCCCTGTAGAAAGGCCTCCGTACCGCGCAAGGATGGCGGTGGTCACACCTGTGGCCATTTATCCTCTCTACATCTAGCTCCTCTCCCTGAGGTAACACACCTCCGAAGTCACAGCCTGGCCTCCCAACTCTCCCCCATCCCGGGCTTCTTGGCATGTTGCTCTGCTGCACACACCTCAGCAAATACTGCTGATTAGCCAGAATCGCCCAGAAATCTCTTAACCTTGATTCTGGCTGCTTTTGTAATTTGTAATATCTGTACTTCTGGTGTGATTTGAGAAACAACACATTTTAAAATTAGAGAAGATGTGGTTTTTATTCTCTCCTTTCTACTTGCAACCTTGAAAATTCAAGTAGCAGCAAGGGTTTGTTGAAAGTAACTTCCACCAAATAGAACCTATTACAAAGGTACTACAGAGTGTCAAATAACCACATAGATGTAAAATAGAGATGCAGACACAGATATAAAATCCAATGGTTAAACCAAATTGAGAAATGCTTGCCAGTTTGATAGGACTTCTAAAACTTGACATAAATGTTGGCTGAGGGATACAAGATGTTATGAGATGAGTGAGATGCTTGGCCTAGAACCACAGGCTCTCTCCTCTTTACAGCAGAAAATCCATAAGGAAGTCAAATCTGAAAGAACCAGGTACCGTTGAACGGCATACTCAGCCATCCTTCCCCATTCCTGGGCCAGCTGCGGTGAGTGCAGCCAGTCGTTCACCAACATCCATCATCCATCCTCCAGGCCATGGCTACACTTTACTCCCAGGCTCCCTGTCGTTATGTAGATTAGGTAAATCAGGGCCACTCTCACCTTAAGCCTCCCCCACCAGCATGGCAATCACCCATTCCCAACCACGGCAAGGACAGCCGTGTCCCTGGGAACGCAGAGCAGGGGTCGGGAAGAAACCTGGATCTCTGAATACCTCATGGAGCAGTCACCAGCCTGGAACATCCTCCCTGACAGGTTTGCAAGACAGAAAAACTCCTTGGTTCCTCAAGCTACAATACTGCAGAGTCTCAGGTCACAGCATCCTTACCTACCCTCGTCAGGAACCGTTCATGCTCATCAAGACATGAGAACAAAACTGCAGTGGCACAGTCACACTCGACACAGACCACCTGCTGCTCACATTCATCGTATTAACACCAAAAGGCCACCTTGGTGGATATCCTGGATGTGGACACTTGGCGGCTTTTTGCTGGAGACGCGCTTTGTGCATTTATCGCACGACCATCTTGACCTCAGGAGGGGCTGTGCAGATGGCAGCTGTGCACGTCACAGGGAGTCTCACTTGCTGGACTCTCAGCCAGCTCCCACTATCAGTGCCCGCAGAGTCCTCTCCTCCGGGAGCACGTGCTTGGACGCCACAGTGGCCTGTGGATCCACACAACAGCACTGTGTGCCCCAGGAGCTTAGAAAGTACCACTGCATCAATGCCTCCACAGGTGAGGCCGGGGCAGAAGCCAACCTCAAGCAGTTACGGTCCTCCGTGGGGCTGGCGTCCAGGCAGGAAGGCGGCTCAGCGGCTCTCCTCTCACTGTGGAACTTCCTAGGTCCCCACATGAACAGAACCTAAATAACACGCAACAAACAACAGGAACGAGAACACGACCAACAGCTTCTGAGATGAGCAAGCTGGGCTGATCATGAGACACCTGACGGGGACGGTGCCGGAGCCCCTCCCAGTGACCTGTGTGGACAGCGCTGCCAGCATCTCCCTAAAACCAGCCCAAGTCAAGTTAGACTTGAGGCTTTCCAGGAGTGGGTAGATCCCTTCAATCCCACAGTCTGAACCTTCCAGGCCGTGTCTCATGGCCCTCATCTCACATATCGGAACCCGGACGCTGCACCATAGACGTGGCCCCAAGCCCTCGTTCCTTCTTCAACACCACACACCAGTACAGTGAACACTTAGGATCTGGGCATTCACATAAAATACTGCTTAACTAAAACTTCTGATTTAGAACATGTTTAATTCCTACTCACAGAGCTGAAAGTGTTCTGTCCTAGGAGGCGGTAGCTGTAACTAAGCATGAGAGAAGAAGGGATCAGAGTGGTGCCAAGTATTAAATATTCCTCTAAATCTATTCACCAGGTTGCCATGCTATTGTCACCTGCTTCATTTTCTGTCCTTAAAAGACAAAATAGTTACTTTCAAAATAGACAACCTGTTTTACTGATGCTTAGCTATAAAGTAGCGAGCTACGTATCCAAAAGGGAGATATGGGAAAACAGAAAATGTCCACAAGCGATCGGGACTGGGGGGCAGTTGCAGCAGCACCTGGCTCTGTTGCGTTGTGAGCCAGCCACGTGGGCTGGACAGCTCACTTAGCCACTGAAATTACATCATCTAAGATTTTGTTTCAGTTACTTTGATAAATTCTCCCTCTTGCTATGAAGAGTAAGGTTTTTTTTTGTTTTTGTTTTTGTTTTTTTGACTTGGAGTCTCGCTATGTCACCCAGTCCAGAGTGCAGTATTACAATCATGGCTCATCGCGGCCTTGAACTTCTGCCTCAAGCAATCCTCCCGCCTCAACCTTCCAAGTAGTTGGGACCCAAAGGCGAGTTTGATTTCTTTGCTAACGAATTCCTAATTCACCTCGCAGTGGGCCTGTCAAGGCCATATGCCCGGACATCCACCTTGCCGACCGTCCATGTGGTCTCTAAGGTGGATGCACTCCGGTTGCCTGGGCTCTGCACGCGATACTGAGTCTCCAAGTCTGCCGCTGTATAAGGGACTGACAGCCCCAAGCGTCTCGACGCGCCACCTTGAGCCGGGCTTTATTCCACAGGGCGACTCTGCTTCCCGTGATGAGATGCAGCACGTGAGCACAGATCAAAGGGTATGAGCAACTAACCCATTCCCCTGGTACTAAGCAGAGGACCAAGAGTTTAGTTCCTTACTTATTTGCTACGGGCTTGATTCAAAACAGCTTTCTGGAATCCTGGGGACAAACATCTCTAACTGGTGAGAATTCTGGCTTTAGTAACGGAAGAATCACCTAAAGCCCATTTTGTAACTGCTGTTCTCATCAGAATTTGAGGCCAAAGGGAAAAATAAAAGGGGGGCTAAGATCGTGACACCCCAGTTTGCACAAGGCCAACCAGCCTGCTTGAGGGGGTAAAAGGAATAGGATTTTTAAACTGCTGAGTTTTAAAAACATGGCTGTAGGCTGGGCGCACTGGCTCACGTCTATAAGCCCAGCACTTTGGGAGGCCGAGGTGGGAGGATTGCTTGAGGCCAGGAGTTCAAGACTGGCTTGAGTAACACAGCAATACCCTATCTCTTTAAAAAGAAAAAAAAAGTTATTAAAATAGTAATAAAAAGGTTAATACAATAAATTACTATGTCAACATGGCACCCCCTGCTGTCAGACGAGGTGCAATCTCTGTGGCTGTGAGGTCCGGAGAGAAATGTAACCGGCATCATAGGGAAGGTGGACCCCAAAGCCCCACAAAATTACTCCTGTACAGTGTGTTAACCAGCATGAAGTCTCCTCCACAATCAGAAGCCTGGTTTAGAGGAACGCTGCCCACTGGACCTGGGTGGACTCCAGATGCCGGTCGACCAGACAGCCCCACCCTGGGACCCTGCCGGCAGCCCCGACTGGACAGAATGGCCTCAGGAGTGTCCTTTCCTGCCACAGGCTGCAGACCCTGAGCCAGTCCTGGCTGTGACTGAGGCTGCGCATAAACGTCTGCGCCCAACAGCTCACCTTTGTACATGACACGCCCAGTCCACCTCATTTCAAATGTTACACTTGCCCCAAGGCGAACATGGATGTTACAGGTTAACTCACTGCATGTGTGCTAGACTTTCCCTGTAAGTGTTCAGACATTGTACGAACCGGATGAACAAACCCCACTTTCCCTGTAAACGTTCAGACATTCCTTGAGCCCGATGAACACACACAGCCAACAAACCCCGGAACGTGTAAAGCCGCGGCCTCCTCCCCTCCTGAGGGGCGTGTGCTTACAGCTCCCCCAAGACCACATTTCCCAAAGCACAGAGTGTTACTCTGAAAATAAAACCTCCTTTTTCCTTCCTCTGTACATCTCGTGGTCGTGTTAACAACTATTGCTACAAATGCAGAGAAACGGGGTATCATCCGTGCTGGTCACCGAATTCCTAGCACCAAAGCTTCAAGGCCCCCCAGTCTGAAGGAAGCTTCTATCACCCTAAAGCCAACTCTGGAGACGAAGGCCAAGCTGGGGAAAGGCTGTGTCTCTGCAAATCCACGCCACGGGGCCCTCTGCAGTTGTGTGTAAGGAACTCTTGGTCTGTCCTGGGGTTTGGGGAAATCAGGATGCAAGCAGATACCGTACGCTCTGCCACGGGACCGTGAAGTCTGCGGAACCTCAGAGGAACACGGAGACAAATGGCTGCACGACTCCCACAGGCCGAGCCTCGATGGGCGTCCGTGTCAAGAACACAGACACGCCGGGAGGGGCAGCCGATGCAGGCAACGCCTGCAACTCCAGCAAGCAACAGCGTCTGAGTGTGGGGGTCTCTGGCCAGGCTCCACCACAACTGCCATATTCTGTGACAAAATTTTAAAAATAGGTTTTAACTAGTTATAACTCTAACTTGTTTTACACATAAACAGAACACAGGGTACCAACAGGCTCCAAAATACTTTGCCTAGAACCAAGTCTAGAATGCAGATGGATACCGCTCCGAGTGTGAGGAGTCCCCTTGTAGTGCCATAAATCCTAGATCTAGGTGACTAAGTGCTCTTCCTAAACCAGACGGCACCATGAGGCTCTGCGGGCACCCTCTGTCCCCAGGCCAGTCCATCAGCCCCTGCAGAAGCTTCTAGAGTAAGAGCCTGTGGATTTGTATTGGACGGATGTAAACCAGGCAAAGTCACAGGGGCTCATCCTGGAAGTCTGTCCATTTACCCACTCATGCCGTGGAGAGCCCTGCCCCCAACTCCACACCCGCAATCACGCTCAACCACAAGAACTGGCTTCTAGGCCCTCAAGCTACTCCCTCTCGACTCCGGACAGACGCTTCTCAAACCATGAGACCCAGAGTAGTCTTAACAGGTGGTCCCAGCAGAGCTGGCCACTGCATGAATTGATATTTTGTGTGTGGGGGGGTGGTGGTTCTTCTGTCACTCAGGCACAGTGCACCATAAGTACAGTGGTGCTATCATGGTTCACTGCAGCCTCAACCTGCCAGGCTTGGGTCATCCTCCAGCCTTAGCTTCCCGAGTAGCTGGGACCACAAGTGTACATCACCTGTCCTATTTAATTTTTTGTAGAGTCAGGGTCTTGCTATGTTGCCCAGGCTGGTCTGGAATTCCTGGGCTCAAAAGTGAACTGCCCAACTCAGCCTCCCAAGGTGCTGGGATGACAGGTGTGAGCCACTATGCCCAGCCTAGAATTGGTTTTTCTTAAACCTGAGTTTGACACATGAACCCCACTTACATAGATATCAGCACACTCTCACAGCTCAAGAGTTTTCCTGAATCTCGATTCTGTCCGTTCAAGGTCAATATCTAAGAAAGGGTCAGAACTGACCCTCCCTCCATGAAGCCTAAGAGCAAATGCAGCAGCATCTCAGTGTATGAGGAGACAAAGTAAGAAGGGTGGAAAATACACACTGAAATTCTAGTGCTAGAATCATAATCACCAACACTTTAAGAGGGAATCTGCTTTCCAAAATATGTAGCTGCTGGATTAACTTCAAAGTCACCAGATTCCACAGGCAGTAGCTCACAGGGGCACAGCTTTCTAAGGCCGCACAGCCCGGGACAGCGTAACAGCCTCAGGGCAAAGCAAACTAAACAAAGGCTTGGTTCTCTCAAGGACGAAGGTGCTCAAGTCCTTCCAAATAGATTCTTCTTCTAAGTAAGTTAGATGCCTCCTACAACACTGTTTAGAGTGCCAGTGTATTCAGAAACATGAAGTTGAAAATACATCTCAGGACCCCAAAATCACTAAGGTAAAGGGACGTCAAGGTGAGGAAGAGCTTAGACCAAACCTGCCTCCCATGCTCTTCCTAACAGAGACAGCTACTGGGGGTGGGGGGAAAAGCCACGTACCTCCCTCACAACCGATCCACAAGGAAATTCCTCATGGACAGAGGACAGAACTCAAAGTCACCATCTGCACACGGAGATAAATGCGGATCTGACTGCTTCCTCTGGAAAGATGCACCAGAAATGCATTTGTCTGATCTACCTGTGACCTGGAAATCCCTCCCCGCTTCGAGCCGTCCATCCTTCCTAGACTGAACCAACGTACGTCTCACATGTATTGATGTCTCATGTCTCCCTAAAATGTGTAAGACCAAGTTGTGCCCCAAACACCTTGGACACATGTCCAGGACCTCCTGAGGCTGCCGCAGTGTGTCCTCAACCCCTCCTAAGGCTGTGTCTATAACCTTGGGAAAATGAACTCTCTATGGATCGAGGACTGTCGCAGAGATCCTTCTGGTTTACAGGAAGCATTCTCTCCTGCGAGTATATCAATGAAATCATGTGGAATTACAAAATGCCACTTTAGTAAAAGCCAAAGGAATTAGGGTTCTATGTGCTTCAAAAAAAAGTAACGTTCTATTTGTCAATGGACCATGAAGCCCACACCCCCTTTTGCAGTGAAGATGTCAAATGGGACGAGAGGCCCCTCCTGAGGATGCTACCCTCTGACCCCACTTCCCAGAGTCCAGTTTCCTGCTGCTCAGGGAACAGCAACCCCAGCTTCACGGGGCTCAGGCCTCCAAACCCAACTCCCACCCATGCTGGAGAATCACCCCAGGGACTAGCTAAGTGGCAGGTGCAACTCTCACCTCACCCCCTTAAAGGGGAAAAGGCATCTTCCCGCTCCTCTTCCTGCTGGTGGGAACAGGGGCAGGAGCTGGAGGATCAGGAGTCGGGCGGCAGAACGGAAGCAGCCTGGGTCCCTGCTAGTCAGAGTTGGCAAATGCCAACCATCCCCGACTTTCACTTTGCAAATAAATCCTTCTCTTTTGTCAGGTCCCTGGTTATAAGTTTGCACCCATAACTTAAAAAGAAAAAAAAACTCAGATAAAAAATCGGTGTTTGGCTGACAATATTTCAATTATCTTGGGGCCTTGGGTCAAATGATGGCAAAACAGGAAACTGAACGCTGTTATTAAGGAAACTACCTTCCAGCGCCGTCTACCCTCCCAGGCTGTCACCTTATGGTTGTTTGTCTGCTAGATGATTAACAATAACTGTTCTGAAAACCTAGGTGTACAGAACAGACAAGAAGTCAGCTCGGGTTGAGGGGAAGCAGGATAAGACCCCCTTCCCCGCAGGATGGTGGAAGAGGAGGAACCTTCAGCACCTGGGTTTTCAGGATGCTGGATCTCTGAGAGCATCTCTCACAGCTCAAGTACAGCCAGACCCTCCTCTGACACAGCCTGTTCAGGCGAAGGTGGGCACCTGCCCTAGAGACCCACAGCCCTGTGCGGGGCTCAGCTGGAGCTGAACTTGCCTCCCTTGGTAAGAGTCAGGGCCAGGGGTGGGGAGAGGAGAGAAGCAGCAGGCCTGAGAGGCACTGTGGAAACTCCATGCCGCGCTAACTCTCATCTGACGTGCTCTGGCCAAAGCCACGCTTCTCGGAGGGAGTTTCCCTTCACACATCCGGAAATCATCAACATCTAGTCTCCCCACAGAACAGATCCTTCCCCAGGAGGCAGATGCTTGGCTCTAACACGGGGTAATGAGGGGCGCGCCTTCGTGCCCATTCTGTAGTGTTTCCTGTTTCCTATTTTACCTTAAGCTACAAATGATTCCCGTTTACACGGGACACAGTGACACAGACAGCAAAACACATGAGATTCAGTGTGATCCCACACCCGTCACTGCTGACCTCAAGTGCTTTGTTCGTTTTGCTTCTAGAGTTTGTATTCTCTCCCGGGGTTCCAGGCCTGTGGATTCAACCAACCATAGATCAAGACTTTTTTTTAATGTGTTTGTACTAAGCATTCAGACTTTATTATTCATTAAACAACTACTCGCATGGCATGTGCATGGTATAGCTGTTACGAGCAACCCTGACATGACTGTCTGCAGGAGGATGTGCATATGTCATATGCAAACACGATGCCATTTTATTGCAGGGACCTGAGTGCCCACAGACCTTGGATTCCATAGGCAGTGCTGCAGCCCACCCCCATGGGCACTGTGGAATGGCTATAATAGAAAATATAGAGGTTTTAACCAGTTATATACTAAATCTAATTGTTTGTTAAGAAATTACCGTGTATCACTTGTATTATTTGGAAGTCCTTCCTGGCCCAGAGACTTGACATGTTCTTATCTTTTTGTCCACGGATCTAGCCATTCCAGTAAGCTTATTGAACACAAATCAATTTTACAATTAAATTCTTACAGGAATCACACTCAATCTGTAAGCTGCTTTGGTTTTTAAAGTGAAATAACCAATAGTTTTGCAAACCAGCTATATCATAGAATAGGATAAAGCAGCCCCATGACATGCAAAAACATGGGGTTTCAAAGCTAACCAGTATAAAACACGTTACAAACCCCTAAATATGAAAACGTTTTACACCACCACAGATATTCCAGAAAAAAACAGGATGTTCAAAAAAGCCCTTTGCAGAAAAGCACTTTCCCCTTCATTTTTCACACGGTTTCCAGAAGCTTGTGTTTGGCGATGACCATGAACCAGAAGTAGAGTCCGCTGCAACTACTGCCACCACAACACAGAATATTAAGGCATTAAAAAAAAGGACACAGCATATTTCCTATTGTTGAGAACAGGTAGAGTGTTATCAAAATGAGAGTGTTCTAAAGTCAACAATGTTCAAATTCTAGGTCTCCCGCAGACACTAGACGGTAACCGCCAAAGCTTATGTACTTGGCAACGTTCAAGGAGATCAAGTTCAGAGCTGTCACAACGCAGCACCATCCTCACGCGATTATCTCAGGCGGGTTTGAGGGCAAGTGCCCCCGTCACAGTGGGAAAGCTGCCCAGCCCAGCACTTCCTGAGATCACAGACCTTCACCTTCCCATGTCTTCAATAGTTCCTTTACACCGGGAACCAGACAGCAAAACCCAAAACACTTCCTCAAATCTCAAGACAGTCTTTAGAGCTCTTTTCCTTGCCCCTTCTCTTACTGAAAAAGCCTATTTTGTAAGCAACCTGTAGTGCTTCCCAGAGCTGGGGCGGAAGGAGAGCTGGTGTTGGGTAGACCGAGTTTCAAGCGTGGGGAGACCAGGAAGTTCTGGAGATGGATGGCGGTGATCGTGGCACCACAGTGTGAACACACTTAATGCCTCCAAACCATACACTTAAAAATAGAGTGCTATGTAATTTTACCGCAATCAACACACTGAGAAAACTCATCTCTAATTACTGTCATTTCCAATATCTTGCACCCTGTAAGTTGCATTTGCTTTTGGAAATCCTCAGAGCAATCTTGAAAGACTAATACCCTAATCATCTCTGAAACGCAGGCAAAGTTGTTCAAGGGTTTGGTTATAGGAAAGTAGCTGGAAAGCAAAGCGCCCGTTAGACATGGCAGCCGTGGTAGCACAAACACATGGTAGGAAGATGGTGGTCATGCTACACACAGATGGGAAGGGTGTGGGGAGCCACAGCACCGGATACTCGGGAGGCACCTGGGCAGGAGCTGAGAATGTACCAAACGCGTTCGATCATGCAACATTCACGGACCGTGAGTCCAGCCACCGCCACTGACATCCACTGTGGCCGGGGTGTCCTCTGCCACAGAGATACACACCCTGCCAAGGATAGTGTACAGATTAAACGTCAAAGCACAGACATGCTCAGGTCCCGCTGTTCACATAGAAGCAAACACAACACATTTCCCAGACCCCAGCAGCATGACTCTCCACTTGACTGCAACCCGGTCCCATTTATTCTCGAACCCATCTCTCCCGGACCCCACAGCATGACTCTCCACCTGACTGCACCCCATCCTGTGCATCCTTGCATCTGTGTCTCGGCCCTCACTCACTCCCTCACGTCCTCGTTGGGTCAGGAACCAAAAGTCCACTGTGTCCCTGGTGCACTGAGCTTTGTCAGGGGCCTCTGGGCCGCATGCTGGGACACGCAACTAGGAACTCCCAGTGCACACGTTGGTCTCCTGCAAGACGCTTGGCTCTTATGTGCGGGAGCCGGGAGCCGGCACCCACCCCTACAATTGACTGCACTCTTAGAAAAGTCACAGAAGGCCCCTCACCAACCCAGCAGCACCCTGAGGCCACATCCCACTTGCCTGCTGGCTCCTGAGCCTCCCACCCTGTGATGACTCGCTCCTTCAGTTCCCCGCCTTGAATCCACTGGTTCCTCTCCTCATGGGCCTCTTTCCTGTCGTCTTCCTGTCATTTTCCTGTCAGCAAGCACATTTCCTGTCATTTCCCTGAAATGACATATTTCCTGTCATTTTCCTGTCAGCAAGCACATGTATCCAGCCTGACCTTGCTGATGTGCTCCAGCTGGCCCTGGACGTGAACCGCGCTGCTGCGGCTTTCCATCAGTGTGACATCTGCGAGTTACCTCCTGGGAAATGCCAGGTGATGGTAACATCAACCAGGAGGCACCGCTGAGAAGCAGAACGCATGGTGCGGTGCCCAGAACGTCACGTCCTTGAACAGACGCTCCGTGTCTTCTCCTCTTCTGCCAGAGCTTCACTGTAGGAAGGCGGCCATTCTTCCAGTGCTGCTACTTCCAACACCGGGGAAAGCAAGCTTCAGAAATGAACGGTGTCACAGAGGCAGGACCCACCAGCGGCCGGACGACCGCAGCCCCAGCATTCCCCAGCCACCATGGCTGACAGCCCAGGCTCCAGAAATGCACAGCTTCAACCTTAGGAGAAAAAAACCCTCCCAAGCCAACTATTATTTTCAACAATGGGATTGGGGAGTGGGGCGTTCTAACCCTGCCTCTCTCAACAGCACAGATCATCAGATCCCAGTTCTTATAGGATTGGGGAGTGTGGGGGGATGGTTCTAATCCTGCCCCCCTTCATAAAAAAGAACTGGGATCTGATGATCTGTGCTAGGTCAGTACTTTGCTTCCGCCACATGCAGTCATCCTCAGCACCAGGAAAAGTCAGAAGCATTGAGTGATGATACCAATACCAACACGTGCGGTTCTGACAGCTCCGGTAACTCGCTGCACAGATACAACACAACAGCAGTGAGATCCACGGACATCAGCAGTCTTCCCAACGACTGTGTTCCTGAATCTTCTGCGTTCGGAATAACGGTCTTCTTTGCCAGGGCTGAGCCATGCTTCCCTGTTGCCTGTCCTCTGCCTTCACCAGCTTCGTGCACGTTTCCGGGCAAGTGTTTTTGCAGGTGCTATCACTTATTTCCACAGCGAGAATATACACAGACACCATACAGAAATGGGCAACCCCATTAGGAGCTGTGCAGAGAGATCTAACTCATCAGATGTGCCAAATTTCTGTTGCCATAGAAATTTAACTAAACTAACGTTGCTATGACCTCATCTCTTACTGTACCACTAAAGATCATCCGGGTAAGAGGAGTGTGCCTCTGCATAGCATTCAGCTCACGTTTACATGTCGGTTTTCCCTGAATATGGTTATGTGAGATAGAAATCAGTAAGATGGGGTGTAACATCTAGTGTAGGATCGTTGTGTCTCCTAGGCTCACACACTTCCTTTAAGATCCTCAGAATATGAAGTTTAACTCTGTCGACGTGAGTTACATAGTAACTTGTTTTGGATACTGTCTCTTTCACCATCTAAATATCAACACCAAAGAAGTTCTTGAGTTCCTTTTTAAATTGAAAGGAATTTACAAACCATAAAAGCCCCAATATTAAAGGATACAATTCAGTCTTTTTAGCACATTCTCAAAGCTGCACATCAACCACTAGTATGTAATTCTGGGACTTTTTCACCATGGGCCAAAGAAACCTTGAACCCATTAAGAGTCAGCACCTGCTCCTTCCTTCCGGCAGCACCTGGCAATCGCCAGCCGACTTCCGTTTCTCTGGATTTGCCCATTCTGGACATCTGTTGTGAGAAGAATCGTACAGTGCATGACCTTTGGCGTGACCTTCGGTGCTGACATCTTTCACGTCCAAGGTGAGTGGAATCTCACAGTGAGTGACCTGTTGACAGACACCTGGACTGTTTCTACTACTACAAATAATGCTGCTATGAAGATTCTTGCATAAGATTTTTTTGTTTGTAAAAATGTTTTCAATTTTCTTGGGCATATGCCTAGGAGTGAAATTCCTGGGTCGTATGGTGATTTCATGCATAACTTTTCTGAGGAACTGCCAGACTTTTCCAAATCAACTGTACCATTTTACTTCCCTTCCCACTAGCAATATATCAAGATTTCAGTTTTCCCAAATTCACCACCAAGTCACTGTCCAATACTGGGATTTTACCCATCCAGTGGTTGTGAAGTGGTATCTCAGTGGTTTTGATTTCCATTTCTAAGATGACGAATTCTGCTAAACATCTCATGGTTTTTTTTTTTTTTTTTTTTTTTTTTTTTTGAGACGGAGTCTCGCGCTGTCGCCCAGCCTGGAGTGCAGTGGCCGGATCTCGGCTCACTGCAAGCTCCGCCTCCCGGGTTTACGCCATTCTCCTGCCTCAGCCTCCCGAGTAGCTGGGACTACAGACGCTCGCCACCTCGCCCGGCTATTTTTTTGTATTTTTTTTACTAGAAACGGGGTTTCACCGGGTTAGCCAGGATGGTCCCGATCTCCTGACCTCGTGATCCGCCCGTCTCGGCCTCCCAAAGTGCTGGGATTACAGGCTTGAGCCACCGCGCCCGGCCCTCATGTGCTTTTTAAGGCATTTATATGTCTTTCTCTGGAGAATGTCTATTCAAATCCGTTTTCCATTTTTAAATTGGATTTTTATTAAGAGCTTTAAAATATATTCTTGATATCAGGTCCTTATCGTGATAATGTATCCTGTTCTGTGGGTTGTGTTTTTACTTTAATAGTATCCTCTGAAATGAACATTTTTAATTTTGATACCGTCTTTTTCCCTTCAGTTGCTTGTTATAGCTCTAGACGTCTCAGCCAAGGAAACATTGCCTAATCCAACCTAACAGTTTCTCAAGGATTCTCCCCTGAAGGTGTTATGGGCTGAACTGTCCCATTCCCCCCCCCGCCAAGATTCCCATGTTAAAGTCACAACCCCAGAAACTTAAAATGTCACTGTATTTAGATACAGGGCCTTAGCGTGGTAATTTAGGTCCCATAAGATCTTAAGAGTAGGCCCTGATCCAGAATGACTGGTGTTCTTTTAAGATAATTTAGACACAGTCCTTAGTGCTCCATGCACATAAGAGAAAGCTGTGAAGACACAGAGAAGACGCAATCTACACAGCATGGGGTGAGGCCCCAGAGAATCCAACCCTGCCCGCACCTTGATCCCAGGCTTCCAGTCTCCAGGAAAAAGGAAACAAGATGCTATTGTCTAAGTCGAACGGTCTGTGGTGTCCGTTATAGTACCCAGCAGACTGACAGAATGGATCTCAGTCAGCTCCTTACGTTGGATTCATGTTGAGCTTTGCTTGTACGGTGAGGAAGGGTCCAGTCCATCCTTTTCCATGTGGATACCCAAGTTGTCCCGGCACCACTGAGTTGTGAAAGGCAAAAAGTAAAGCAACCCTTACCGTCCTTTCTCCATCAACAGATTAGAAGATACACTGAAGAATCGTGGACAATTTTGTCAGTTTAAGCCAGTGGTTTTCAAACTTTTGGGTCACAGGAACCCTTTGCACTTTATTAAAGAGCACAAAAAAGCTTTCTCATCAAGCCGGGAGTGGTGGCTGCTCATGCCTGTAATCCCAGCATTTTGGGAGGCAGAGGCAGGTGGATCACTTGAGGTCAGGAGTTCGAGACCAGCCTGGCCAACATGGTGAAACCCCGTCTCTACTAAAATACAAAAATTAGCCTGGCATGGTGCCGAACACCTGTAGTAACAGCTACTAGGGAGGCTGAGGCAGGAGAATCGCTTGAACTCAGGAGGCAGAGGTTGAAGTGAGCTGAGGTCACACCACCGCACTCCGGCCTGCGTGGCAGAGCAAGACTCCGTCTCAAAAAAAAGAAAAAAAAGTAACAATTTAGTTTATTTTACAAGGATAAAGTCATTACATCTTAACACAGTCTTAAAGAAGAAACCATTTTCCAAAATAAGCAGCAGCGTGGCAACAGTTTGTGCTGCTGTGAAAACACCTAACATCTCTGCACCTCAGACAGCAGGATTCTCATGCCTGCATCTGCGTTCAGTGGGCTGCAGAACCGTGACTGAAGTTTATGAAGAAAGTCCAATCCCATAATGATATACAATTAGGAAGCGGTATTTTCACTGTGTTTTCAGATCACTTTAGTTATTCTCTGCTGCCAAATGTAACAAGTGGCACTTCCGTACAGGCTGTCTGCAACACAGTCTGTGCTCTGCTCGTTGGACCTTTCTGCCCCAATTCCTTCTAAGTCGACTGGTCCGTCTTGCACTTGAATGGCTTTTACCAGCACACGATTTTGTAATCACACATTGGTTAGATAACACTGATTCAGAGTTATGAGCAGCTTCCACATTTCATTATATGTAAAAAACAAAACAAAACAAAACCGCATCAATATCATTAATCACATGAGAAAGTGGTAGACACAAGATTTTTATATTTTAATATTCGCTGGAAAGCTCAAATGTCTATCATTGGGAATAATGTAAGGTACTTTCCTTGAGATGAAAGTCATTCTGTTCATTTTTCAGGCCACACCTGCAAATACCTCCATCGGAAGTGGCATCTTTTGTAAGTCATTCTTTATATAAAGGCGGCCGTTAGTGGAACAAGTGGTTCTGCAGGTTCATAGCTCAGAGGCACCAGTGCTCTCCCAAGATAACCATAAAATCCGCAGAAGACGCACCTGTGCACACTTCCTGTTTCTCACTCAGAACATTCCAGAAGGAACCCTGAATCCCAATGCCACAGCGGGACTGAAGTTTGCTCTCACCCACACAATAAACCCAGGGAGCTCCCCCAGCCCCCACCCCGAGGCCCCAGCCTTGGTCCTCTGTCTGGTCTAGGAGGGCTCCTGCAGCTCCAGCCTAACAGGGAACAGAAGGCACCCACATGTCAGAAAGCCCTCCCAAGGCCTGGCGAGCACTTCTGTTTATGTGCCAGTCAAGTGCGTTTGACAATTCTACAGCCAGCTGTATGGCAGGCAGCGAGGTAGCCAGCAAATACTCAGGGCTCACGTTACTGAGGAAGGAAGGTGGACAGCGAGGTACCCAGCAAGTACTCAAGGCTCACGTTATGGAGGAGAAAGCCAGGCAGATAGTGAGGTACCCAGCAGGGTTCACGTTACCGAATAGGAAAGGAGGGTGGAGACAAGCGGGCTGGAACAGTCTGTCATAACCTTTAGCATTTACAAGGCTCGCTGAAGATTATCCGATTTGATCTTAACAGCTCACAAGATAGGCAGAGGCATGACTGTTTTCACTTCATAAAAAAAGATCCCGAGAACTGATGATGACCACGTGCTCTTCCCATAGGCTCCCAGAAATCATCCTCAGATCATCTCTCAGTTGTATACATGTGGTAATATCTCAGTCACGTCCCCTCTCTGCAGGGGAATTTTACTGCCGCCCTGCTGTTCCTTCGCACCCCTGCCCTCTCCTGCATTTCAGCCATGCCCACCATCCATGGGGAGTCTGCACCACCCCACCCCCGCTGCTGCTGATGGCTTGGGTCACGCTTACCTTTCATCTCCACCTACAGGGACCTGTTCTTCCTTCAAATGCAGCTCAAACTCACTCGTTGTGTGAAGCCTTTTCCAGCCATCACAACCGTCATGTGTAAAATCAGTGTGTGGAATGCTTCATTTAGGAGGTGCTTATGTTGCCTCACTGGCTGTGAGCAGGGCCCAATTCTGAGCAAACCCGGTGGTCCCCTCTCCCCATCTCTGCTCCAGTGCACTTAAAACAAGGATTCCTGGAATCACCTTTTTTGTCCAATTCACGCATGAGTCTGCCCCACACCCTGCAGAAAAGCCCTGGTGGTCGGCGGTCAGGGCTCGGGACCCCGAGGTGGGTAAGGAGAGCTTAGTGCCCTCTCTGGACTTGTCGCTCAGAGACTCGCGGCTGGAAGGGAAGAAACTTGCATCCTGTGAAACATCCAGGCCCTGAGACCCACTCAGGAGTGGAAAACGGGGAAGGAGCCTTGAACAGACCCTCGGGAGGGTAGAAAGCAGGAGTCACAGAGGCTACCAGGGAGAGAGGGAGGCAGGCAGTGAGGCCAGAGGTGATGTGGCCGGGAGGGAGTTGATGTGAGCAGAGGTGAGGTGGTGGGGGGATGACACGGTGTGGTGGGGGGAGGAGATGTGGCAAGGGGCAACGTGGCCAGGGAAGGAGACACGGCTGGAAGTGACAAGAGGGGTCTCCAGGCCTCAGACTGTGCCTCAATTATGGATGACATTTTAATTATGATGTTGTATCTAACGTTAACGAAAAGTAGCAATTTAGAACCATTGTGTACATTTAAAGCACGGTACAAATAGAGCCCGTTTTCCAAACCAAAGAACAGTGCATTGAAGGAAAAAGTAATAGCTCACCAAAAACAAAACAAAACAAAACAAACAAAAAAACTAATTAAAGAAAAAATTCATTTAAGATCAGAAATAAAGAGATCCTACAGCTCTTCTAGTCCAATCCCCACCCTAACGTGAATGGGGGGAAAAAGGAAGTAGATTCTAGTCAGTCAGAATTAAAGGCAAAACCGATCCACTTTACTTTCTACTTGACAGAAAACAAGAAGCTCATCAAGGAATCCCTACAAAAAATAGCTTTAGTAGTTCCCAAAATGCAAAATTCACCTACAAATTAAACCAACTGCTAAGTGTGTATAGAGTAATTTTTTTCATTATTGCCTTCCTCATCCCCAGGGGCTTTTTTAGACCTTGTTTCCCCTAATTGCCTCCAACACCCAGGAAATTTAAACCCCACAAGTAAACCGTGTCTCGATTCATTCACAGCGTCCTTTGGAGCAGGCAGTCCCTTGCTCTAAGACGTTCTTGTCACCTAAGCACCAAGCACAGCCTGAGAACGCACAACACGCACTCACACAAACTCAGACAGACAACAGGTGAGATATGGCACGTGAGGAGGAAGACAAGATAAATGAGCTTCACCGTCGACCCAGATCCGACAAGAAGTGACACACGCAGCCTGTTCGGGTGCAGGTGATTCCTAGAAAACAGCCAAGGGCAGAATTTGGAGAAGCAGCACCGCAGGCCAGGAAGGTCTGGGGGCTTTAGAAGGGAGGGGCGCCCCGACCAGGTGCTGGGGCTTCAGAGGGGATTGGTGCCCCAATCACTTCCGGGGGGGTTCAGAGGGGAGGGGTACCCTGACCACGTGCTGGGACTTCAGACGAGAAGGCACCCCGACCGGTTCCTGGGGATGGCAGGACAAGCCCAGGGTTCCGTCGTCACTTTTAACTCCCTACTCCCGAATCTCGCCCTGAAGTTGCAGCCAGTCCAGGTATTCATTTACCCATAAAATTAAGTATCTGTGAGTAACACAAGTCACTAATCCACACAGATCTGAGTCTACAGATACCTCCCAGAGACGCCACCATCCCTTCTGGTAGAAGAGCAGCCCAGGGGCCCACGCTGCTAGGAAGGGAGACTGTCTCCAGCCTGACGCTGCAGAGTCCTCAACACAAAGTCTACCTTCTGGAACCATGCCGTCTCCTACAGAAGCAACTAGGGGCATGTAGGGTTTTTTAAAATCTTTTTTTTTTCTTAAGACAGAGTCTCCCTCTGTCACCCAGGCTGGAGTGCAGTGGCTCGATCTCGGCTTGCTGTAACCTCTGCCTCTCGAGTTCAAGTGATTCTTCTGCCTCGGCCTCCCGAGTAGCTGGGATTACAGGCGCCTGTCACCACGCCCAACTAATTTTTTATATATTTAAGTACAGATGGGATTTCACCTTGTTGGTCAGGCTGGTCTTGAACACCTGACTTCACATGATCCACCAGCCTCGACCTCCCAAACTGCTGGGAACACACGCATGAGCCACGGTGCCCGGCCCATATAGCTATTTAAATTTGACTAAAATTAAATAAAATTAGAAGTTCTCATTTACACTTCAAGCATTCAGTTACCCACAGGCGGCCACTGACCAGAGGCTGGTAGAGATGTCACACTCCACACTGTAGAAGGATCTAGGGACGAAATGGCTCTAAGATCATCTCGACATCTTTATGTTGAAGCTACTGAAGTTTTACTCTGATTATTATAGACATCAGCATTTTCCCACTTTAAAATGTCAGAGCTATTGCAATGATCAGCTCTGTGGCTTCCCAGCAGCTCTTCTCTTCCTGGACAGAGAACTGTAGAGCATCTGCACTCTGCCTCCACACTAAGGGATAGTAGAAGCCTCCGTATAAAATCAGGGGGAGAAAAAAAAATGAATCCCTAGTCCGCCTCTCCCCCTATGATTTTGTGAAACTCCTCTTAATATGCAGAATAACTGCCAGAGTTGCAATAAAGAAGCATCCCTTGACCAGGAAGCAGCAGGGAAGCAAGAGGAGGGAGATGCAAAGACCCTCCGTTCCCTCTGGGACCCCAGGCCCAGCCAGGACTGAGAAGGACCGCACAGCCCGGCAGACCCGCACACCTGATGCGAACCATACACACGGCTTCCCTGGGCCTCGGTCCCCTGCTCTGCCCTCACTGGCCACTGTGGCTCTGGGTAGAGGCAGCTCCCTGAGTCCCAACACCCACAGCCAGTCCCCTCCTTGCAAGTCTCAGCTGTGCTTTGACTGCCTCCCTGATGCTTCTCATCATCATCTGCGTACCGTGTCCCCTCTACCCCACAGCCCTTGCTACCGCCCACCCCACCACGGAGCCTAGCACACAGCAGGTGCCCGAGACGCCCCAACGGGCGGGCATGCCAGGGTAGGGCTTGGAGTTCCAAGGGCCATGTCCCGCATACCACCACAAGTGCCGCGGAGGCTGTGGAAGGGGTCCAGGTTTCAGCCCTGCACTCAGCTTCTCCTGGCCCCCGAGGCCAAGAACCTAGCAAGGGAGCGCAGCGGGAAGCTGGGTCCCAAACCCACTTCCTGCTCCTCAAGAGGAAGGGGGCCTCGGGGCACAACCCCACGAGCACCTTTCCTCCTGCCAGGCTGCCTGTCACAGCACCAACACCTTCACCGCAGGGAAACCCACCTCTGTGAGGAGAAAACCAAGTACCACAGGAGCCACGTCCCCCGCAGCGTCTGCTGAGCCCAATAGCGACAGCAGCAGCCGGGTCCCCACTCAGCACACACCGACTCGGAACCCGCCAGGCACACTACAACACCAACCATCTTGAAGCTCAGCTTCGACTCATCAGGGCTCTCTTCCATGAAAGCTAGGCATGTCTATCTTCCCTGGGCTCACAGAAAGGAGAGTGACTCAGCCCCGAGTGTGAACAGAGTCAAGCTCCCACTAGCTGTACAGACAACCTCCCTTGCCCTGTCCTGGGAAGGAGCCAAGCGCAAATAGCCATCTTTTGCCCGCACAGGTACGGAATTCAGTCAGTTCTCTCAATGGAGTTGTGACAGGTCAACTCCAGGCTCCTCAGTGCTCTGGGGTTCACCTCGGGCCACTGCACCTTTGAAACGTGGCTGTGGACTCCTCTAGGGTGCAGTGTCACAGCCATTTCATTCAGATACTGCAGGCCCCTGCCATGGAGTCAGTACCCAGGACACCCCTGCCGGCATCCTCCGAGATGCTGCTGCAGCTGCTGTGATCTGAGAACAGCCATGCACAGGCATCAAAGGGAGGGCTTCTCAAATCTTTTCCAGGAGCAGTGGCTACAGCTTTGGAAGACGTTGCACTGAATCCTGGGTGATCGTGGCTTGGTCTGCAATCTAAACCTAGTTGCTAGGGAGACACACTCTGTTGTAATTGACAGAGGCTTTTGGTGGCAGCTCTACCAAGACCAAGAATGGCAACTAATCTGAGATTTACTATCCATACTTTCTATTTGATGTTTAAAAGGAAAGCATCGTGAAGTTCCAGTAGCAAGGAATTTTCTATAATCTATCACACATCAAGATATAGCAGAAATGTAGCTAAAATGTTCATAGGATCTATGCAGAGGAAGAGACGGGTCTATTTCAGGAAAAGTGCTTGCTGGCTTTTAAGAAACATAGTGAAATCCCTGCCAAGTAAAAGATTGTTTATACTTTTGCTTTGGAAACGGAGGGAAAGTTCTTTCTTATTATTTGAATACATTAACTGTATTTAAGTGTTCTGGTAGATTAAGTATTAAACATTCAAAAGGAAGTAATTCTGTTCAGTCTATTTCATTCTTTAAATGTAGCTTTCAAAAACCGACAAATACCTGGCCGGGTGTGGTGGCTCATGCCTGTAATCCCAGCACTTTGGCAGGCCGAGGCGGGTTAATCACAAGGTCAGGAGATTGAGACCATCCTGGCTAAAACGGTGAAGCCTCGTCTCTACTAAAAACGCAAAAACCTAGCCTGGTGTGGTGGCAGACACCTGTGGTCCCAGCTACTCGAGAGGGTGAGGCAGGAGAATGGCGTGACCTGGGAGGCGGAGCTTGCACTGAGCCGAGATCACACCACTGTACTCCAGCCTGGGCAACAGAGCAAGACTCCGTCTCGAAAAAGAAAACAAAAAGTGGCAAACACCCCATTGTCTGCCCTGGCTGCGGCCATCTCCACGGAGTGGACAGAGCTTGGGAAAAGCTCACTGTGGAGGCCCAGAAGGTCGGGCCTGGCCTTTGCTCAGCAGATGAGCAAGAGGGTCAGCCACCCTAGGGAAGAAGCCCATATTTGCTATGTTACTGATGATATCCATATAAATTTCTATTTTGCCTCCCACACAGACCTGGGATCTATGTTTGAGCAAGCAGCTCATGCCAACAGTCCCTCCATGCCATCATTTCCCTGACCTCCCCCAGAAGAGCCAGGCCAGGCAGCGTCCCCACACGGGGACTGGGTCCCAGGAAGATCCTGGTCCTGCCCCTCTTCTCTCTCATCCCTGCAGCACCCTGGCTTGCTGTGGAAGCCCAGCAGTGCTGGCTAAACCCACGTTCACCTGGGGCATTCAGGAGAAGCCTCTGTGCAGAAATCACTTGGGAAGTAGGATTGTGTGTGCTGGCAGGTCACTCGAATGGATTTGCAGAACTCAGTTTTCAACACAGGTGCCGCCACCAAGTCCCTGAAGACCTTTGTGAGCCTAGAGCCACAGAGCCATTTGAGGCACTCTCACAATCTCTAACAACCCTGCACAGAGGCCCTGTTTATCCAAAGGACCATAAAATTTTCCATGTAATCAAAGTTTGACATAATGAATTAAAAGTGAAGTCACCACTTCTATTTTCCATTAATCCATTCATTCAAACAAGTATCTCTTGAGCGTGTTCATCAAATACTGTGGAATTAGGATTTAGTCCATGACTTCAAGAAATATACAGCACAGAAGAAAAGGTATAGCTTGTAACTAACAGTGGTGAATAGGCAAGAAACACACATCGCAGAAGGAAAAGTATAGCTTATAACTGTAACAGTGGTGAACAGGCAAGAAATAAACATCATAGAAGGAAAGGTAGAGCTTATAACTAACATCATAGAAGGAAAGGTAGAGCTTGTAACTAACATCATAGAAGGAAAGGTGTAGCTTATAACTAACAGTGGCGAACAGGACAGAATCTCATAGGCTCGTCAGGAGCCACCGAGGAGGAAGCCATGATTCGCATCCACCTGCAGTAGATAAATGTTTCCCGGATAAAGTAACTTTTCTACAGTGATATCTGCTCCTTATTGTTTAATCCTGCTCGATAGGGTATTAAATTACCACTTTATGTGCTGCTTATATAAAATACATCATTGTCAGGGGAGGTTATAAAATAATACTTCACACAAGCTTGGGCTGTGAATGGTGCGAGGCAATGGGACGATGTGTTCCCGTGTTCTCGAGACGCAGAACGGGCAAGACCCTGCTTCCCTTCTCCTCCCCACCGCCCTGTTCCCAGATGAGGGGCGGAGGCAAGGCCGCCGGGCAGTCCTAGAGCTGGCTCCAGGGCCACGACACCACGCCCAGACTCTCTGCGCCCCATGCAAGAAACACAGACTGTGGGGCAATCACCAATTTACCTAGCAGTGGGGAGAGTCCTTCATCAAAAGCCTGTGCTTCCAGGAGCCAGGACAAAGCAGGAGGCCCTAGGAAAACTGTTCCGGGTGCTCCTGAAACCTGGGCAGAGTCACAGTCTGGCAGGAAGCACCAGTGATGCAGGTGTGCCCAAGACTGGGAGGATGGCCAGATGCCTGGAGACCAGACCGGCCTGCAGGAGATGACCACCTCTCTCTGGTTCATTAGAGACAGACAGTCTGGGCTTCACTTTTGTATGTGGAGTCTCACAGTACAGAAATGTCACAAAGAGATTAGACTTCGTATACCCCAATTTTTTAAATTTAAAAAACACAATTATTTCAACTAATTCTAAATCCAGCAAAGAAAAATAAGTATATAAATGCATGCCTCCAAAATGTAAACCACAATCTCTTTACCCATAGGAGACCCAAAATTTAGTGTACTTTTTCTTCAGTATGATCTCATTTTTTTTTAAGCCATTACTGAGGTGTCTCCTCACTGCCCCATGAGGAGGTTCATGGGCTCTTCAGGGCTCTTTGCTGTTTCATCTTTTAGATTTAAGGGCAGGATCATTTTCCCACACTTGCTTGCTTCCCTGATCACCAATTTTTCACAAGGACATCATTGTGCCTCAGAAAACCTAGTAACTGAACTTCATTAAAAGTGAAAACGATAGGGACATGTTGGCTGCTATGACAGCATCCTCAGTCACCGAATCTCCCTGGGGGACCCGACACACCCCCAATCTCCTTGGAACCCCAGCATGCAGGTATCGCTGCGGCTGACAGGACTGACCCACCCTGGGGGAGGCATAAAAAGCAAAGGGAAGAGAAGGCAGGTGACTCATTTAGGAAACTCAGGTGATCCTCTCGAGTCACGTTTCTCAGGGTGTCAGGGTACCAGCTACATGTAGGGAACCTCCTTGGCCTGGCAGGTGGCAGACTCCTGGGACCCTCCTCAGACATGTTAATCAAAGAATCTAAAGACGGGCAAACTCTGAAAAGTATCTGTAAAGGAAGGACTTAGCTCTGCTGTGAGCCCACTACACGTGGGGTCACGCAGGATGCCGCTCCCAGCTTCCAGTCTCCATTTCACCCTCCTGGGAGGAACACCCGTCAAGTCACAGAGCACGGTCTTCAGCGAACACCTTCCTGCGCGACCTCCACTGTCGCCCAGTCCTGCAGGAGTAGTCGCCGAGTCGGGGAAACAAGTCTTTGCTCCTGACCCGGCCAACTTGACGCTGGGCATAAGACCAGCACTGCTACGTCTCTGGGGAAAGGAGCGGCCCTGGGCAGGAATGCACTTGGCAGCCCCAGGGAGGGACCAGGTGTGGAGGACCAGGCCTCTGCCCGCAGACACGTCAGCACGGCATCCTGGAGCAGAACCTCCAGCCCAGCTGAGCCTACAGATGGCTGCAGCCCTGGACAGCATCTTCACAGTGACCCGGGGGACTGGGCCAGAGCCGCTCAGCAGGGCTGCCCTGAATTTGCAACCTGAAGAAGCTGTACAGTCGTACGTGTACTTTGCCTTAAGCCCCTAGTTTTGTGGTCACTTGTCACACAGCGACAGACAGTGGATGTGCACGGACTCCCAGGCCACGATGGCCTCTGCTGGCCTCACCCGGGCTGTCTCATCTGTTCCCGTGACATCACGTTTCTCAGAGCCAAAGGCTGCCAGGATCCCCTCTTTTCTTCACGACGTCGTTACAAGCTCACGATACAAACTGAAAAAAAACAATCTGTAAAATACAACGTATGACGCAATACAAGGGGAATGCCCAGGCACACACACACGCGAAACAGGCACAAGTGTGAAACAGGCGCATGCACAAACAGGTGTACATGCGTGAAACAGGTGCACGCATGAAGGTGTACACTCGTCAAACAGGTGTACATACACACGTGAGAGCACCCGACATGAAGGGCTGTCTTTGGGAGCCTAGTTTTTAGACATCTCCCTCACCCTTTTACATCTGCACGATCACAAACACAGCACACCACACTACTGAGGGGAAGCCCCAGCTTCTCATGGGGGCACATGAGGCTTTTTATTTATGCCACAGGTTGCATCACTACCTTTTAGAACTGCAAGGCCCCCCACTGCCAGGACTGGGTCAGGTCCACCCTGTGCTCCAAGGACCAGGCCGCCTGCCAGCCCACACGGACCTGCCCCTCGGATGGTGCGGCTGCTTCTAAAACAGAGGCTCAGGCCCACCCAGAGACCTGCAGTACCTGTTATTAAATCAAGACTTGGCTGTGGGTAAACGTGAAGATTTTTATTAAACATGACTCTGCAACATTCAAAGGACCATAACTGAATGCTCCTTTCGCAGCCACAGCGTGTCCAGACACTCATAGAGAAGGCCAGGGCGTGGGAACCCACGGAGCCCCGACAAGGCAGACTTGGAGCTGTGTGGCGCAGTTAGCACCCTTTTTATGCTGATACTTGCCTTTCATATTCAGATTAAAATTAAAAATACGCAAAAGTAGTTCACATTCTATTTCAATTCTCTATTTTTGTAGTAACTGGGCCCCTTTCCCTCTGGTTTCCCAGCCCAGTGATAAATAGGCCCAGCTGGGATTTGTCAAAGTCTGGACCTCTGTTGTAGAGTAAGTGAGGGGGGTAGGGAGGGGAGCAGGAGTGGAAAGGAGAAGTGGGGGATAGGGAGGGACAGAGGGAAGGAGAGAGAGAAACCGCCGAAGGCTGCAGGTAGGAGGGTTGCTCCCTGGCAGCCTCAGGCTCCCTGTTCCAAGGTAACTGAGCTGGCATCACGCATGCGGTGCCATCATATGACTTGGCTGACACACGCCAGAATTACAACAAAATGCTTCAGAAGACTAAGCACCAGCACCTTCAGATTAGGGTAGAGTCCCGGTTTCACGCTTGCCTTGTGTGACATTCTATAAATTGTAAAGATAACGCATTTTCTTACCAGCCATGCTGTTCCCCAAATACTAACTATAATAAAGACCAGACAGCATCTGAGTACTGAGCGTGTGTCAAGCCCCGTGAGGAAGGCATCATTTACTTTGCTAGAGAAAGAAACAGGCTCTGAGAGAAACTTCCTGAGGCCAGGCAGCTGTCTCCAAACCCACCCCGTGCCTCCTGACCCTGAACGTGGAGGACCCAAGTCATTTACGTGAATTTACCTACATGCATGTCAGATTGAGATTCAGCCCCCAGATCTAATCATCTCTATGCAGGAATGTGTCAGGAAGGTATACAATTCTATGAGTTCGACCTGGGGGAACAAAGGCAGGCACCCTCGACACACATGTGGTGCGGAGGTACGCGCCCAGCACAGGGGCGGACAGGAGCAGGTCCAGCCCTGCCCAGTCACACGCCCACCCTGCCATGCCAGTGCAGGGGCTGCCACCGCGTCTCGGGGAAAAGCAGCTTCTCCTGCACAGGAATCTACCCTTCAAAGTGTGTTGCTGAGAAGGTTTGGACCAACATCTCAGAAATCAGACACCGTGTAACACGCTTATCTATAGAGGCTGCCTATGTCAGGGAATCACCAATAATTCCCATCTCGCCATCAATTATTTCTGGTAAATACTGATTATTCTAAGTTAACTGAGGCAACACAAGAACAATATAATGGAAATGTCAGAGCCAATCAGCTCCACCTGCTGAAGAGCTGGGACTAATGATGAAACCTAAGGAATCCTGGAGAACGCAGCAGGACCCCAGACGCCGCGGACCACCCCAGCCTCCTTCCACAGGAGAGTTAGTCGTGGGGCAAA
Source organism: Macaca mulatta (assembly GCF_049350105.2). Classification (NCBI taxonomy): domain Eukaryota; kingdom Metazoa; phylum Chordata; class Mammalia; order Primates; family Cercopithecidae; genus Macaca; species Macaca mulatta. The sequence continues at coordinate 802,979 of NC_133424.1, forward strand.
GGAACAGCTTTCAAGGAATCTCAGAGGTTCTCAAGGTCTTGAAAGTTGAACGGGAATTAAATATTTGCATCTGAGTCACACGAGCACATTAAAAGTAAAATTTCCTCTTTCCACTAGAATTATGAGCTTGCGGCGGCGACACTGGCTGTATCTCATGCTCGTGAGATGTTTGGGGGCAGCCGTGCGTCTCTGGTGAATCATTTATCATCATGAAAGATGTGCTTGGGCCCTCGATCCAGGACCACAGACCCCACCAACAAGGGTCTAAACAGGACAAGCCTCGGCCTGGAAAGGCTGGTGTCCGTGGGGGCTGGGAGGAGCACCAGGAAAACTCAGGGGCAAGCCCCACGCAAGCTCGGCATGTCCTACCCCATGCAGTCGGCATCAGCCACAGGGATCTTTTGTTCTTTTTTGTTCAGGAAGGAACATATTAAAAAGCCCGGGGCCCAGGGCCTGGACTCCTCAAAGCTCTCCACAGAGCCGGGTTAATTGGCACCTTCCCTCATGTTCAAGTCAACTATATATGGCTGCTGAGGGCATCTCAGAGCAGGTGCAACACTGAGCTTTCTTGCTGTCTGGGGAAAGCAGGAATTCCAGGCCTCTGCCTTAATACCTCCCCAGAGGCTCTGGCCCAGGTGAGCTCAACTTCTCCCAGGTAAGGAGCACAGACCAGCTTCCCCCATGCCCCTCAGGTCACACAGGAGCGGTGCAGGCCCTTGCAACTTGGCACGAGCCCTCACAACCCACCCTAGAGGCAGCAGCCCAGCCCTGTGGCCCCGGCCTGGCAGGAGGCAGCTGCTGGGGCCCCTGCTCAGGGTTCAGCACAGCAAGGTCCAGCCACAGCAGGGGAGACATCCACCACCCGGCCATTCATCTTTAACCTAAAACAGACACAGGAATGCGGCAAAGGGTTCCTTCCCCTGACAAACCCATCCTTCCTATTCTCATCTCTCCCTCCTTCCCCAGTACTGCACCCAAGGCCACCCAGCACTGTGCCCAAGGCCTGACTCCCAGTTCACAGAGAATCCAAGACAATTATGATTTTGAGAAACTGGGAGCTACATAGAAAATGAGTCGGTAAAGCCATTGTCCACTGATCCTCCACTCCACACAGCGGAGAACCGTCCTCAGGATAAAACCCACGGGGCGGGGAAGACGCGATCAAGGCGGGCAGGACCGCGGAGCCACAAACCTGGTGGTTCAGGGAACGACGCCACGTGAACACAAACCTAAAGTGCTCCACAGCTGGAAGACAAAACACAGGAGACAGAAACACTGACCGTTTAAAAGAAAAAGAAAAAGAAAAAAGCCTCACTCTCAAGAGTCCATCAAGATTTAAGTTCTCAAGTCACAATGTATCAGCACAGACTTCTCATAATGCCTGAAACTTGGCGCAGTAAACACGTGAATCAGTTCTCCCAAGTCCATCGTTTTCTTTGATGAGCCTCTTGAGTCTCAGGCTGGTTTCAAAGTAAGCCCTTCTCTGTTTGTTGATGACTTAATAATTAACATACTTGAAAACACATTGACTTCCAGCTTAATCTGCTAACAGAATATTAATTACCACACTGGCTGTCATCCACAGAAAAAAACACAATCACCTTCTGGTTGTAAAAACATTAGAATTCGAAGCCACTTTGGCCATCTGAACAGCCCCGGCTTTTGACAAGGGCATTCCAAAGCTAATCTGAAAAACTAGTCCAGGCCATGATCGCTGGGGGGTCGGACTTGCCTCATCACCCTACCTCCCTTCTGGAATTAGACAGAACTTAGACGTTTAGTCTGATGGGAAACATTTACAATCTATTCTCTCCGAAGCTACCTGGAGGATTTCCTCCACATGACAAAGCCTTGGTCTCCACAACCCCTTATCTGACAACTCTCTTAACCAACTGTCAATCAGGAAATTTTCGAATCTACCTATGACCTGGACACCCCTGCTTCCAGTTGTCCCACCTTTCCAGACCAAACCCATGTACATCTTACATTTATTTGATCGATTGTCTCATGTCTCCCTAAAAGCTATAAAACCAGGCTGGGCTCTGACCACCTCGGGAATACGTTCGTAGGATCTCCTGAGGGTAATATCAAGGGCCATGGTAACTCATTTGGCTCAGAATAAATCTCCAAATGCTTCACAGAGTTTGACTCTTTACTGACATGGTACCTTTCATGGGTATTCATCTGGGGGACTCACAATCAACCAGAGGCAGCAGTTGCCCACTGTGCAGAAGTCTCTGCAGGACTGAGCCTCTGGCACGGGGACTCCAACCCCTGAAGCAGCAGCTCTCCCACGTCCCACGGCCTGATAGACCTGCACCTCCCGGGCTTCTCATTTCAGAGTCTCAGCAACAAATCTACCAAACGTGATCAACATCACAGAATATTCCTCGAGGCTTTTGGCTGTTGTTTCTCCCCAAGTTTACTCTAGAACCAGAATGGCAACACTCGGAACAGGATGGTTCTCAGTCACCGACCCTCCTGGTAAATACACTGTCTCCAAGGCCCTTTCCCGCCAGTCACAGCTTCCTTCATGTCAGGCTCGAAGGCCACCTCCCCAAGAAGGAAACCTCTTCAATCCAGCAACCACAGCTCCTGTTCCCATCTAGAGCTTGTCTGCCAGGAAGGGAAGACTCCTCATTCCAGAGACAGCAGGTGCCACAAACTCAGGGTTGTAGCCACTGCGAAGGCAAACACTCATGAAATTAATAGACTTTTTCCTCCTTGGATACTGACGTTTCCTCTTCTGGAGGTCAGCCAAGGCCATCTGCACGAGTCACGAGCGTGATGGCTCCAGCCCCTCCTTCGGTGTCAGCAGTGTGGCTCCGCTCTGAGACCCCCTGCACCAGCCGGGCCATGCACCTGTTCCCACGACTGCTGTCAGCAGACTACAGTGATTCTAAAATAATCAGCAAACTGAGGTTCCGAAGGATGCATTTTAAAGAAAAATGTGTAAGTTTTACTGCATGAAATCAGCTACATCTTTTGCTACTCCAGAGGCTTTTTGTTTTGCTTTCCTCAAGGTTCTCTACAATGATCCTGACAGTCAAGGTTCCCAGTTACAGGCAGAGGGTTGGGCAGGCCGCGTCTGCTGTGTAACACATACAGAGGATCCACATCATAGGATTTTCCCTGTTCACCAACATCATCAGGACAAACTTTAAGCAATAAAAATCTCCCTGTCTGGAAAACTGAGCTCACTTGAGAACTAATGCAACAAATGTGTTTGACAAAGTTGCAGGTGGACATTTTAGTGAATAAATCACTATTTCAAGGAGGATAAAGGCTCATTATTCAAAGGCATGTTTTTGTCAAGTTTTGTAATTTCAGCTTCATGCATTTAAATCATGAAGTGAGGCTTGTACCTCATACATTACAGAATCTCGACAAAATAGACAAAATTCCAATTCTGTACATTCTCTCTCATTCTTTTCCATATGCATACGGATGGTGGTAATTTAAGTTGGCATTCCAACAGGATTTCTAAATTAAACTGTCTTCTACTTTAAACACTACGTGTTAAACATTACACATTCCATTGTTCAACATTTATAGCAGGGTCTGTATGGCCCGTTTTAAAGATTTCTTCCTCACTAAAAGCAAGCGTTTAAACAATAAATGATCTACTCTAAAATATTCTAGAGACAGAGATACATTTGGAGAGTGGACACACTTAACACAGAAATCCGCAACATCAAACAGGCACAACCGGCAGTGAGGGTGGAAGGGGCGCTATGTGAGTGCCTCTAAAAACACACACAAGCCTGGCTGCTTAAAAGGAATGAATATAGCTCAACACTCCCATGTGAACATTGATGTGTCTACTGCCTTACAGAATCCTCCTAGCTGAGCTGCAGGAATCTTCTTTGGAACCTTTTCTCACCTACACTGCCTACAGGTGCCCACTGGGCTCCCTGGGCAGTATCGTGTCTTTGTTTAGAATATCACAGTATTAGGATATCTGTTAAATCCCAAGTCAGAGCCTTATCATAACTCAGACACCATCCCTCAGGGCTTGTGGGCCAACTTCGGCTAATGCAGGCTGCTCCACAGTGCCCTGCAGATGGGCTTGGTACATCCACACGATTTTAAGATTTGGGGCTGCCGTTTTCTGCAGTCACAGATGCGGACTTACATATTCATCATGACTGAAGGCAGCACGTATTTTTATGTTCCTTCTGTAACGGTAATAATCATGGCAACATTTCCCCATCCTTAAAAAAGCCTCCTAACAGTAGATGCATTCCACCCCCTTCCTTAAAATTAATAGAATTTACCAAACTAGGTGAAATCAGTCTTCAGGAGAAAGTGAGAAATCAGTGTTCACACAATGGCATAGTAGCTGGGCATAGAGTATACGTCAACATCCCAAACTAAGCACCCATCACAATTATTCCCAACTCGCAGGAAAGCTAGAAAAATTAGAAGGCTTAAAACATAATTATAAATGAAAATAACAAGAAACCAAAGTTTCTGAGGAGCATTTGTTAGCCAAACAAGGAAAGCCATTAACCAGTGCTGATTACATTGCATTTGATTACATTGCATTTGATTACAGCAGCCAAAGACGTGTCCAGAGGAAGAGACTTTTAAACATTAGTCTTCCAGTAAGAATGGTTGCTTAACAAGTTCAGACTACTGGGCTACACCAATCATCAATTAAAAAGCAAGGCAAACGAGTGAGAGTCATTTTCCTTAATCCTTAACGTGTCAAAAATTACATTGGTCAAGCTGGTCTCCAACTCCTGACCTCAGGTGATCCACCCACCCCGGCCTCCCAAAGGGCTGGGATTACAGGCATGAGCCACCATGCCTGGCTGAGAACTGTTTGACAGAGGCTGAGGGGAGGCTCCTGTCCCTTCCTGGGACATCCACATCCCACCTAGTTTCCCATACCGACTGTGACACTCGAAGCATCACAGCAAGGGCAGCTGCATCCCCACAGTTCTCTGCACTAACACCACAGCTGCGTGCACAGCCATAGCCCTGGAGCTACCACTCAGCCTTATCGTGCTGGCACAAGCACAGCAGAAACTAACACGACCCCAAGAGGGAGGAGTGGGGACCCAGGGGAGTGAACCAGGAGGGAGTAAAGTGGCCCAAGGGAGTAGGGAGGAGTGGGGGCCCTGGGGAGTGAACTATGAGGGAGGAGTGGAGGCTCAGGGGAGTGAAGAAGGAGGGAGGCATGGGGGCCCAGGACAGTGAACCAACAGGGAGGCGTGGGGGCCCAGGGCAGTGAACCAGGAGAGAGGCGTGGGGACACAGGAGAGTGAACCAGGAGGGAGGAGGGTGGAGTTCGGCCCAGCGAGTGAAACAGGAGGCAGGAGTTCGGCCCAGGGAGTGAACCAGGAGGGAGGAGTGTGATCCAGGGAGTGAACCAGGAGGGAGGAGTGTGGTCCAAGGAGTGAACCAGGAGGGACGTGTGTGGTCCAGGGGAGTGAGCCAGGGAGGAGGAGGGAGGAATGTGGTCCGGGGAATGAACCAGGAGGGAGGAGTGCAGTCCATGGGAGTAGGGAAGAGTCTGGTCCAGGGGAGTCAACAAGGAGCCTTTGGGGGTAAGCAAGTTCACACACCACAAATACCTCCCAATCCATCCGCGTGCAGGGAGGGGCCGGAAACCACGCAGGAGCTACAGCGCTTTCTCCTCACAGAAGAGGAGTAAGGATATCGAATCATGCATGAAATCAGAGCTAAAGTTCTACCACGGTGGGGAGACGCTTCACAGACCCAAATGGGTGCAAAACAAAACCAATCATACAAGATCAGTGGATGGAATGGGATCAGAAATTTAAGCCTGTAACAAGCTTTCAGAAAAAACTTCACTTGATCTGCAAGATGACTGCAGCTCTGCTTGATCATTTCTGCAAATGTCTAACTCGCGATGAGCCATCTCAGAGCCCTTCAAGAGGAGTAACAAAATCAAAACGCCAAGGCATCCTCCGTATTTTAGATAGCCTGCAACAGTATGGAAATGAGCAGCGGTGCCAGAGCTTTCAAGTTTGTTTGAAGTAAATTCCAGCATGAGGGCAGCATCTTTCTGGCTGAAGCAATGAGGTAGGCTCCTGCTCACCGCATGGGAGACCAGCTTTCAGCAGCTAAGCTGCTGTCAAGGGTCTGCAAACCACGATCCCCGACCGAGCCTTGGCCAGGGAACCAGAAGTGATTTTTACACTTTGACGTTTTCACAAAAGAAATATATGCAGAGACTTCTGTGGCCCTCAAAGCATAACACGTTGCCTACTCTGCCCTTTACAGGAGCTTCTAGCTTTGCTGTCAGTTACAAAGTGTTTCTATAAAATAATGTCACTGATTTTCAAGTATGCCAGCAAAAGTCACACTTCTCAACAACCCTCAATGGAGATGCACCATCCTGTGTTTCACACAGATTTTAGATTTTTAAAAGCCAAAATAAGGGAGGTAATTCAGCTAAGTATTATAGTAACACAATTTGAGATACTTAATGATGTGTGACAACAGAATACTTGGCATTCCTGTGAGGCAATAAACTAGCTCAAACACAAAATAACAAATCAAAGCATGTTTTGGCCTCTCAAAGTGATCAGTGAAATTGGAAATAACATTCAGTTAAATGACACTTAAAAAAAAAAAAAAGCACAAACAAAACAAATACTACTACACCATCACTCCTTAAATTTATTTAACTACTGCTGCAAAATAAAATGGAGAGACTTCTTACTGCAGGGTAATAATCGGCCATTGTCATCATGAAATAGACCGCTGTACAGGCTCAGGCCCTCCAGCCCACAAAGGCAGGGGGAGGGAGGAGAAACGATGGCCAGAAACAAAGGGACAGGGCAACCATGACCTAGTCAGCAATTGTACCCTCCCACCTTTCTTCTGGACTTACAATTTTGGAGCCATCTGGGTTTACCTTCCTATGTCCATAAGTCAGCCAGTTCTCGAAGCCAGAAATCTACAATGCTTCTGGCAGCCAAGTCCTCTCGGCCTTCCCCCCATGTTTTAGGGCCTCATCAGCTCACCCCTGGATAGTATCAATGGCCTCGGAGCTCCAGTCAACCTTGCACTCCACAGACTCAAGTATGCCAAGAGCCACTCCAGGCTGCCACTGCCATGACCAAAGGCTTTCAGAGACAGTCGCCAGCACTGCACAAATCCATGTGGCTTCACCAGGCACAAAGCGGCTCCAGCATTCCATCCAGTCTGTCGCTGCTACCATAGCTGTGAGTCTAGGATGTGTCAGGAAGGGAAGGAAGACACCATGTACCTCATCTCATTTAAGCTTCAGTGTCACAAGGTGGATTTTGTCGTGCCCGTTTTATGGATCAGGAAAGTTTTAAGGAGGGCAAGCACAGGGCCCTGCTGACACAAGAGCAAGACCCGCAGAGGCCTGGGCATGACCCCCGTCCCACGCTCCCTGGGTCCTGATATCCACTCCTCCCCCGTGGGAGCCTGATCCTGGGTCTGCCTGAATTGCTACCATTCCTAAGACACGACTCACGTCTGTCCACCTCCTCCTTTATCTGTTTCCCGCAGCCCAGAGGCGTGTGTGCTCTTCCATCCAGACAGACATCACACTTCAGCACCTGCATCTGACATCACTTCAGCCAAAAGCTTCTCTCAAACCTCCCCCCACACCTGCCGGTCACACAGGTCTGCACCCATCACCTTTCTCACACGAATTCTCACATATTCCTGTGTAGCACCATCCAACTGATGATAGTCTGAGAGGAGGAAGCTTTGTAGATAAATCCACTTTCTACTTTGCTCCCAGCCCTCGGTCTTGCGTCTTGGATGAGGCAACCGATTAACAGCAATTTCATTTCAGCACAACATTTCCATTTGAAGAAACGCAGAGCATAGGGCTCTGGTCATAATTAAAAGCTTGTTTCATTTGTCATTTGAAATTCCATGTACTGCTGCAACAGCAGCACCCCCTCCTCGCCAGGCTCTGCCCTAAGGACATCTTTCTTCCAGCGCTCGATTCCCATCAGAACCCTGGCAGTGAGAGCCCCGCAGGTTTCCCAGCGCCTCGGGCTGCAGCTTCCACGCTGGGCCGGCACTGACAGGACCGGAATGGTGCCCCCAACAACTACAGGATCGGAAGCTGGTCGACTGCTCTGTAGGATGGAGACATGTTAGTAATCCCCGACATTTCCACTGACAGGCTGCTCAGGTAAACTGGGAAAAATCCACAAACTAGAAAGAATCCATGGGGAGGAGCACTTCTCTCTCCAACCTGGCAGCAAACGGTGGCTGTGCAGACGATCTCTTCAGGAAAACTATCGACTGTATCTCAGGTCAACAACAGCCCCGCTGAGGGCCAAAAAATCAGCTCCCCCTGGCCCTCACTTCCTAAGGGTCAACCCTCCCAGGCCACCTCTCCTGGAAGATCAGCTCTGACGCACCCACGACGGTCAGGAACCGGCTCTGGGACACATTTCCCAGGCTCCTGCCCACCGCCCTCTCTCTTCTTCCTCCTCCATCTCCCTCTTCACTCCCATCCGCCCTCCCCCTTTCGCTTCCCTTCTCTCCTTTCCTCTCCCTCCCTCATTTCCTTTCAGCCCTCACCTTCCTCACTGCACTTCCCTATGCAACTCAGCGGACGCATTCTCAGGTCAGTAGAGTTTTCTTTCACTCTGTTTTTATTGCAATGATCATTCTTAATGAACAGAAACCTGTTTCGGACCATGTGGATGCCACCTCCTTACCAACTGCTGCCCCGCGGCTCCGTGTCCACTCAGTGACCTCACGGCGCAGGTGCCCAGCAGTATGGCTGTGACCAGGGGTAGCAACATGGGACATGAGAGAGGTATCCCAGCCAAGAGGCCCTGCAAAGCCTCCCCGGCAAACCGGAGCAAGGCCCAGGGCGGTAGGGAGAGCGCCGTGCTCACGATGTAGGCAGTTCAGCTTCCGCAAACTGTCCATCGACTGCAAATTACTTTGTTTCCATGGTTACAGAAGAACCATAAGCATTCTGAAATATGTTCTTGGTTTCATGTTTGCGAAATCTAAGCAACATTATAAGAAAAATCACTGAATTCTGCCCGAGGCTCTAGGGGTGTTTTCCTCTCTGAAAGGAGCCCCTTCCAGGACTTGGGATTGAGTGACAGCCTTCAAAATCACGGTTATCCTGGTGGTAACAGGGAACTCCTCAGCCCGCCGGGAGCTGGGGCCCTCGACAGCCCCCACGGTTCCAGACGCCAGTGTTCTAAGAATCACACATGTGCAGATAGCAAAGCTTGCTGCACACACGCCAGGTGCTAACAAGCCCCAAACGTCTCACTCATACTTGCTAACCACATCGCTTCTCTCAGCCTCCACGGCGTTTCACACTCTGCCTTTATATAGAGATGAACCATGCGTCCTGAGCGCTACAAAGATTCAAGTCCTTCCGGGAAGAGGGGTGCATCTTTCCATCACGGGGTCCTCACTCCAGCTGGCACAGGATTTGCAGAGTGGGCGAGTCTAATGTTGATGACACTTTCTCAATATTCCCTTCACACCCCTCCAAAAACAAGAGTGCTGCCAGCTTCTTACCGACGTTGTAATGAGCAAAATATTTTTCTCTTATTTGTCACTTTTTAACGTAATACTAGTGAAGAATGTGACTCTGCATGTACACTGTAAGCACCCACACCGTGAACATTCTGCTCTCCTGTGCCTGTATTCACAGGTCACAAGGACAAAACTCCATAGTAGCCAGAATATATATATATATATATATATATATATATATACACACACACATATTTCATATATAAATATATATATATATATATTTTAACATGACTTCCACTCATCTGAAAGTCACAGATGTGGCTTTTCCTTCATAAAAAGATCCAAATGATACACAAGCCAGGTTTAATAAACACATTGGTCCAGGTGGGAAAATGACCTCTCAGTCTCCCTCCCCTCAAAGACCAGGGCAGCCAGGAAACTGCGCTCTACAATAAATGACAGCCGGCAGGATTCCCTAAATAAGCAGCCGGAAGATTCCCATCTCACAGAGAGCACCTTTCAAGACTCAAGATGTCCCCGCTCCCTGAATGTCTTACAAAGAACAGACTACCCAACTGAGGACTGAGGCAGTAAAGAAACATGTTTTCGGCCGGGTGCGGCGGCTCACGCTTGCAATCCCAGCACTTTGGGAGGACGAGGCAGGTGGATCACAAGGTCAGGAGATCGAGACCATTCTGGCTAACACGGTGAAACCCCCTTCTCTACCAAAAATAAAAAAATTAGCCAGGCATGGTAGCGGGCACCTGTAGTCCCACGTACTCGGGAGGCTGAGGCAGGAGAATGGCGTGAAGCTGGGAGGTGGAGTTTGCAGTGAGCCGAGATCGTGCCACTGCACTCCAGCCTGGGCGACAGAGCAAGACTCTGTCTCAAAAAATTAAAATAAATAAAATTTAAAATGTTTTCAGCAAATAGCATCATCGACCCACAAATGAGAGGTACCGTTTTCATTTTAGGAGGGAAACACTACAAAGTACGTACATTTTAGCTCCGTAAGTGAATTCTTTGGGCGTTCCTGTGTCCGCTATCAAATGCAACACATCACCTCAAAAGGCAAAGTTCTATAAGTCACATCCAAAGAGGGGAAAAATCATTCTAAGTTTTAGCAATCCAGTAAGAACCTGATCCAGAGAAGCCTACTTGTTCCAGACTCTAAGCAGCAATATATTGCTACAATGTAATGAAAACAAAGGGATGATTAAGAAAATTTCAATGCTAATAAAAGACAAAAACGTAATTGGATTTATTCTACTCTAGACAGAGCAGCCGGGCAGTTCACCCATACGTTATGAACGTTGCTGTTTATCAGCCAGGGTCCAAACTCTGTCAACAAGGCTTGACAGTAAGGGCGTGATCTCCACTCACTGCAAGGTCCACCTCCCAGGCTCAAGCGACTCTCTTCAGCCTCTGGAGTAGCCAGAATTACAGGTGTGCAGTCATCACGCCCAACTAATTTGTGTGTTTTCAGTAGACACGGGATTTCACCAGGTTGCCCAGGCCGGTTCCCTGGGTCTCAAGCTCCCAGGCTCAAGCAATCCACCCGCCTCGGCCTCCCAAAGGGCTGGGATTACAGACGTGAGCCATCACGCCCGGCCCTTTTTTGTTTTCTTTTCTTTTTAAGTGACTAATGTGCTTCACAGTCTTGTAGGCATTTAAAAAAAAAAAAAAAGAACAAGCAAATTCTGTAAGGGAAAGAAACCATTAACACTTTTTACACTTCTCAAAACTCAAAACTGAAATGCTAAGAATAAATGTATTTTATTCACAGAAGCAGCATTCTTAAAGTTCTGTAAAAGTGATACCATGGACACCACCACATCACAGATGAGCGTGGCAGGACTGCTCAGGTTCAGAACACATTCTCAACAGTCCTCTTGCCCCTTTCCTCAATGGGAACACTTTATTCTGTCTTTTATTCAAATTAAGTATCTTGCGAGGGAGTTGAAGAAAACTGCATAGCAGATTTTAAAACTTCAATGCTTTTCTCAATGTTCGCCACATTCTAATGCATTTTACTGACTACACGGCCAATAAGCCTAAAGCTTTTTGCATCGGTAAAGACAATGCTCCTTGTAGTAATAGGCTTTTTCTTTTCTATACAAAGATCTATAACTTAAGCTAGTAAAATGGGCATTTCACAAAGATTTTGCACAATTCCTAGCACAGATTTTAGCAAAATAAAACCATTATCTTTCCGCAATTAAATAAGCAAGCATAGGAAACTGCACAGTTAAAATAACCATTCCATTATTTTATATAAACACAAATGAGAGAGTAGAGTATGCTTTGAAAAACAGTATTTCCATATGCCAACGATGAAGCAGAAGACAGTTCCTCAGCCTCATATGACATTTGACAACCGAAGTACTCTGGCCCAAGCCCAGCCCGGTTAAATGAAAATGAAGTAAACGTGTGAGTGACCATGGTGGGGTACTCTGATAGCCACAGTCCAGGAAAGAACAGCTAACATCTTTCTTCTTCATGGGAAAACCGAAACATACTCAAGAGACCTTGATTCTTTAAAACACAGTCTGCCCCAGTACTAACCTTAAGCTCCCAACGATCAAGATTGCTATAACCACAGAGGTGTTTTTCCAGGCCCTCGAAAATCACGGACATGGTACATACACAACGTTTTCAAACACTCAATGCAGCCAATTTGTTAAATGTGCTGTGATACCGGAGGTCTTGTGCAGGACCAGAAGCGTCGTAGCCTGGTTACCTGTCCTGGTGTTCAATGCTTTGCATGTGCAAAACCTGCTGTTACAATTTACTGGGCTAAATGTGATTCCGTTCGTCACAGAAGAGAGCTATGACATTTACTTAATTCCATGCACAAATTCTCAGGTTCACGTTCCACGAGTGACTGCTCTGTCCACGAGACAGCTGAGGGAAGACCCAGGAAAGGCCTGGGAGATGCCAAGTGTTCACAAACTGGTATCCGTCTGCTGGTTCTGGCTTAAAGGAAAACAGACATAGAAGAAACTAAAAGGGCTCACTACACCTAATATCACAATGTTCTCAACTTTACCTTAGCCAAAAATAAAAGCGGAAAAGTAAAACTACTCCAGGGCATGATTCCAGGGCTAATCTGAAACATGAAATATTTAGAAGACAAAGCTCATTGTGAGTGCAAGTAATATACACATAAAACACTGGTTTCACAAAACCCAGTCTTTGCGATTGCTTTAATAAAAAGTAAAATTCTCATGAGGATCGCATACATTAACTGATTTTCAAATGAAGAGACTGGTAAACTTCAGGGCATATGATTTCTGTCACACACAAGGGGAGCAGTGAGAGAGAAGAGCTAGGATCAAGTGTGCTGAAGCTGTCCTAGGACTGAAATTCAGTTTCTGCCAAAACAAAAACACAGGAGGCTGTCAACTTGGAGAGCAAGCTCTGCTTGAGAGCGTCAAGATGCTAAAGTTGCAAAGGAGCTTCTCCCTGTATGGGCACGTGTGATCCTTGCGAAAACATAGCTCAGCATTATCAAAAATCAGGAAAGAACACAAGCCTTCCAGACATGAAATCCAAGAGCAGAAGGGAGCAGAGTGCAAGCTTGCTCGGCAGAACTGTTCCCGGACAACAGCACAGAGGACGTCACAGGGAGGGCAGGGCAAGCAACAGCAGCTTCCGTGATGCCGCAAGCAGGGCCTGAGCCAGGGGAGCAGTCTCCTCCAACCTGACAAGGAGGCGCGAGGAGCCACAGAGAAGTCAATTCAGGGCCCTTTTCAGAAAGGGGCAACAATGAGAAAATCTGGTCTCACCCACCCCCCACCTGCCACGGTAACAGCTAAAGTCGCACGTGCGTCTGTCACGTTCCCCAACCCCTCTTGCAGGTGCTCTTCCTGCACCCGGGTGCCTGTCTCCGTGCTGCTCCTGAGGCCACACCTGTTGTCATCCACTAGTGACCGGGAATTCACCTTTGTCCGGGAGAAGCAAACGCAGACTTCACACACTCCTGTACAGGTTTGCTGGCCGAGAATCTAACTGCACTGTCCGATTCCAGATGTGCTGGTACCAAGGAGAACGTTCGATGCCCGGCATTTTAAAACGGTATCAGTGGGTTCTCCTGGGACTCCCAGGCGGCCGCATGAGGGACGGAGCTGTTGCCCTGCTACCCCGAGCCAAAGCAAGGCTGAGAGGCACACACCACAGGCCACATCACACTCGAGCACCGACTCTTGACCGTTGCTCGTTCGTGTGTTAAGAGTTCAGGGAGCTGGGCGCGGTGGCTCAAGCCTGTAATCCCAGCACTTTGGGAGGCCAAGACGGGTGGATCACGAGGTCAGGAGATCGAGACCATCCTGGCTAACACAGGTGAAACCCCGTCTCTACTAAAAAATACAAAAAACTAGCCGGGTGAGTTGGCGGGCGCCTGTAGTCCCAGCTACTCGGGAGGCTGAGGCAGGAGAATGGCGTAAACCCGGGAGGCGGAGCTTGCAGTGAGCTGAGATCCGGCCACTGCACTCCAGCCTGGGCGACACAGCGAGACTCCGTCTCAAAAAAAAAAAAAAAAAAAAAAAAAAAGAGTTCAGGGTACAGGCGACAGACAGGCCTGATCTCAGCCATGGGACAACAGTGACTGCCCACAAGTCCCGTATCTAAGCCCCGACTTGCCCATCCATCCTTCCTTCAGGAACAATGCCCACCTCACAGTGCTGCCATGAACGCTAAGTCAGCACGTACATACACAACCAGATTCATTGCAATTGTGCTTTCTACAACGCCAGGGATGGTGGCTCAGACCTGTAATCCTATCACTTTGGGAAGCTGAGGTGGGTGGATCACTTGAGGTCAGGAGTTGCAGACCAGCTTGGTCAACATGACAAAACCCCATCTCTACTAAAAATAAATTATCCAGACATGGTGGCACACACCCTGTAACCCCAGCTACTAGGGAGGCTGAGGCATAAGAATCACTTGAACCTGGGAAGTAGAGGTTGCAGTGAACGGACATCGTACTACTGTGCTCCACACTTCCAGCCTGGGTGACAGACCAAGATTCTAGTAAAAAAATAAAAGGTCAAGATGAAAACTGATTGCCAAGGTCCATGTTCCATATACTTCAAACATAAAGTTCATTAGCTGGTACTTGATCAAGTTGTTGATTTCTTCATTACAATCTTGTATATCCTTCTAACACGGCTCAAAATGTTTACATTTGAGCACACCTCGAGTGTAACAAAAAATAAAGTGCCTATATTTCATAAATGAGCAAGTTCCAGTAAGACTGCATCCTGCTCTAGTTAATCCTTTGACAATGTAAAACTGAACCATCCTGACATAGCACTGACACATGGTACAAGAAAAATGACCTCCAATTAAATCGCTAGATTTAGAGAACACATAAATATAGTTTATCACGAATTTACCAGCGATTAGCAAGATTTTAAAGGAAGAAAAAGTATCGGGACTGTAACTAGGAATAAAGGCAAAAATAAACAAGAGAAATTAGTCACGTTTAAATCAATACCCTTTCTGTGGGGCTGTAATAAAGTATACACAACAGGTGTGCAAGCTGTCATGCTAAACTGTCACCAAGCTCTCTATGAAGGTAGTAAGAGCGTCCCAAGTCACAGAGCCTCATATTCCTATTTAAATGCTACACAGCCAACACCACACTCGGCACGCAGTGAGAACTCTGAAAGCTCTGAGGAACTCATGATGGGATGAAGGGCCCCAGTCCTGCCATCACCCTGCTGCTTATTAAAAATATAAAACAAAGCCCTGCCTTCAAGGTGCTCAGATCTAACTAGTACAAAGTTTTGCTTTTCACAAGTTAACTACGAATGATGAAGACACTCAACAGCTGTGCGAAATGTAAGGCAACCTAATAAGAGGAACTTGGCTGAGACTAAACCCAGAGATGGTTTTTTAACCACAGAAGAGGAAAGAACTGAAGAACCTTACAGAAAGTTGACAGCAATTTCTGTTTCTCTATGGTACAACCTGGAATTTACCTTTGAGACAGACTGTCCTTCTGTTCTGAAAAATCAGATTATTCTTGCAATCCTCCATCAGGACTGAAATTCCCAAAGACATGGAAAACCAAGTACTAATTTTAAAACCCCCCAAAAAAACTACCTATGATCTTAGATGTGAGATTTAATATTCTCAAATTCCAAATTTGGAAATATTTTGCACAAAGTCCTTATTTTCCCTGTTTACTTGAAAGCTCTCTATTCTTTTGTCCTAAACATCTTCTTTCTCATCCTTCCAAACAGTATCTGAAGATGAACTTACATATCGTTTTCAATGTTAACAAAGAAGATACTACATTTGTCATGAACTGTTTATATTCACAACTCTAGGAGAGATTTTGCTACATCGTGAGGAATAACACGAGGCAGTAAATACGCCACGAATAAAGAACAGTAGAAAGTGGACACATTTCCTGATGAGTGCCGATTTCTCATTGAGCTGCTGACAAAGTTATAATACAGAAAGCTAGACAGCTGCTCTGTTAGTTCTACCTCACTTAAGTGACCGAGTCATTGTTGTTTCGGTTCCCTCTCTCGTCTGGGGATGAGACACACCTCACAGAGCTGTTTATGATTTCAGGAACACACACATCAATGAAGTGACTGTTCCTAAATCGTTGCAAAGGATATAGCAACCTGCCAAATTTCAACTAGGTTGTAACAAACAACTGTTTTCATCCTACACTCTCCGGTGCCAGCGAGATGGTGTGTTCTTGGATCCCTGCGGGAGCCCTATTCCTGGTGCCATAGAGCACACACACACATTTACATCCACATAGTGTACGTATATGGTACACTGTAACACGTGTACCTGCATAGAGCGTACACACATCCGAATACGTAGAGTGTACATAAGTGCACTACATGCGTACAGAGTGCACACACATCCAGATCCATGTGGTGTACATGCATAGAGTGTACACACATCCAAATATAGTGTACAAACAAGTTCACTACGAGTATAAAAGCATAGAGCATACACACATCCATATAGCAAATGTACATAAGCTAACACGTATGCACATGCATAGCACGTACACCCATCTATATGCAGTGTACACAGGTATACTATACCTGTATGTACATGCATATGGCATACACATGCACATCCGTGCGTACATAGGTATGCTATTTGCTATATGTATACACGTGCGTATAGCATACACTCTTATCCAAATGTACGTAGGTGCACTACAGCATGCATACACATGTGCAGTGTACACATATGCACATGTATACAATGTACATCAGTACACTAACGTATAAAGCGTATACACATATGCAATAGTGTACATACATATGCAGCATGTATATGTATTAGTGTGTACATATCCAGAAGTTTATTCAGTGTGCATAGTGTACATGCATGCTTGTGTGCACATATGTATATATACTCTGCAGAAATAATGTGCACATACCCACATGATGTACGTACACAGGTATGTATATGGCATTAAATACATGCATGTATGTACACATGCAGAACAGATAGGTGTCCAAGTGCGCATATAACCATAGTGACCATAGATACACATACACATGTACATGCATGCCTACAGCATGCACGTGTGTAGGACACAAATGTAGTGTACATACCTATACATTGTAAATACATGCACAGTGGAAATACACGTAGTATGCGTACACCACATACACACATGTACATTTATAGAGTACACATATACCGAGACCCAGAACGGGTCATGAGTATTAATACTGCGGAAACGCTTCCAGTTCTACCTAAGTGAATTTTTTTTCAAACTATAATAGAACTCATACAAAAAGGGTTTTAAGGAAATGAATAAAGCTAGTGATAAAAATCAGTGGGAAGGGCACAACCACTTTCCCTCAGAGTTCTGGGCCTGACTGTGGAAGTTCAGAGGTTTCCTAATGCAGTACACGTCAGAACTGACTCACGATAAAGGGCTCCTTAAAAATTAAAAATGTGTCCTCATGTTTTGGCCTTTGAGACAAAGCCTCTTAGTTAATCGAGTTCTGACTGAATTTGACTCACAGTACTCTGGCAGATTCTTCATTTTCTGGTGAGACAGACGAATGTCCCAGGGTGAGGGCAATGCCAGCCGTTTCAGGGTCAGCTTTTCGAGGAGCGATGTCTGGCAGAACACAATCCAACACCATAGTAGGATCCCCCACCCAGCCACTTAGACACTTTCAGGGACTTACTCTGCTTGTTTCCCTTTCTTGAATTCAGCTGGGGGGGAAAAAACCCAAAAAAATCAAAACCAAAAACAAACAGCCCATGTGTTTGTGTGTCTGAAAAGTGAATACATCCACATCCAACTTTCTAAATGAGACACGGCAGGTATGATGGTCACTGAACAGTGGCCACTGTTGACAAAATACAAAGTCTTCTGCAAACATGAACGAGTTTCTAGGAATACAAAAGTCAAGGGAATTTACTTCACATATTAAAGCTGTCAAGGGTGCTCACCAAAAATGTACTTAGAGGTATTCCTTTTAAGTTATTTTTGAAGATTTTTAAGTTGCAATACTTAAAAAGCCTCTGGGAAAAGAAAGGATACAGGTATCTGGAAGATTTATACTAAATGATTTTCATGTCTTTTTGATAAAGTTAAATAAGGTCAGCCTTGAAGTAATGGCTTCCACTACTCTGAGGCTGTGGATGGAATCCACGCCACCAGACAATTGAATAAACAGCAAGGCTGCACACACAGGACACAGGCAGTGAGCCAGCCTGACTAGTTGTCAGCTTCTGGGTCAGTTCTACCCAGTTCTGCCCAGGCCCCACTGGAGATGAAAACCTGCCCTTTAGAAGCCCTTCAAAGCCCACCTTTCAAAATCTAACCCTCTTCAACTGAGGCCCAAGTCCAAAAATCTACTGACATCTTAGCACCTATTAGGCCAGCTGTCGCCTAGCCTTTTTGGCACCAGGGATGGGTTTCATGGAAGACAATTTTTCTGGGGGGTGGTTTTGAATTGCAACTGTTCCACCTCAGGTCAGGCATCGGATCCTCATAAGGAGCACCTCCGAGATCCCTCACATGCAGTTTACGATAGGGTCCCAGCGCCTAGGAGAACACACAGGTTATGAGAGTGTCCCAGCGCCTAGGAGAACACACAGCTTAAGATAGGGTCCCAGAACCCAGGAGAACATGCGGCTTACGAGAGGGTCCCCGCGCCTAGGAGAACAGGTATTAAATGAGTTGGCAAAGCCAAAATCCACCGGATCTACCCCTCCAAAACAAACATACACCACTGCCCAATATTGATGTGAGCCAAAAACATGGAAGTCCTGAGGGCCCACACTGACCACAGCCAGATGCCACTTCTGAAAGAACCAAGCACGTGCCTAAAGATCACCCGTGATGACCCAGGAGAGCAGCTTTGAGCAGAGACAAAGGTGAAGGAGAGGCACATGGGCCAGGGTGCTGGGTGTGCCCGTCTTTGTGACCTCACTGAGATTGCTGACCTCTGGCCCTTGGTGTCCGTCCTATGGAGGAGGTAGGCCCCAAAATCCCTGCCTCCCTTCAGCACTGACTGAGGCGGTCCTGAAGTCTCCCCAGGGCTGAGACTGCTTCTAATTCCTGTTAGCTGCACACCCACATAAAAAACTAAAAACAAAATATCAAGTATGCAGACAGGAAAAGAAAAATATGTGAATCTTCCCTTATTCAACAGGCATTTAAAGAGTAACTGGAAAATTGTGATAGTCTTTAAACAACCACCAGCTATCACGTCGTGTTGAAATGTTTTAGCTAATCAGGAACCTGTGTGTTCAGGAAATCAGTTGACAGGTCCCAAATAACCTCGGAGCTTATGACCTGACCCCCACTCACGCGCATCACCTCTCCAGAGGAACGTGTCCTGGACACCTTTCAAATGGTGAGGAAGAGGAAGAAAGGTAGCTTTCCCTCAACCCCACAAAACAAGCTCGACCCCGAGGAGCCCGGAGAACAGCGACGTTTGTTTAGATGCTTTCCCACTGACCTTGTCAGAGCAAACGTTCCCATCCCACACCGCCCGGTGTTTAACTCTCCCTGGGATACCAGCAGCTGCCAACCCTCAACAAGCTGGAAACAGAGGCCAAGCTGACAGGAGGCCTCTCTCCATTCCCTACTGAATTCGCTCAGGACACAGATGTTCCCAAACACATACGGCCCCGAGTATTCCACACTTGGAGAACATTCAAACAACAGACGCTGCGAAGACGTTCCCCTAAAGAGAAACTCAGTTTCTAACTTCCCTTAGGGAAAAATATGAGACCCAGAACTTTCCAGAAAATCAAGTGTGGGAGGAAGCCACTCACCTCTGGCACTTCTTAAACCTGCCTTCCCGCGGGTGCTCAGGGATGTCCCCGCGACAGCCCCGTCCACCCAGGACGGCAGCAGGTCTCAGGCAGCCAGCACCTGGGCAGCTGGCGAAGCAACCCCAGGGTGAAAACGCCATCCCAGGCATCACTTCCCGGAGCCCCTCAGCAAGAAAAACAGAGGTGGGACAGAACCGAGGGCTGACTCGAGGCTGGGGAGCCACAGACCCGCACAGCTCAATCATCGGACATGCTCTTCTGTGGACAGAGCCCAGGGAGAGGCCAGCAGAGACCCTCGTGCCGGCTCCACGGGCCAGCGTCCTCCAGGGCTGCAAGTTTGTGATCACAGCTTCAGAATTTGGTTCCAGAATCTTCCGGAATCAAACACGCACCAAACTGTAAAGCTGCCAGGACAGCAGGGCCCAGGAGCAGGCTCAGGGGAGGACCACATAGAAACCCCACACACAGCATACACGTGTGCATGTTTACTCCACACATGCCACCCCTTCACCCAATACTATGCACGCAAACGCATGTATGCACTCCATACACACCCTCAAATACACTCACTAAATATGATGCGCGTACACACTCCACACACACTGACAAATACATGCAACACACATGAACATGCTCACTGCAGCCACACCTGCTAAATACACTCACCACACACGCACAAACGTGACACACCTGCACACTCATTCCAGACATCACACCCCTCACCAAGTACACAGGTACACACACCCCCAAGTCGAGAACCTGCAGACTCCACAAGCTTTGGTTTCCCCCACTGTTTCTCTCATCACATGAGATCCACACAGAGGTGTCATTTACTGACATCTAACACCCGGGGAGGCCCTTAGACAGAACTGCAGTCACAATTCGGCTTCATTCAGGCATTCTTCACCAGATTCCTGAAGCCACCTTCTGTCCCCACGGGGAGGGAGGCCGAGACCGGAGACATCACTGGGTTTACAGATTCCCAGGCTGGCAACCCAGCGAAATGAGGAGGGCTGAACACATGAGGTCCATGGTCCCCTCACATCTAACACTGGCAATCAGAATCGGTGACTCCTTGTCCACCTGAGGACCACCCAAGAGGATCCACACACCTGCTACAACAGCAGCACAGCACCTGGTCTGCAGGGGAGCAAAACAAATCCCCCCTTTATGAATAACACTGGATTACCCCGACACTGGCAGCCTGCAGTGTGTATATCGTCAAGCCCCCACATCTGCGCCACCTGCAAGAGGAAAACAAGCCCTTAGTCCAGGGCTCTCAGGACAGCCTGTGAGGAGGATGCTTGCACCCTTCTCATCTCCCAGTGGAGAGGAGAGAAGGCCAGGGTCAGGGCTGGTGTATCAGGAGGGTTGGGGTTCAAACCCCATCTGCCTCACAGAGCAGCCCTTACCGTTCAAGTGACTTCTATCATCAGCCTTAAAATGTACCACAGTTACCAGCAATTCTGAGTGCTGTTCCTTGGGACGTCATAAGCAAACATTTTGTTAGAAAGATTTTGCCAAATCTGCTTTCAAAATCCTATGCTATGAAATGACTAATGAAAATTTGAGCTATGAAATAAAGCACATAGTTAAATGAATCCCAAAATGACTATCACGAAGGAAGCTTTAACTTGAAGTGAAAAATATCCTCTAAATGACATCAGCCAGAATTGTCTTCAATCATTGCTGATCCCATAACGCTTCAGGAATTACACAGCATCATCTCAGATATGAGCTTAAAACCATTAGCTGAATGCACATTTCAGCACAACCAAAGTTCTGCTATAATAAGCAGCACAGGTGTCTCTGGAGAGGATTTTAATTGGGACTACAAACGATGTACACGATCGTGGTAAGAGGTTTCATGCTGGCTGTTCTCCAAGGTGCGACACAGAGAAACACCACTAACCTCAAAGACACCTGCTGCTTTGTAATGAGATGAGAGATGATGTGGACAGACTACTGTAAATATTTGAAAAGGAGAAACAATGCAAGGAAAGAATCGTATCAGTTTCCCTTTACATTCTTAGAAAAAAACGATTTTTCTTTTGGGATAATTTAAAAACAAAATGACATTTCTGGATTTTTTTTTTTTTTACTTTTCTTTCTGAGACTGGGTCTCGGCTCTGTTGCCAAGATTGGAGTAGAGTGGAGCAATAGCAGCTCACTGTAGCCTTAAGTGATCTTCCCACCTCAGCCTCCAGAGTAGCAGGCACCACAGGCACGCACCACCACACTCAGCTAACTTTTCTGTTATACAGATGGGGTCTTGCTAAGTTGTCCAGGCTGGTCTTGAACCCCTTGGCCTCAAGTGATCCTCCTGCCTTGACCTCCCAAAGATGTAGCCTAAGCGACCATGTCTTATCGGAAAATAGACATTAGAGCAAATGCATTTCTGTAAGATTTTCTACCTCTTTTCACTGGGGAAAAAGGTAACTTGCCTCCAAGGGTCGGAGACAAAGCTGTTACTGCAGACAAGAGCGCTGTGCATCCCGGGAACCGCTACACCACGAGGCATGGCCGTGCACCCTGGATGCAGGAGTAACACACGAGGCTAGCACAGGCCGATGCTGGCCCTCTCCAGAAGTAGGCCTATCCTTCCTCCTCTCCTCAGCCCCCTCCTCCCTTCAGGCCTCAGTGGCTGCTGACAGGGGAGAGGCCACAACTAGAGGAGGCTCTCAACTCCACCAGGGACAGGAGCCCCGGACGCTGGGGACTCTACTGCTGCCCTCTGCGCCCACCTCCTTCTGGTCCAGCCTTCTCAGGAGCCAGGCGTGGCCACTTTGAGCCTCTTTCCCTTCTGTGGCTCCTACAAAAACCAGTTCAGAGAGCCCAGGCTGCCTCACACTCCAGGGACACCCGGCACAGGCCCCCTCCATGACCTTATCCAAGCTCCTGGGGCCAGAAGGGTCTTGCAATATTTCACTTTCCAGTTGAGCATCCCCAGCCTGAAATCCAAAGTGCTCCGAAGAGCATTTCCTTCGAGTGTCATGAGGAAGCTCGGAATGTTTCAGGTTTCGGAGCATTTTGGAGTAGGGACTCTCAGCCTTAATTTGAACCTCTTCAAGGAAGCCACACACTGAAGCCCCCGATGTCCACCCTACACAATCCCAGCACACCATCTGAAGTCCTCCGCAACAGATTTTCTTTCTTCAAAAATAACCACAAGTCACAAACTCACACGCAATCACAGAAGGGGGTTGTGGACACGCGCACAGATGATGAAATTTAACTGTCACATTTTCACCTGAGTAATTTAAAGTCATTCCTCAAAACACACCTGTTTTTCTGATTGCATTTTAAGGTGAACACACACAAATCATTTCAGGGAAACAAACGTCACTTTGGGCTGCGTGTGGTTTCTTGACTCCCGTGAATAACTCCGTTCACCCTCACTTCTGGATAAGGGAGACAATGCAAAGAAAACTGTTAAAACAAAGACATGAAAACAAGTTTAAGAAGGGTTTGAAAGGTTCCTCCTGTGCCCCTGGAGGGGAGACGAGGACACTTGGAAAGCTCACGGGGGACAGGAGCACAGCCTCCTCGGTGTGCCATGGACGCCGCCCCGCCAAGGGGAGAGGATGATGCCTGGAAGACTCACAGGGGTGGGAGCACAGCCTCCTCAGTGCTTTCTACACTCAGCAGCTTCAGAAATTCCTGCAGAAGCAGAACACATCATGAGAACTGAGACTGGAACACCCCAAAGAAAGGGGACGAGAGGTCAAAAAAGCATTCGATCATTACCAAGGAGGGTGGGCATGAAGCCGCTTCAAAGACCGTGTGAGAAGTCACTCATAGGCGTTTCAGAAAATAAGGGTAGCGCGAGATTGCTGGATCAGCTCAAACAGGCTGCCGTCCCTCAGGCCATGAAGTCCCTGAGATGAGCCTCTCACTGAGCAGAAGTCACTCGCATCTCTGCCAGAGAAAGTACTACAAGCTGACACAAAGCCTCATGAAATCTGGGCTTCAGCCGGTCGACGATAGTGAGTCTGACATGGTACATCCCTCCAGATGGTTAAAGACCCCAGGGGTTCATCGGACAACCTCAAAGGGCTGTGTCTGCCCAGCCCCTTTTCCAAGTTCTGGATGATTTTTCCTAATGTACTATAAGCAGCATGTTCCAGTAGAGACGTCATTAACTGACTCTGGGTCCTCTTAATTTTGAAATTACAAACACACTTGGCCAGGCACGGTGGCTCATGCCTGTGATCTCAGTACTTTGGGAGGCTGAGGCAGCTGGACTGCTTAAGTCCAGGAGTTTGAGTCCAGCCTGGGCAACATTGCAAAACTCCATCTCTACAAAAAATACAAAAATAAGTCAGGCATTGGGGACACGGGGAACATGTGCCTGTGGGTCCTGGCTACTCAGGAGACTGAGGCAGGAGGATCGCTTGAGCCTGGGAGGTTGAGGCTGTAGTAAGCTGTGCTCACACCACTGCCTGGGCAACAAAAAGGTTTTTTTTTTTTTTTTTTTTTTTTTTTTTTTTTTTTGCCTGTCTCAAAAAAACCGAGAATAAGAATTATATACCTGACTAGCCCAAAATAAAAGAGACCTTGTGGAATGACCTGAAACACAGCTGCAAATTCTGGCAGGGCCTCCCCTGGCTTGATTTGTGGTGAGTGCAGGACCGCTCTGAAGGATAGGACCCCAGGCACCTTCCGAGACTAGACCTTACAGTACAACTTCCCTTCGCTGGACGGAACACTGACCTTGGAGCCTGGGACACCCTGGGGCAGTGCCACCATCCTGAGGCCGCCATGGCACAAGCAGGCCCTACTATCATGAAGCCTGGGACACCCTGGGGCAGTGCCACCAACCCGAGGCCACTGTGACACAAGGGGGCCCTGATGCCACTGAGAGGCTGCACAGCAGGTCCAAGCCCAGGCCAGGAGTGAAGAGGCTCCACATCCTTTCGATCCCTCCAGCTGAGTCCACAGATGTCTTCGAGCAGAAATGCATCACCCTCAATGTCCACGGGTAAGTTTTTGGACACAGAATCTGGAAGAATAAAAGATGGTTCTGGGCTGGTTGGTTGCCGGCTCGGATCTCTCCTCTTTCCACACAAAACCTGGCTCACACCAAGCAGCATCTAAGTCCTGGAAGATCTGCTAAACAGAAGTGCAGTTACAAAGCGGAGAAACTGGAGGGGGCTGGGCTGGGCTGGGCTGTGCTCCAGTGGCACCAGCGTTTCTCAGGAAGACCCCGGGCATTACAGGGTCCAGGGCAAGGGCTTCCTGGGATCCAGGACATGGAACAAGAACCCATTTCCCGGTCCTGTTGAATATGAATCGTCTAAGGGCCGATTCCCTCGGAGGACTGAGCACCGCCCCACAACACCTTGGTATGGGTATGTTATTACATACGTTGGTATGGGTATGTTATTACCCATACCAAGGTAATAACAAGCCCGTTACTAGCAGGAGGCTGGTGATGAAGACATGAGGACCAGATGAGCACGAGGGATCCTGACAGATCATCCCTGGCACCGAGCAAGGGGCGGACAGTACCCACTGTTCCTGATGCATCAGCCCTGGTACTGAGCGAGGGATGGCAGCACGGCCTGTGCCCCTGCAGATGCAGAGGGATGTGAGGGCGGCGCAGGCTGGGCTTGGAGGCTAACTCAACCACCTGCGCTTGCACTTCCGTTCCTCATGGCAGGGAGGTGAGGCACAGGCAGCATTAGGGCTCACCTTGGCCCCGGGCTGCACTTTTTTCTGCTTATGAGTCGTGCTCGCTTTACATGGACAGACATAGCTATAATAATGGTTCCCTGATTATTTCGCTGCCTACATAAAGGGCTTTCAGAATTCACTTCCATCCTTAGGAAAGGCGGCCAACACCAGGCTGTCTCCCTTAAGATGCCACGTCTCATATGGGGAAAAAAAATCAAGAGAAATCAAATAAAGGCCATAAAATACATCAGTTTCAACACTAAAATTTAATAGTACGCTTTAAATTGAAGATGAGTTAAGTCACATTTCCAAACCTCTGAAAGCACGGTTACTGGGAGGGAATGGTTTGCAACACACAAACGCAGCTCTGTAGAAGTGCCCAGGCTGGATGAAGGCTCAAACGTCAGTGCGAGGAGAAAGTCTGAACAAACTCTCTCCTGCCCTGCTGCTGTCCTCTTCCAAAACACACTGTTTATCTGTCAGTTTAGAACAAGGCCTAGGGAGGTGGGAGGCAGGCCTGGGAGGGTCACCTAGCATCCAAGCTCCTCATCCACACAACTGCACGAGGCTGAGCTGAGCAGTACACACAAACACAACTAATTCTCCCCAAAAAGAAGACGGAAGGCAGCACACTGCCACGCCAGGCACCCTGCAGACGAGAAGATTGAGGGGAGCCACAGGTACCATTAATCTTGCTTGCATGGTGGAGGGAGAGGAATAATGCCACTCACTTGAGTGTTGCACAATTCTTTCTAGCACTGAGTGGCAGAAAACAAAAATTATAGATGCTTCCTCAGATAAACGTTTCTGAAGAACTGAACATAAATTACGTTCAGGAAATAGCATTATGAATGCCTCAAGTGCTTCTGTTTTCAATAATCCCAGAGTAATTCTATAAACCCGGGAATCAGTCTCACCCAACTCCAGGATCACGGCCCAGGTGACGTGGGCACACACATATCCTGAAGCTCCAATGCTCAACTAAAGTGGCGCGAGTGAAAATGATCCTGGGTATAATTTACACGGACACAGGAAGGTGGCTGAGCCCCAAACCCCTAAACCAGGAAGACCAGTGTCCTTCAGGGGCCTCACCTCTGTCCTTTCGCAGCCTCTGGGAACCACCACTCTGCTCTCTACTGACACAAACGCCCCTCCCAAGGTACAACACCAGGAAGATCATCATTCAAAACTGAGGAACGTGGCAGAACAAAGCTGTCAGGAGATTTTAATCACCAACACCACTTGTTACATGACCCAAAGATGATTAAAATCCCAGGCCCTTCAAGACTGAATGCTATCTATACTTAAATGCATTTCATCACCATATTGGGGGGTTATTCCTTTGTTTTGCTGCAAATATATCCAACTGCTGTAAAAGGAAAAGGCAATTTGTTAACGAAGCTTCTTGGAGTGTCTCAACAGGCCTCGAGGTAGGATAAAAGGCAGGACTTCCTGGCAGAAACGCTCAGCTCTGAGGTCAGGTGGGGTTCTTGAGCACCAACCAAGGCAAAATAAGGTCGAAGACCACACCACACTTTCCTCAATCACATCTTCATTCCACCTTTCCTTCTATTTCTCACGACTTCACTGGGAAAAATTGTGCTGAAAGAAAATGGAAACACACACATACACAGGAGACCCTACAGATGCTGAGAATGGGTGCAGCCATCACAGTCCGAATGTCCTTTCAGGGCCATCTGCCCTGGCTGGGATCCAAGTATCCGAGGGCAGGATTGTATGTCAGACCCGTGAAGCCAAGATTACAGCCACTGAACGGCAGTTTTCCATCCCACGGAAACCGGCCTTGCTAGGGGCTTCCTCGGGGACCACCGACCTCAAGCCACCACCCGTCAACTACTTCAACTAACCTACATCATGGCAGAGGCCTCCCTAGGCAGACCAGCCCTGCCCAAGTCCTGCTTCATGGCAAACCCTCCAGACAAACGTCCTTGGTCTCTTCCGGGAGGCTGTGCTCGGAAGGTGCCCTCATTTACTTCTGTGGCTCTGAGACATTTAACTAGAGCCCAACACATTTCTTCCTGTTCACATAGTATTGAGTTAATAGATTTTTATGAGTAAACTTTCACTGGGAAAAATACCATTTCCGGAGCCCCAGTGACCACAATGAAAATGTTTTTACCTTCCCTTACGTGACATCGGCAACGCCAGGTCCAGGAAACGTTCTGGATCTCAGATAATGGCA
Organism: Macaca mulatta; assembly: GCF_049350105.2. NCBI lineage: Eukaryota > Metazoa > Chordata > Mammalia > Primates > Cercopithecidae > Macaca > Macaca mulatta. The sequence continues at coordinate 830,631 of NC_133424.1, forward strand.
AATCCACTCATAGTAAGTCTTGGTCTTGTTTCACAAGCTATCAAATGCTGCCCAGAAGCAGGAAAAACCCCACAACGTGGCAGGGAGGGGCGACCAGCGTGAGTTCTAAGGCCAGACCACCCGGATCTGCTGACAGCGTGGTGAGGGGCAAACAGTGCAGGGTCTAAGGCCAGACCGCCCGAGTCCCGCTGACAGTGCGGCTTCAGGAGTTTCCTAAACCCTCTGCTCTCCAAGTTTCATGTCAGAAAAATGCAGTGATAACCGTGTCCACCTCGTTTAAATATGTATATATATACACACACATATATATATACTCCAAACCTACAGCCCTATAAAGGTCATTAATCCTAGTTATCCTCAAGGCATTGAGCGATCAATAATGAGCCATCCCCCTGGCTGCTGACCTGCCACAGCCCCACCCTCCGGAAACCCCGCATCCACACCAGCCACACAGGATGAGGCCAGGGAAGGAGCAGGACTGTGTCTTGGGAACTTAAACTCTGGAAGCTGAGTTAAATCAGTGCCGCTCAAATCTTGTCACCAACTATCTTGTTAAATTGGGAGATTCCATCTCTGGGGATCTTGAAGGAACCTGAGGTTCTACATTGAGTGAGATGAGCACTCGTGCTGCAATGAGACGGCAGGGAAAGCAACCGAATCTGGGGTCGCAGCTGCCTGAGGCTTGGGTCCCACCGGGAAAGTGGCACCAGGGCCCTCAGGACAGTGGCGGAGGTCCCAGGAGGCAAGTCCTGGTGCAGAGACTCATGGACCCAAAGATTGCTCCAGGGCCAGGAGGGGCTGCTGCGCTGACAGCCACGAGGCAGGCAGCCTTCGAGCTCCTCCAGCTGCCATCCTGCAGGCAGGGAGGACAGTGCCCAGACCACCCTGGGGCTCCCCCCAGCCTGCCAGGCTGGTACTCTTACTCCAGCCACTGACAAGAGTCCCCATGTTGCAAGCTAGGTTGAAACAGTGCCTCAGGCCTCGGGGCACATGCACCCCCCTGCAGGGCTGGGATGGCTATTCCCACACATCCCCAACTCACAGCAAAACTTAAAAATGAAAGTTGGAAGATACAGCCAGGAAACCAATGCTCAAGAAGCAACTCCAGGGTGACTCTTCCTAGAGCTATTGCTATTGAACATCTTTAAAAACATTTCCAGGGTGACTTCCTAGAGCAATTGCTGTTGAAAATCTTTAAAATTCTTCATTTCAAAATTAGCTTTTATTACACTGTCTTCCCTATTCTACCAAGACTCTAGAAAACAAAACCATTACAATTTCCAATTCTATCTTATGGCAAGTTAGAAATACACGTTTCCTCAAAGGATTCTACATGTTTCCTTGGCAATATCCTTTCCACGCCCCGTACTACTGCCCACAACAGAGAAGGCTTTTCCAACTCAACCCAACCCAACCCAACCCAACCCAACCCAACCCAACCCAACCCAAGGGCCCTGAGATAGGCCCCTAACGAATCGTCTACAAACTCTTGAGACAGGCTTGCCCTGACAAATCATCTGCAAACTCCATCTTCCATTAAAAACAGTACCGAAAATGAGCATATTACCACTTTTTAAAAATTACTGTAAAGTGGACAGTGTTCAGTTCTGTGAATTTCGGCACAAATATTCCCATAATCATCATCACACAAGCAGAACAGTCCAACAGCCCCAAACCCACTCACGGGGCCTCATAAGCATACCCTCCCATTCTCAGCAACCACCCTCTCCGTGTCCTCCCATGACTCGGGTCTATCTTTTGCGAGCGTTGTGGCAAAACACTTGCAAAATCACAATTTCCTGGGCATCGTGCTTGGAGGTGCACCCAGGGTGTCCTGTGATCAACAGCCAGGCCTCGGGGCTGCTGGGTATTTATTATTCCACATATGGCTGTGGCACATTGTAACCTGTTTTGGACAACTATAGACAGCGCTATTAACATCTGGGCACAGTTTTTCTTAAACATCAGATTCTGTTTCTCTAGGGTAAATACCCAGGATTGGGGTCACTGGGACCCACGTTTGTGTGAGTTCAGTTTTGTAAGAAACCGCCAAGCTGTCTGCACCGTGCTGAACCCCAGCATCGCACAGGAGTCCCGACTGCCGGTGCTCACCAGCACCTGGGGCTGTCGGAAGACCTTAGTCAGGCGCTCCAGCAGGGGTGTGAACAAATTCACTGCGGCTTCGGTGCACATCTGGGTGCAACCAGTCACGCTGAAGGTCATTTCAGATGCTTTCGGGCCATCCTCCCGTCCTTCTCAGCGAAGCATCTGTTCAGGTCTCTTCCGCTTTTAAGTCAGGTGGTTTGTTCTCTGTCATGAGCCGTGGGAGTCCTGTGCATTCTGGATACGAGTCCTTTGCCGGCTGCATGGTTTGTAGACATCTTCTCCCCATCTATCGAAAATGTGTCTCTTCAATTCCCTAGGGGTGTCTTTTATATTAGAAGTTTAATTTTGATGAGTCTTACCTACTTGTTTTCTTCCTTGATTATGGATCATGGTATGGCTAAGAGCTCTCACCCTAGGTCTCCACAATTTCCCTTTGTTCTGCAGGTTTTGTAGTTTGGTATTTTACATTCAGGGCTATGATCCACCTTAATTTTCATACAGAAATTTCTCCCTGTTTTCACTCTTTTGCATATGGCTGTCCCATAATTCCAGCACCATTTGTTGAAAAGACTCAAATTCCACTGAACTGCTTTTGCATCTTTGGATCTGTTCTAGACTCCACTCTGTCAGCTGACCCGTGTGTGTGCATCCTCAGCATAATTTATGACTTTAGTGGCTGTCTCTGTGAAAAAAAGTAACTCTGTCTGGAAGCAAAAACTACATTAGAAGTGCTCTAAATAAGATTCTTCCTGTTGTCAGGAGAGCAAAGCCACTGCCCTAAGCAGAGGTGAGGCCTCAACAGCTCCCAGGCACAACCTTAACACACAATGGGGAAGGGAATTCATTTCAAGGGCCACAACATGAGACCAGCATAGCCATGAAAACTGCAATAATTTCACAACAGAATGAAATTCATAAAGAATTGCTCAGAAGCGTGTGATAAGTTACATAAATCACTGTTCCTTAAATTCTGACGGTTGACTAGAACAGAAATAGCTTCACGGTACAGTTCAAACAGGAGAAAGGTAGGTAGGGGTGGTTTCCACACCACACAGGGCCTGCAGGAAAGGGACACTCTTCCTCTAAACGGGAGATCCCGGGAGTGATGTGATAAGCCATGGTGAGAGTCACAGAACTGTGCAAGCCGGAGTCGCGGCATTTGCCCCACCACGGAACCTGTGTCCATGAACGACGAGGCTCAAATGTCAGGCCGGGGCAACCGAGGCAGTTATCAGGGGACAAGAAAACGAGCGCACGGTGGAGGCAAAGGTCTGAAATCGCGCGGCAACTTCGAGTCAAGTGGGACAAACTGACTCAAAATACAGGTTCCAAAAACCACCACAGAGAGCTGCTCCTCGGCTCTGGAAAGGCTAAGTGACTAATGCCCACACTGAGCATCTGCTCCCAGAGACGACCCTGGTGACCTAAGGCCCAGCTGCTCCGAACCCGCGCAGAACCTCAGTGAGGAACTTTGTTGGTATCTTACAGCACATTGACATGTTCCCTTAAAATCTGGTATTTCATCCACAATGCAGGCGCCAGCTTTGACTCATACACATTCCGATTAAACAAGATAATTTACACCCTGACCGTGCCAGGTAAGAGGTTTACTACAATCTTTAAACAGAGCCAGAGGCTACAGTCTGCTCCTCCACAACACCATGTCTCTACAAGTTCGATGGGTTTTTACTTTCCATGTCTTCACTTGCCTAGTGCTAGAAAGCAGATAAAAACAGAAGGAACCCAGAAACACTATTGAATGAGACTCAAATATCTTGCAGTCATCATCGAGATGAGGTGTTTATTAAACAGAAATGTTCTCCCCTGTAGAAAGCAGCACACATCAACACGCACCGATAACTGTCGCCAGCATTCCAGATCATCTTCCCTTCCATGGCCACAGTGCAGGGCAATGGACCACGCACACCTGCAGGCCCACGGAAAGCGGGGTGACACGGCCGATTCTTGTAGCGAGCAGGCCAGGGTGCACTCAAAGAGCATCTCTTTCCAGAGGTCTGCCATGGAAAGTTACACATTTATTCCATGAGTTAATGGCACTGCACCGAACATTTCTGTAAGAGTCTCTAAGCAAGTATTTCCTTCTGCCTACAATGGCCCGACACAAACTGAAAAGGCTCTTGGAGCTGCCAAAGACTTCAATATCCCCTTAACTATTGTCATGCACATCCATGTGAAGAGACCACCAAACAGGGTTTGTGAGCGCAACATGGCTGTTTATTTAACCTGGGTGCAGGCGGGCTGAGTCCAAAGAGTCAGCGAAGGGAGCTAAGTGTGGGGCCGTTTTATAGGATTTGGTTAGGTAAAGGAATATTACAGTCAAATGGGGGTTGTTCTCTGGCGGGCAGGAGTGGGGGTCACAAGGTGCTCAGTGGGGGAGCTTTTTGAGCCAGGATGAGCCTGGAAAAAGAATTTCACACACACACAAAAAAATCATCGCTTAAGGCAAGGACTGGCCATTTTCACTTATTTCTGGTAGAATGTTATCAGTTAAGTCCAGGCAGGGCATTTGCACTTTTGTGATTCTTCAGTTACTTCAGGCCATCTGGGCGTATATACGTGCAAGTCACAGGGGACGCGATGGCTTGGCTTGGGCTCAGACGCCTGACAACTACAGTCTTTACTTTTAAGGTGTGGGGTAAGATCATATAATCCCCAACTAAGCTCCTGATGCTGTGTGTGGCATCCAGCAACAGCACGTTCCATTCCTGGATTACATTTGACTCAAGAGTCCACAGTGAGAACGATTTCTGGTGAATGAAACACCAGGCAGGAGGGTGATTCCGCTGGGCAGCTCTTCACACACAGCCCAGGAGCTGAGGGGAGAGGAAGAGGCCCACGGGCGTCCACCGTGCTCACGCCCCCTTGGAATGCGCCCCACTCCTAGAGACCCGGACCCAAGGGAAATCTGACCTGAAAATGGGCAAACCCTCACTTTGCAGAGGGACAGGGACTCGGGGCCACAACTTGACCTCAGAGCAACACAAGTGCAGACAGCACCCCAGGACACCCTCTCCACCCAAATTCAAGGAGGAAAACCAACGCCCCGCCCCCTTGCGGAAACCCCCGGCTGCTGGAGAAGACTCCTGCCGGCGTGTGCAGCCTCTCCCGTCCCACGTTCCGGGCTCAGCACCTGTGCTTCAGCCCTGGCACTGCTCGCCACACCCACAGGTGTGCCAGGAGGGGCAGGTCCTAAGGTCTCCACTGCACCAAAGCCTGCAAGGCAAAGGGGCAGCTCCCTCCAGCAGGAGTCCAGAAGCACACACTGCACCAGCGTCAAGGCATGAGAATTCTCCCCTCGGTCTCCGAGTCTCCAGTCTGTTGCCCGCCACGGTCTTCTGCCAACGGCGAGGCCCAAGCTGGGCGGCACATTTGGTTCTCACCATTTCCCTTGTCAAATCAATACTGCAAACATATCCAATTCATCCCGTCACTAAAAATGAAATAATCCGCCATCTCCATCACAGATGATGCAATCAGGTTTTCATTACCGGGTTTTTGTTTTGTTTAGTTTTTTGGTTTTTTTCTATTTTGAGATGGTGTTTCTGCTCTGTCGCCCAGGGTGGAGTGCAGTGGTGCGATCTTGGCTCCCTGCAACCTCTGCCTCCCGGGTACAAGTGATTCTCCTGCCTCAGCCTCCCAAGTAGCTGGGATTACAGGTGCCTGCCACCATGCCCGGCTAATTTTCATCTTTTCAGTACAGACGGGGTTTCACCATGTTCACCAGTCTGGTCTCGAACTCCTAACCTCAGGGGATCCACCTGCCTCCTTCTCTCAAAGTGCTGGAATTACAGGCATAAGCCACCACTCGCGACCATTACTGGTGTAATTTCTAAGCCGCTCTCTCACACCCACTCCCTTTTTTTTTTTTTTTTTTTTTTTTTTTTTTTAAGAACCAGCTTTATGCCTATATTTTTTCCAAGAGAACCAGTTACCCCATTTCAAGTACAAATAAGACACGGTGTTTAAAAACCAAAAATGCCCATTTGCACAGAAGTCTCCAAATACCCAGTCGATTTAAGCCTTGAGAATAAGATCAAGCTGTTGGCTGAATACAACTTCCCTTTCCATCTGTCTGCCTGTGAGTTAGACACAAGGATGAAGCCACGAGCTAGGGACATAAAGGCAGGAACCAAGGTAGCGGAGACTCCAAATAAAAGCTGGAAGACCAACACAAATGCACCACACCCTGCACACCCTCCTCTCCTTCCTTTTCAGAATTTCCAGAGGATGAAACAGGGACCTTCTCAGACGTCCCACGATGCAGGCGGCCAGAGGGGAAGGCGGCGACAGCCTGAATGAGGCGACCGGGAAATCACATTCCACAAACAGAAATTCTCCATGTGCTTTACATCCTCTGTCTCTGAAGAACTATGCCAGGCTAACAGTCGCTAGAAAACCGCATTCAAGTGTCATTTCCCATTTCAAGCAAAGAAAACAGTGGTGGGGCATGAGGGAAAAACATAGCCATGTGTTCTGGGCTATTAAATAAGGTTTTTTCTGTTATAAACGTATAATTTTACATTCTCAGATTTCTGTATAATTGATATGCTTCCTAATTAGCAGACATAGTAATAAAAAGTGAATTCCAAGTGTAAGATCGGAGGAACCGTTCACATGGCTTCAGGTTCTGCTACTGTGTTTCAACTTAAGAAAATGGTTCTGTGTGTTGGTAACAAGGCCTGAGAGTCTGTGTGAGAGTCTGTGTGGCTGTAATCAGGGTTCGTGTTGGCTCCCTAGCAGAGGATGTTACACTGTTACATTATCTTCTACAAAAAATCCTGAAAAAATGAAGGCTGAATAGACATACACACCCTCCCAAAATAATCCAAATGTCCACCGATATGAAAAACAGATGAATTACGGCTTCCATCGTGGAATATTCTTCAGCAGTGAAAACAAACTATAGCCACAGGTGCCAACTAGGATAAAGACAACCTTTTAAACACGCTTAAAGTGAACTGACTAGGCAGAATTCCTTGATTACAGGCATCTGCTCCAAAAGGGTACTGTTATTAATCCTGTGATGTAGAATGATAGTTAGCAACCCTGTTTCGGGGCACATCTAGAAAAAAGCAAAATAATGACTACACAATTTTAAATTCTTTGTCAATTATAACTATTACTATGAAAATTCTAAAAATGTGAAAATCTTCCCAACTGTTATTGGAAACGCTTCAAAATAAATACCCTGGCATTGCTTGCCACACCCACAGTTGTGCCAAAATAAATGAAAATATAGCCCAAGGTAGTAGAACTGAAACCTGAAGATGTACGAGCCGTCCCTGTCTCGCTATCTATACATCGGGTAGAAATTTAAGAGCAGGTAGTGACACTGCAATGCAAGGCTCAAACCAACTGGGTATTTGGAAACTTCTATGCAAAGTGGCATTTTCGGTTTTTAAACACGGTGTTATTTGTACTTCAAACAGGTAACTGTTTGGTTCCCTTGGAAAAAATATAGCCATAAACCTGGTTTTTTAAAAAAAATACGGGAGTGGGTATGAGAGAGAGTAGCTTAGAAATTTTAAAAGTATCAGCAGGGAGCAGTGGCTCATGCCTGTCATCCCAGCACTTTGAGAGGTAGGCCCAAGGGGCCTTTGAGGACACCGGTCTCCTCTGCTGCCTGCCTGCTGGACTGACCCCCCATGACATTCACTGGGTTTCCACCCCTGTCTCATTCAACATCCCAAGGGTGGTCTTCATCCTCGTCTGGGGCTCAGCTCTGCCCCAATTTCCTAAATCTCTGCCTTCAGAGCCTGAAAACACCCACACCCAGGGTCACCCTAAGTCCACGTTTACCCCCAGAGAGTCCCCATTTTATGTTTTCCAGGCATCGCCTTAGTGATAATTTATCCTGTAAATTCCAACTGCCTTCACACCTCACCCCTGCTGTCTCCCAGCAGAACCCACTCAGATGCACATGCCCCAGACCCACACCCAGGTCTGTACATGCTGCCCTGCTCTACCCATGTGGGGACCACCTCTCTTTCTTGAGGAATCAGCTGGCGATCATCTCCTTGTGGAGGGCTGCCCTGACTTCCAACTCTCTCCAGCAAAGGCAGAAGCCATCCTCGGTACTTCCCCAAAACTCAGGCCAAGTATGAAGATGGCGCAGATGCTAGCTGTGCCTGGGATGCCATGGGCAGGGTCCCCAGATGCTCTGCACATGGCCCGGGGCACCGCCTGAACACAGCAAGTGCTGAAGAAACAAAACTGACATGCACTGACCTCTGATAGGGCCTCCTTCACCATCCACATCTGTCTCCCCTCTGGACAGTAAAATCCACAAGACACAGAGGGCTTGTCTCACTCATCTTCAAACTCCCAGGGTCACCCTGGTAGGTAAAGGGGACTCAAATGTCTTCTGAAGGAAGCGACTGGTTAGCTGCCAAGTTAAAGGGCCTCTGAAATTCAGAGCTCTGCATAGCAGTCCAGCACACTTTATTATGAATGACTCCAACCACAGCAGAAGTGGCCGTGGAACCAGTGCTAACCAATTCAGGGTTTGTTCACTGTTTCTCAGTTCATTATCACAACGCATTCTCACAGAGCAGCTGCGCACAGATCCTCAGACATCTACACAGAGTGGGACGATGGCGCCAAGTCACGTCAACGTCCTGTTGCAGACTGGGAGACAGCAGTCAGACACGGACCCAGGTAGAGCACAGACCTCGCGTTAAATCGGCTCCGTGTAAACAGCACTCCCTGCCAGGCCCTTTCCTATCTGCACAGCTTCTGCAAATTCAACTCTCGCACCTGACACCTAAGAATACTGCACACCCCCATGTGAATCCCCTACTCACCTCCCAAAATGACCCGGCATGGCCGAGTACAAAAAATTTCAACATAAGGGAACTGGAGGGCATGTGGGGCTTTCTCGAGTCCCTGCTGCCTCCTGATGGGAGGGCCCAATGCTTCACACCCCTCGTGAAGGGCGGGTCTCTTTGGCCCCCAGGCTTTGACCTGGAGCTTAAATCAGCATTAACTAATTTCACTTTCCAGGACCAACTTCAAAGGCCTGCAAAGCCAGAGAAGGGAGAGGAGATGGAACACGCCCTCACCTCAGATCTGCTGCAAGCACACACTTCTCAGATGCGTCCCAAGGTGCACAGCGTGTCCGATGCCTGTTTCACATCCACCGACCTGCAGGTCTTCTATGTGGCATCAGCCTCCTGGGCACTGGGAACAAGAGGTATAATGGCAAGTCCCTTCTGCAGCAAAGCTGAGGCAAAGGGACCCAACACATTGGAACTGACCGTTTTCTGACAGTATCAAAACAGAAGGAAAATACTGTACAGTCAACTCCCCCTCACGCAGGTTTATTTACCTGTGACTCAGAGGCCATGACAGAGAACTTCAGGTTCTTACCGATTCCTATTTTCCCCATCCAGGAAGCCTTTGTTTTTAATATCGTACGAACTTGCCATTTTGTAGGCCAAAAACAGCAAATATTGGCAGTTTCCTACAGTTCAACTGAATAAAATATGATCATGGCCTTTTGTGAAACCATGAAGAAAAGGTGGATATCTCAATATGTGTTTCCAGACTGGCTTTGTTCCTGAAGCGGTAACTCTGTTCACTCAGGATATTAGACACTGAAGAATAAACATCAATATCCCACCAAGAAAACCAAAGGAATGAAATAATTTTGCATCCACCTTGGAACCTTTTTAGGACAAGGCAGGACACAAACTTCTAAAAAGCTGCAGTTGTCCCTCTGTATACACAGGGACATGGATTCCAGAACACGCCCCGAGTTTACCCAAATCTACGTATCCACAGGACCCCACGGCCACCCTATGGAAGCACATGTAGGAAACGTCGGCCCTCCACAAAGCCAGGTTTTTTCAGTAAGGGTTTGGTTGGAAAAAAAATTAACATAAGTGATCCTTCGAAGCTCAAAACCCATGTTGTTCAGGGTCAGCTGCATTTATTACTTGTGTCATATCTGAGGCCTGAAAGCCATCATTCTCGATACCTTAATGTGACGGTTAACAAACTAACTGTTCCGATTAGAAAGAGGAAAAAGCTTATTTTTAAGCTGACAATGAGAGTGGATGCGGCTACGGTGAACGGAGAACAGACCTAAGCAAGCACCAAGGCTGGGGTGACTGCCTGTGCTCAGACCCACCAGGGCCTGTTCTTCCATCTCCCTCTGCTGAAAGGGATAACCTCCTTCTCCCCCACGACTAAAGGGCCTTTTTAAAATATTCACACGAGAAGTGCTATGAAAAGCTGAAAGGTCACAGATAACATTTTTAAAAATAAACATTAACGTAAGCATTTAATTTTCGTATAAGGAGTAAGGAAAGGATCCAGTTTCAGCTTTCTACTTATGGCTAGCCAATTTTCCCAGCACCATTTATTAAATAGGGAATCCTTTCCCCATTTCTTGTTTCTCTCAGGTTTGTCAAAGATCAGATGGCTGTAGATGTGTGGTATTATTTCTGAGGACTCTGTTCTGTTCCATTGGTCTATATCTCTGTTTTGGTACCAGTACCATGCTGTTTTGGTTACTGTAGCCTTGTAGTATAGTTTGAAGTCAGGTAGCGTGATGCCTCCAGCTTTGTTCTTTTGACTTAGGATTGTCTTGGAGATGCGGGCTCTTTTTTGGTTCCATATGAACTTTAAAGCAGTTTTTTCATACGAAAATTAATTCAAGATGGATTAGAGACTTAAATGTTAGACCTAGTACCATAAAAATCCTAGAGGAAAACCTAGGTAGTACCATTCAGGACATAGGCATGGGCAAAGATTTCATGTCTAAAACACCAAAAGCAACGGCAGCAAAAGCCAAAATTGACAAATGGGATCTCATTAAACTAAAGAGCTTCTGCACAGCAAAAGAAACTACCATCAGAGTGAACAGGCAACCTACAGAATGGGAGAAAATTTTTGCAATCTACTCATCTGACAAAGGGCTAATATCCAGAACCTACAAAGAACTCAAACAAATTTACAAGAAAAAAACAAACAACCCCATCAAAAAGTGGGCAAAGGATATGAACAGACATTTCTCAAAAGAAGACATTCATACAGCCAACAGACACATGAAAAAATGCTCATCATCACTGGCCATCAGAGAAATGCAAATCAAAACCACAATGAGATACCATCTCACACCAGTTAGAATGGCGATCATTAAAAAGTCAGGAAACAACAGGTGCTGGAGAGGATGTGGAGAAATAGGAACACTTTTATACTGTTGGTGGGATTGTAAACCAGTTCAACCATTATGGAAAACAGTATGGCGATTCCTCAAGGATCTAGAACTAGATGTACCATATGACCCAGCCATCCCATTACTGGGTATATACCCAAAGGATTATAAATTATGCTGCTATAAAGACACATGCACACGTATGTTTATTGCGGCACTATTCACAATAGCAAAGACTTGGAATCAACCCAAATGTCCATCAGTGACAGACTGGATTAAGAAAATGTGGCACATATACACCATGGAATACTATGCAGCCATCAAAAAGGATGAGTTTGTGTCCTTTGTAGGGACATGGATGCAGCTGGAAACCATCCTTCTTAGCAAACTATCACAAGAAGAGAAAACCAAACACCACATGTTCTCACTCATAGGTGGGAACTGAACAATGAGATCACTTGGACTCGGGAAGGGGAACATCACACACCGGGGCCTATCATGGGGAGGGGGGAGGGGGGAGGGATTGCATTGGGAGTTATACCCGATGTAAATGGCGAGTTGATGGGTGCTGACGAGTTGATGGGTGCAGCACACCAACAAGGCACAAGTATACATATGTAACAAACCTGCACGTTATGCACATGTACCCTAGAACTTAAAGTATAATAATAATAAATTAAAAAAAAAAAAAAAACGTAAGCATTTAACAAGCCCATTACGATTTAAAGGAAAAAAAAAAAAAACGGTATTAAGTTCCTGGGTGCAGAGGCTCATGGCCGTAATCCCAGCACTTTGGGTGGCCGAGGTGGGCGCATCACCTGAGGTCAAGAGTTTAAGACCAGCCTGGCCAACATGGTGAAACCCCTTCTCTAACGAAAATACGAAAATTAGCCAGGCATGGTGGCGGAAGCCTGTAGCCCCAGTTACTTGGGAGGCTGAGGGAGGAGAATCACTTGAACCCGGGAGGGAGAGTTTGCAATGAGCCAAGATCGTGCCATTGCACGTCAGCCTGGGCGTTGAGTGTGAAACTCCATCCCAAAAAGAAAAAAATATATAAAGTTTTCCTTCCAATGAACCTATCATTCAGCCACCGAGGTATCCTATAGCTACTTATTCAGCCATGAGATACACCACAGGCGATATAGGCGAACAGGACACAGTTCTTCCCTGAAAGAAGGCTGCACCCTCAACAGAAGGGAGGCACATACTCCGAATGGAATCGGCATAGGGAACAGATGCTGCTGCAGGTGAAACTGGCTGCACAGAGCACCCACTCAAGTGTCTGAGAAACAAGGAGCCGTTGGTGCCATCACCTTCCATACTTGAGCTGGGGCAGTGGGGAGCCTGTCATCACCAAGGACGAAAAGCCCCAGAACCACACAACGAGCTTACAAACTCACCGAGGCGATGACTGAGCAATGTGTGTGGAGTGATGCGAACACACAGATGTCAGGGCCACGCGCGGCGTTGGTTTTGTGCATCAACCTGAGCGTGCCCGGGGTGCCCAGATGGCTGGTTCTGCATTATTTCTGTGTGAGATGCATGTTTGCCTCTGGACTGAGTGGAGACCCATCCTCGCCGGCGTGGGGGGCACCACCCTATCCACCCAGGGCCCGAGTAAAACAGCAAGGCGGGGAAAACTGGGTTCACTCCACCTGTCTGGCTGATGGGCCAGTGACATCTGTCTTCTGCAGCCCGTGCTTCTGGGTCTCAGCTCCTCAGACCACGGTGGGATCCGCACCCTCCGCTTCTCAAGTCTTCAAGCCACACCCTCCCAGGACTCTAGCTTGCAGCCTGTGGGTCCTGGGGCTTCTTGGACTCTGTAGCCCCTGCAGCAAGCCTCGCCCTGGAGACACACGCACACCCGGCTGGCTGTCTCTCTGGAAGCCCTGACTAAAAGCCGCCCCTAAAAGTGGTCTTCAGAATTTCTTTCTAGCCCTAAGATCCCAGCGCCCCTCCTGCAATTCTAGGTGGAAAGGTGAACGGAGACCAATGGACAGAGGTGTGTGCGAGGACACGCCAGGCAGCAGCACTGGGCAGGAGGGCACTAACGCTCACTAAGCAAAGAATCAATGTTGCTTGCCACAAAAATGAGAGCAGTAAAGATTTCTTCAAACAGAAATGAGTTTGTATCATGATTTGCTCTTAATACATAAGAAAGCATAAAAGTAGGCCTATTAACAATTACATAAGTCTTTAGAGGCCCTTGAACTACTTCTGCCCCGAGTCCTTCCCTTGCTATTGATGGAAATATGGGAGAAACCAGGAGGTCTGAGCGTGGACCTGGCCGTGCTCCCAGGGGCCGAGGAAAGCACCCATCTGTCCAGTCTTCCCTCCACCCCGCGGGGTTCCCTCTTACCCAGACTCTTGGGCTGACGCGGCTCATGCACTCAACAGCGCCATCATTAAACGTTTAGCTTCGCATCACGAGGGCCTCCTCTGGCCTCTTCTGACCACTCCTGAACCTCCAGTCAGCATTAGTCTGCAGGACACGCGTGGACAAAGTTGATGGATCACGGCCTCCAACGAGGAAGGTGCCAGGCAAGGAGTCGGAGAGCCGGGGATGGAGCAGCCCTCACCCAGGGAGGCGAAGGCCAACAGCGGCCACCACCGAGGACCTCCCTTCCCACCCTGAGGGCAGCTCACCCAGGGAAGCGAAGGCTGACGCCGGCCACCACTGAGGGCCTCGAGGGCTCTCCCCACCCCGAAGGCGGCTGCGATCACATTTTCCCATCGCACCAAGAGACCCCTGTATTGAGCACAAACCTTTCCAACCTTCGAATCAATAAGGAATCACAACACAGACATTCCCTCAATCCAAATGGCCAGCCCACAAAACAGACATGCAATCATACACATTGTCTGTGGGAAAATCAGTCAGTCTCTGGGGCCTCGCGCCAGGCGTGTGGGAGCATCATGGGGAGACGCCCCAGCCCCAGCCTGGCTCCTCCCTCTATAGCTCCTTTTCCCTCCTCTTCCCCCCGCCCCTTCCCACCCCCTCCTAGCCTCAGAGGCTCCTTCCTCAAATTCTTTCCCCTTGATGAAGTCATTCATGCCCAAAATACAAGGCAAAGTCATGGGGGCTCAAGAGAAAATCCATACCGTGGCTCGCGTTTTAGATTCTCATAAGTTTGAGAATAACCAAGCAAGAATCTTTGGCATCTGAATGGTCTGAAGGATTCTGAGCTCAATGTCCTGCACTGGCCCGGAGTGGATCATGGGTGTCTCGGACATCTTCACAACTCTACACCAGTTATTTTGAAACACACCAGCAGAATAGAACCATGTGAATAGCTGCTTCTCAGTTAAAAGTAGGAAAACACTCCAAAAGCTGCCCTCAAGGAACATCCTTCCCATGAGGAGTTTTCTGCATCGGGCCCTTCAGGCACAGGCAAGGCCCCTGGGCCCAACTCCCTCATCCCTGCGTCATCAAGCAGCAAAGACAGTGGGGAATAAAGCAAGTGAAGGAGTCAGTCCCGCACAAAACGGGCTCCAGAAGCCACAGCTACTCTCCCAGTGTGGGAGCCAAGTTCAGAGACCTGGAAACACCAGCATTCCCAGGGAGGAGGGCAGAACAATGCCATTTCCCCCTAGTTTAGGGAGACACCACCCCACGTCCTCTGGCCTTAAAAGAGGAGAGACTTCACATAAATGATTTCAATGACTCCACCACACACAGAAAGTGGGCTGAGGGCTAACACAACCATATAAATGCCTGGCAAAAACACACTAAATGAACACACAGATAAGCAAGGTTCTCCTGTTATCCACCAAATATTCAGAAACAAATCCAGTAAGCAATCTCTTTGCAATCAAAAGACCAATTCAGAGGTGCAGATTAAAAATAAACATACAACTGAACCCTTAATACACCAAGAACCAAATTCCACGGAAGTGTTATCACATCACCACCTCCCAGCTGAAGGAAGCAGCACTGGCCACTGACCAGCTGTTCACTCGTGGATCAGTGAACGAAAGGCAGTGCTGTCCAGGACAATGATGAGATGTTAACCTGAAAAGGGCAAAATTGCAGAGGCTGGAGGGACCTTCCAGGTAACCCGGCCCCCTCAGTGGACAGAGGACCCCCGTGGGACCACAGAGCCCAGAGCTCCAGTGTGTTCGGGGCAAGGACTCAACTGCAACCCTGATGATGTCCGAACGCCTTCTGCCCTTCTGTGTCTCTGCCCCACTAACAGGGAATCCGTGAATGCTAAGGAAATGTAACGCATTTTACAATACATGTAGATTTTTAGCAAATTAAAGATAAACAGTGACAAACTTTGAGAATTAACTAAAATATAGTTCAGTGAATGCCCAAACTCAAAGCTAGTCTCCAAGAGGTGATAAGCTGTGTGTGGTGGTTAACGCCTGTAAATCCCAGCAGTTGGGGAGGCTGACGCAGGAGAATCACTTGAGCCTAGAACGTTGGGGTTGCAGTGAGCTGTCATTGCACTACTGCACCCAGCCTGAGAAACAGAGTGAGACTGTCAAAAACAAACAAACAAAAACAAATTAAAGGAGTTCAAATGAACTCGCCCATACCCTTTAAATTTTCATTTGGGTACATGGGGTGATCTAGTTCCTTTTTCCCTTGCAATACATGAATAATCTAATAATTAAATATAATCTAACAATTACATGGGAAAATTTAATTATTTTCCCATTTCATTATTCCCTATCTCAGGGAAAAAGTTAAAAGTATTCCCTATTTCAGGGAAAAAGCTAAAAATCATTTTAAACCTTCCTTCCACAAAACAGTATACTCAGTCATCTCTATCTGCTTGATCATGTGGAATTCAGCTTCACATGTCTACAATACGGTTTTTGTTAAACAGCGTTTATGTAGACAGGCGAGAGAAAGAAACACTTGGTCTATGTAGAAGCAGCAGAAGACACGTTTTAACAGAAAAGGGAGAAGATACCACCGTGTGAATCTGGAAATTCTGTCGTCATCTTGTCCACACACACAGAAAACACCCAAGCACGTGCCTAGTGTCCAACAGGAGCACAGAAAGGACAGGGTTCCTCCAGTTGTTTAATGACCAGCCCCACTTGTCACCGCCACATAACAAAATCCGCACGGCAACTTCAGCACGTTTCATTCACGATTCCACGGAAATCAGGCTGAAGAACATACAGATGTTTTGCCCACATTTAAAAATCCAAGTGTGGGACTCATAGAAATAAAACACATCATGGGTTCACTTAACTTTTCCAAATTTTTACTTGGAGAAACCTATAAAGTTCTTGTCAGTTACATCCTTAAGTTTTTCAGTAATTTTTAAATGCGAAGGTCAGGCAAGACTTGTAAAGAGGTACACACATACGGCCCGGCGTGGTGGCTCACACCTATAATCCCAGCACTTTGGGAGGCCGAGGTTGGCAGATCACGAGGTCAGGAAACCGAGACCATCCTGGCTAACACGGTGAAACCCCGTCTCTACTAAAAATACAAACAATTAGCCAGGCGTGGTGGCGGGTGCCTGTAGTCCCAGCTACTTGGGAGGCTGAGGGTGGAGAATTGCATGAACCCGGGAGCCAGAGCTTGCAGTGAGCTGAGATCTCACCACCGCACTCCAGCCTGGGTGACAGAGGGAAACTGTCTCAAAAAAAAAAAAAACAAAGGAGGTACACACATACATGCCATGTTTTTCTCTCAAAGAGACGGGCCCGTTTTTAAGATTCCAGAAGTAAATGGGGTTGTCATCCTGCTTTTGAGAGGATGGGCTGTGTTTTAAGCATGAACAGACTTTCCTCCATGCACCAAGGATGCACCATGGGGGCAGTGCTGCCGCCGCCTCCCCAGTCTCTGCTCAGGGTGGGGCAAGGGGAGCTCCGTTGTCTCCCGTATACACCGTCAACAGGCCAGGTGCTCAGGAGGCGGCTTCCAGGACTCGCTGTAGGCATTCGTCAGCAGGGCAGGCAGTGCCTCGTGCTGGTGGGCATCCAGCAGTAAGGGGGTCTTGCACTTCACTCCCTGGGCCCAGCCGCAGACAGAGGGGAAAGAGACACCTGTATCGTAACTCATGTGTATTTATAGATACACAGAGACTCTGCAGTGCAAGGTGCAGAACTAGAAGGAATCATGGAAATAAGAGGGAAGACATTTGGTTACGACTGGCAGAGTCACCTCAAGCCTCAGCACTTCCTGCCGGAGCCCTCACTGACCAGACTCCTCCAGGGTCACTGCCACTGCCTTGCCCAGCTCATGACAGGGCAGACAGTGACAGAGCCTCAGAACAACCTCCCACTCCTTCCTCACCAGCCCAGGGGATGAGCTGTTCATGAGTGTCCCAAAGCCTGAATGCGGGAACACAGAGGTGACTGAGCAGAAAGGGGGACAGCCACAATGGCCGCGGGTGTGCAGATATTGCGGGGCACCCCAGCAGCCCTTTCCGTCTTAAAGAGGATGGCCACGGGTGTGCTGATGCTCCCGCGTGACCCAGCCGTCCTCTCCACCTTATAGGGGAATGGCCACGGGTGTGCGGATATTCCCGGGTGCCCCAGAGCCCTTTTCACCTTAAGGAGATTTTCACAGTCTCATATCAGTCTCCAAACTCTTCAGTGAGGTTGGAGGAGTATCACTGTGGACCAACACTGATTGGCACCAAGTAAGGGCGATTTTATAACCATGTCTCAACCATGAAACAATCAGGTCTTTGGCCATCTGGTCTAAGCTTTTTCTGTAACAAAGTTGGATAATTTAGTTGAACTTTGGTTTTCCAAAGCTTGTTACAGAAACCACATCTTCCTAGGTGTGGCTCTGTGGTGTCACGTGCACACTTCAGTAGCCAGGCTTGCCAAGACTCACGGCACGTTACACGTTCACCTGAGAAGGCTGCTGAATCATTGAGGGCTCTGGCGTGCTCTGAAATGAATTTGCCACTTCAGCCTACACTCTACTCCCTTGTTTGGTTAAAGAAACCCAAAAAGCAGAATTTGTTTTGGCCAATCGCCTGCTGACCCAACTGCAGAGGTTTTAATTAGAGTACTTTCATTGCATCATAGAAAGCAAAGTCATATAGATCAACTCATTATTACCACTCCAAAGGTTTAGTAAATCTCCAGATAATCAGGCAAACATTTTAAGAAGCTACATTAAGGTTTACAATACTCAAAATTTAAAACTACATCCATGCTCCAAAAAACCACCATTCCCATTTTAGATGGCCAAATGCATATGAGAAAGAAAGAAACGTGCTGAGCGCATTTTTTGGGTAATCTTATGGAGAAACTGCCACTTTAAAAATGGCTCTAGTTCCTGGCTCCAGATGGGTGTGGTGGGTTGCCTCACTCAATTTCAACTCCACCTGAAGCTGGGACACTAGAAATCCATTCGCAGACTCCACGGCACCAGAATTCCCACTTCTGGAAACAGCCAGGAATGCAGACCTGTAGCAGAGAATTCTTTCCTGCCCACCCTAACTGTCCTCTGTGGAAGGCGACAGTCAAAGACAAGTCCACCCCCCTAGTCGCAACTGCACCACGAAGAACCATTTCAAGGTGGGAAGTGATTGATCAGTGGGAACAGGCAGTTTAGCTAATCACTTATAAGGCAGAGAAGGGGGGTTTGAAGGCCTGTATCTGGTCTTGTCCTCAGTAAACGGTCATCCGCCAGTCAGCCTAAGCCACATGGGAAGGGGCTTCTTGCAGTAAAAGTGGGGGCGCAGTTGTGGGGAGGGGGAATGTCTTAACAATCACTGTTTTACAGGATCACAGGGCTCAGGCAATGTTCAGTATTGTCACACACCAAGGTTTTTACAGTCTGAAGAAAACTACAGTCCTAAAGTGTCAGTTCTCAAAGCCCTTAAGTTCCTCCTGCTAAGATTCCCAGAGTCTCCACTTCTTGCACCGAACCCCAACTTGCACAGGCACCTGCGTCTTCCTCCTGCAGCAAATGCAGATAAGAAGCTGTGGCTCTGCTGCAGTAATGATGCCATGCAGCCCTAACACCACAGCAGAGCAATGGCTCTGGCCTGAATGTCCCCAAAACCTCATGCTGAAACCATCTCCGAAGGGATACATTAAGAGGTGGGGCCTTTGGGAAGTCCTGCTCTCAGGACTGGGGTTGGTGTCCTTGTTGGGAGGCCTAGAGGAGCCCTCCTGCTCCTCCACCACGTGAGTTCTGACGAGACGACCGCTGCCACGCAAGACCCGGCGAGATGCTGCCCTCTGTGAGCCACAGGCCCTGGGGCACCAGATGTGCAGGTGCCTTGACCTTGGACTGCCTTGACCTTGGACTTTCCAGCTTCCAGAGCTGTGAGCAATAAATGTCTCTTTACAAATCACCCAGTCGACAGCAGCCGGACAGAGACAGTAATGTCACAACATGAGTCACTTTCTCAGTGGGCCAGAGGACTCCCCATGAGCCACCACTGTAAAGCAAGAACTCCCTGGAGGATGGAAAGGGGTTCACAAGGAATTCTACCCAGCACCAGGGTGTCTGTCCTTTCTTGCAGGAAGACAGCTGAGCCATGGCAGGAAACTACAGGGTGGGTGGGGCTGGACAGTAATGTGTCACCTGCTCATCTAAGCCTCAGTCTCCTGCCTCTCATCACGACAGTGGGGGTAACACCCCCCTCACCTGAGCTGTTGGGGGAGGTAAGAGTGCTGGGTGATTAACAATTGTTAGTTCCACAGAAATAAGGCAAAGAATCTGCCCCATGTCTTATAAAACCAAATCAGCCCAGGAATTCCACATCACTACTAATTTGCATGGGAAAATACCAGATTCTCCTAAGTTCTGGCATGTCATTTGTATTAATAAAGTTTGCAGAGTTTTCACATACTAAGTATATAAAACAGGAAAATAAATCATGCAATTTGGAGGCTGAAGCAGGAGACTCACTTGAGCACAGGCGGCGGAGGTTGCAGTGAGCCGAGGCCTCGCCACTGCACTCCAGTCTGGGTGACAGAACGAGACTCCATCTCAAAAAATAAAAAAAAAAAAGATTTTGCTGCTTCATACTAGTAAAGTGGGCAGACTCTACATGCCAACTCTTATTCAAAGGTCGCCTAACACTGACTCAGGAACTCTGGCCCTGATGTGCTTGGAGTTTTAATCCTAACAGTGTTAAAGACCACTCCCCCAGGAGCTCTGAACAAGTACTCCAGGTATACGCTGAACAAGACCACACACTCTGACCGAAATCTAACTTCCCAGACCCAAACTACAGAACCACAGAAGACACTGCTTCTGTCCAACTTTGTGTTCTGCCATCGTTTGTGTCCATTATTTCCTACAAACCATCTCATTAGAATTTAGGGCACACAAAAGGCCGATACAACAGGGTCACTTTTCAAAGGTTTGGAGGTGAAGAACAGATACAATGCATTAGCTTCCTATTGCTGCTGCAACAAATTACCACAAATGCAAACCTCCTCTCAGCCCTGGAAGTCAGGAGTCCCAGGGCTGAAGTCAAGGGGTCAGTAGCTTGTATTCCTGCCTGGAGTCTCCCAATTCATAGAAGCCACCATGCAGCTTGACTCACAGCCCCACACCCCTCCTACCACTGCCCCGGCCTCAGCCCTGCACCCCTCCGGACCCTGCCCCTGCCCCACACTCGCCCTCACCCCCACAGCCCTCTGGCCTCTATCTCGTCCTCAGGTCTCCTCCTCTGAGGCAGACCCTCGTACTGCCTTCTCAAAAGGCACATGTGAAGACACTGGACCCACCTGGACAACCCAGGGTCCTCTCCCATCTCACTGTCCGTTACACTCACATCTGCAAAGCCTCTTTTGCCATGGAAACTTCATTATACTAACAATCATTTAACAAGTCCATTCTAATGATGTGAAAATTGGCATTGTTTTCCTCCTAATGAACAGATCAGTCACCCATGTAACCTATAAATATTTGACTATTAAATATACAATACTGTAGGAGACAGAGATGAGGAAGACGGTTCCTCCCTGAAAGACGACTGGACCCTAGACGGAGGGATAAACATTCTGAACAGAATCAACATAACTCAACATTTGAGTCGGAGAGGTCAAGCAATAAGACGTTCAAAGAAGCAACCAGAAAGTATGTACTGTGCCCGTAGTTCACATCTGCGCCTGGCGTCATGAGCACGAGCATGCGGACACGCACACAGGGCCCAAGTGTAAGATCAAATATAAGGAGCTTTCCACTGTAGTATTTAACTAGATCTTATTACAAAATAGCCTCCTGATTTTTATCCAAAAAGTTCTCTGTAATTAAGGAAATTAATTTTCCCCTAAAAGGCATTTCTCTAGCTATCGTTCTATATAAACTAAAGGGGCATATTAAAGAAAAAAGACAAATGTTTGACTTCGGGGGTTTGCCTACGACTTGGATAAGCGTGATTTTCTTCTGGCCAAGCAGGGAGCAGCTGGACCAGACTGGAGGGAAGGAAGAACAAATTTCCACTCTGATCTCAGTTGGGCACC
Source organism: Macaca mulatta (assembly GCF_049350105.2). Taxonomy (NCBI): domain Eukaryota; kingdom Metazoa; phylum Chordata; class Mammalia; order Primates; family Cercopithecidae; genus Macaca; species Macaca mulatta. The sequence goes on from NC_133424.1 coordinate 852,331, forward strand.
AGAGTCTTCCCTGTCAGAATGTGGGTGTGGTGCTTCCCACACACCAGCCTCTGACGAAACTCAGCCCAAGGGTGTGGGAAAAGGCTGTCTACTTCTGAAAAATCTACAAAGTGCAGACACATCAAAAGCTTCAGAAGACTGTAAACGGCCAAGGAGACCACTACACCCTTGGAGTTTACAGAAAATGGTCAGCATCACACGTGCCTGAGGTCCAGGGTCAGCTCCCAGCTGCCGCGACGCCGTGAACGCAGCCCTGGCTTCCCCTCTGATGCAGAGAGCTGCTCACTCTGCCGGCAGCACTCAGAGCTCAGAACATTCTAGAGGAAAGCAACGTGTTCCTTTTAAAATGGGGAACCGGGGCCGCACAACCGAAGCTCTACGACTGTCTCAACTACTGGGTTTCGGGGTAGCATTAGGAAATCGTGAGAATCCAAATCTCAATTTCATACAGATTCCAGATTCACTGCAGGTTCCAGAATTTCCTGAGACATTCTTCCAATTTATCACTCAGGATTCCCTTGCCAAAGCTAATAAAGTCTACATTCCTTATGGAAAACCCACGATAAGCACCACCACAAATAAGATCAACTGACGCCCGCCCTTCGCACCAAACATAGAAACTGTTACTCACACAAGACTGTGCTGGAGGCAGCTCTCAGCTGAAGCTGAATCCGTGAGACTTCATTATCCCCATTTTGGATCGAGTGTGAAGACTGTCAGCAAACCAGGGCCCCAGTGTAAAGCAGAGAACAGATCCTCTGATGCCTGCCTGAACATTTCCTTCCCACCTCTGTCTTGGATATTGAACACCCTCAGAGCTACTGAGTCACCCACATTTGCAGGTCATTTATCCAGCCACCAGGATAACACAATGATGCGATAAAAATGCCTTCTCAGGGCTTTGTCATACTCAACAAAGAAGCTCAGAAGGCTAGGTAAGCGCAAGAAAGGGGGAAGCGTCCTCCAAACAGACAAAAACCAAGGAAAACCGTGCAGAGACTCGAGAGAGAGAGCAGAAACAGCCCGCTGTAGCCTTTCAGGTCCTGCTGGCCGCAGCCCTGCGTTAGGTGGCACCATTTCCACAGATGCATCCTGCTGGGCCCACTTGAAAGGTCCCGCTTGCGAGACACTCACCCCCACTTCCAGCTCCTGCTGGCACCCTGCTCGCCTCCAGTGGGGCTCTCTCCTGCCAAAGGGGATGGCCCTGAAGTCCGTTGAGATTTCCAAAGCTCTACAAAGTCGTGCTTCCTCCTGCTTGTTCAGAAGGCCTAAAGCCCTGAAGACACCAGTGAGAATTGACCTAGCCTCTTAAGGCAGCTCAAATACCTAAACACAGGAACGCCGGACCTCTCTGCCCTCGAGAGCAGCCGATAACACACTGGGCTAAGCAGAAGGTACAGATGTCACATCCAGAAGCCAGTGGCGCTCAAGACTGCATTCCAGGAGCCGCCCATGTGAGTCCCTCCAAGGCTTCCAAGTCCCACTTGATTGTTTTCATCGTATCTCTATAACATCAGAGACATTATATCTCACGGTATCTATGAGATCGTCTCCACTTTTATGAGCACATATGCTCCCTGACTTACCATGGGATGAAACTGTTCCAATAAACCCAGCATAAGCTGAAAATATCCTAAATAGAAAGTGCATTTGACATCATAGTTTCAACTTACAACGGGTTCATCCAGAGGCAGCCCATCTTGGGCCAAACAATGCACTGAGTGTGACTAGTTCACACCATCACAAGGTTGAAAAAAAAAATCACAAATGTAACCATTGGGAGCCAGGGACCATCTGTATTGGGGCTCCTGTCTTCAGAGACAACAGAAACCTCTTCTTAGACAAGAATCACAATTTATAATCCTCAAAATGTTAAACTTAGTTTAACAATCTAGACGTTCAAACAAAGCCAAAGTAGGCCCACAAGGCCGTTTGTGCCCTTCACTAAGACGCACGACTCGGTAATAACCCTCACCACAGCCCCTCAGGGTGGGTCCCAGAGGCAGTTGAGGCTTGTGGCTACGGACACTAACGAAACCAAAATCTGAGTACGCAGGTGCAGTCAAGTCATATGACTTCTCCATTAGCATATGCACAAATGTTCATCAGCAAATCTCATCTTCGCTTTACCTCCCTCCCATGACCTAAAAAGGAGTCCACTACACACACCCATACACACACACAACACTTCAAAAACATAATTAGTACTTGCATTCAATTCTGGGCATTCGGAATAGACCTAATGGGTGATTAAATCTCTCCTCCAACCCATTGCTTAGTCTTCTTAGAGGATGAAGGATTTTGCATAACACAAGTCAACATATAAAAGATCTGCTATAGAAACAGACTTTCAAGTGGTCCTCATTAGAGTGATTCAACTAATATACAAAGGACCCAACACACAGCACAGTGTATATTAGAAGAATGATTAATTTGTTCCCCTAAAAATCCTAATATCTACACAGAAAAAATACCCAATACACATTTTATCATTCTTTACCAGAATAGTCATACAAAGGAGTATCACAAAAGCAAAAGAACACATTTGGTTTGACTCACAGTTCTAAGTTTAATATAAAATTGCTAAAACCACCAAGACAAACATGACTATGAAATATTTAACGATCTTCACCTAAATTCAAGTCACCATTCAACCACCAATACCTCTGCTCTCCTTACGGGAACTTTCCAAAAGTAAATTCTGGAATTAACAGGACAAAATTTTCTGGTGATAGAAATTAGGAAGAAATTGGTTGAAGGCCGTTCCTTGGCTGTCAAACTTTTTCTCAATAATATTTTGTAAAATAAAAGCGTCAAACAGATCTTTACATTAACTTACAATCTATCAAGCAATACTGGAGCAAGCTTTAAATATTAGCCACATTCTGTCAGGGCTGACTAACATTAAATCAGTATCAGTCTCATGTCTTGTAGGATCCACAGCTCATCTTCTTAAAACCACTTAAGATTTCATAATTAACTCAATTAAACAATGTAAGTCATCTCCTTGATCTTTGACATGAAGGGGTAATTTTCCCCCAAAATAGTACCTCTTTCCTTGACATGATTTAATCTGTGGTTAGAGTATTTAACAGGATTTCTTTCCTTCTTAGAAAATAAAATATACACCTTTCCAATATGAAAAACTCTAACTGATAATGCCATAGCTTACCCAGGTCAAAAGCATTTTTTTTTAAGTTAAAAAAAAGAACCTAACTGCATCTTTGGACCTTATGTGAGGTAGTGTCCAGGGTCACTGGGACCCCTACTTGGCCAGTGTAGCTGGGTACCAATTAAAGACAGAAACCCAAGCATTCACTCAAAGCCCCTTCCCAGCTGTTCATCCTAGTGGAAGAAGCCATGAGTACAAACGAATGCGGCATTCTACGGAGGGCTTTGGGGATAGGCTGCTTGAGAACATCAAAGTGGCTCACGTCCCCCGAGTATAAAGCCAGTTACTGCTCTCAGCTTCCATCCACAGTAGCCAAGGTCTGGAATCACCTGAGTGCCCGTCAACAGGGGATGAAGGGAACGTGGCCCGAACACACACAGGAGCAATACTCCACCACACAGCGGAGAGCCCTGTCATCCGCGGCAGCATGGGTGGAGTTGGAGGACATTACGTTAAGCAAATGAGTCAAGCAAGGAAACGGCGCATGTTCTCACTCATAAGCAGGAGCTGAGAGCAGATCTCATGGAGGCCAAAAGTAGGTGGTCAACAGGGCCCAGCAGAGCCCACTCATAAGTAGGATGGGCAGAGGCTGGTAATGTGCACAAACACACAGCCTAATGGGAACACGAGACCTACTATTGATAAATCAGCAGGGGGATGGCAGTGGGTCATCTACTGTCTATTTCAAAACAGCTAGGAAAGAATAACTTAACATAACCAGCACAAGGAAAAGAAACTATTTAAAGTGAAAGACATCCCAAGTACACAGATTTCATCAATATAGGGGTGAATCAAGGTATCACATGCACTCTGAAAATATGTACGTATATTATGTATCAACAGAAACAAAAACCAATGACAGAACCATTTGCGAAGCACGTGCAGGAGAAGAATGGGAAGCCTGACATGGTGTGGCTGTGTGTCACCACCCAAATCTCATGCTGAACTCTAACCCTGTGTTGGAGGTGAGCCCTGGTGGGAGGTGATTGACTCATGGGGGTGGTTTCTAATGGTTTAGCATAATCCCCCAAGTGCTGTCCTCATGATAGTTCTCCTGAGATCTGGTTGTTTGGAGGTGCATGGCACCTTCCCCTTCACTCTCTCTCCCCTTCCAGCCATGTGAAGACATACCTGCCTCCCCTTCACCTTCCACTCTGATTGTAAGTTTCCCCAGATGTAGAAGCCTGTACAACCCACAGAACTGTATGCCGATTAAACATTTTTTTCCTTATTACCCAGCCTCAGATAGTTCTTTATAGCAGTGGAACAACAGTACAGCCCTCAGGACCAGCAATGTTTTCCTTCTACCCAGCGGCCAACAAGGTCCTACACCGTAGCTGGTTTTCCAAAGCTTTGCCAGAATGCTGAAGCTGTTTTGGGGATACTAACTTTCCCCATCTCTGGCAAACCAGATGGGGCATCCTATTTGCCTCTTACCACCTTTCTCAGAGAAACCCCACCTCTGAAACAGCCTCCACCAGGGGCCTCCTTCAGCAGCAGCAAAGCTGAGTGTTCCTTGCACTTCCCTTCTTCTGAACAAGTAAACATCTTAAGCTTGTTTTTCCATCTTCCCAGCTCATTGAAAAAAATATCTTATGCTTTCTATTTTCCTAACACACACACATGGAAGAGAAGTGCCGTGAGGGCAGGGGCTCTTGTTTTCCCGGATCTGAGCCTGGCCCTCAAACACTAGCCGAATACTAACACGATATCCAGAGGCAGAAATGCAAATATCCACATGACTTCAAATACCCTAAGGATCTAACAGGCCGAGTGGCCCATATAACTATGGTGTGCTGGGCCATTCAACTGGTGTCCAAATCCCCGTCCAAGTGAGCTCTTTAATTTCGAGACTTTTCAGACAGCTGTTTTGTTGTTGTTGTTGTTCTGTTTTGTTTTTATTAAAGGGATATTTTACGGTAATAATCAAGAATATCCCAGGCCGAGTATGGTGGCTCATGCCTGTAATCCCAGCACTTTGGGAGGCCAAGGTGAGCGAATCACCTGAGGTCAGGAGTTCAAGACCAGCCTGGCCAACATGTGGAAACCCCGTCTCTACTAACACAAAAATGAACCAGCCATGGTGGCAGGCACTTATAATCCCAGCTACTCAGGAGGCTGAGGCAGGAGAATGGCGTGAACCAAGAGGTGAGGCTGCAGTGAGCCAAGATCGTGCCACTGCATTCCAGCCTGGGCAACACAGCAAGACTGTCTCAAAAAAATAAAAATAAACCAATACTCCCAGTTAGTTCTTCACCAATGTCAGATACATCAGTTTAAAGAAAAATATGAAAGCATGTTTTTATATTTCATTGTTGAATTTAACCATATCTTTTAAGAAGATATGAAGATAGAACTTCCTCAAGGATTGGGGGAGAGAAAAGCAGTTAAGAAAATCTTAAAACCTCAGGAGAAAAACAAGTATGGGTTAAGACCTCAAGGCAAAACTTTTTCTTTGCACTTTGATTTCAAAAGAACAGAGATGCCCAAATTATGAACTCTCCCATCTGCATTTTATATTCGTCTGTGTCCTTTGAAAGGCTGGAGATGGGATCCCAGGTTCCAAAGTGCCTGGCCGTGGCTCACATCAGGCGGCATCTTTCACAGCCGTTTACTCCCCTGACTCTGCCTAGAGAGCTCTGTGGCCCAATTTAAAAAAAAAAAAAAAAAAAAAAAAAAAAATCCTAATTTACTCACGTTCATCACTTTGAGCAGAGTCTCAAGAAATGAGACAAATATTGACACTCCACAGAAGCAAGTACTCTCTTCCAAAAAGTCAAGTGTCAGGTTCCCATGAGCCAGGCAGCTTGCTTACAGAAAGCACTGGCTGACTTGCTGGTTGAATGTTAAATGCATTTAAAATGTTAAGTGATCAAAAGCCCCTCATAGTGGGTGTGCGCGTTGAGCTGGCTGCAGTAGTGATGCAGACCACGTTCTTTCCTTTGGTTTTGCTTCAAGCAGAGCACCCCACACCCAGGAAGAGGCCGAAGGATGGCATCGAGGTCTAGGACAGATTTAAGGAGAGCTGCAGGCTGACTGCCTCATCTGCAAATAGTTTCTCATTTCAGAGAAAATCACTGAACAGAGTTCATAACACGTGAATTTTTAAAATTCATATTTCTAATTTCATCCTATTAGAACTTTTGAACCTCCACCTCCCACCTAGAGAACGTCAGCTCAAGCCGATCACAGCGCAGTGCGATTTTCTATAAATAATGTGCACGCCTGCATCTGAGCGGAGATGTGAATGTCTGGAATGTGCCTGCCAGGCCCAGGAGGAACTGCAGCAAGTGTGGGGACACAAGCCGCTAAGGAATCTGATTTGGAGGGAACTGGAGGCAACTAAAACTAGGTCCACTGGTTTTTCTTGGTAAGGTTTGACCAGGCAAACTGTTATCACTGTTGCTAATTTATGGTAATTGGCATGGGGACTTAACAGTAAGTAATTAGAGCAATTACAGAATTTGCTACTCAATTACAATGGCACAGATTCCTGAGAATGGAAGAACTGTTGCCCAGGAATAGAGTTCAAGAGGTCCTCCCCATGCTCCGAGGAACATGGCATTTCCACGCACCCCTGCTTTGGTCCCTGGCCACCACCATCCTGATCTCGGCCATCTGATGGCATCAGTCCCCAAAGCTGGAAACACCTGACACCTCTTGTCACCCTCCCATCTGCCCTGCCTTCCTCCAGTCCGGGATATTCAGGGATGCCCACATACAGGACCAGGAAACCAGGGTTATCCCAAACCAGTGCCTGCATTCAAAGTCCTCCACGGCAGCACAATCACCAATGGCCAATACTCCCAGAACCTTCCACCTCAAAACGGGAGCACATCTGGATTCAAGCTGACAATGCTGCATTCTCTTTGCCATGTACACACGGAGGCATGTCAGGTTCCACCTAAAGGTATCAGGTTCCACGCTGGTCAGGACCCCAAACCTAGTCACTCTGCATGATCTCAATTCACCATCCAGAGAAGCCTGCAGTTTTCCTCTGGTGCACGGTGTGGATGGTGGATGGTGGATGCATTTCCCCTGAAGACTCGGAAACAGGAGCCTGACCAAGGAGACCAGTCGCCCCATCCCCTGCAAGGCCCGGACGTGACCCTCTGCTGTCTGCACACAGTACCCAAGTCTAGCAGTGCTGGCTCTGTGGTGGGATCCATCTGGGCCTGCAGAGGACCCGGGGCACAGGAACCGTGCAGCCTGGCTGCAGCCAGAGGCCTAAGGGATCCCCACGAGGCTCTCCAGCCTAGGTGCCCTCACCGCAGGCAGAGCCATGCAAGAGAGTTGCCTGCTGAACTGGAAACGCCCCAATCTGCTCAGCCAACACAGAAAGACAACAGCCACCTACAGCTGCTGAGCCTCGAAACGTGGCCACTGGGCCTGAAGGGTTGAATCTGGAATTTAATCTGTGAAGTTCTTTTCAAATGTGTTTAGCTATGTAATCAAATCTTTATTCTAATTAAATTTAAAGGAGCCTCTGGCTATGGGCTCCCTTCTCGGGCTTCACAGCTCCAGGGAGTAAGAATGGGAGAGAGAGGCCCAGAGCCTCTCTGCATTCTCCACGCTAATTCAACAAGTCATCATAAGGAAAGGCACTCCAGCAGGAGAGGTGTACACGGGAAGAACTGGGTTGGCCCTGACAAGCATGACCCCCATGGCATCACAGCTGCCTCAGGCAACAGGCAAAAGACAATGATGCCCACCTGGACAGGCCACCGGATGTGATGATGCACCCCCAAGCCCTAGTCCCACAGCAGCCAGAGACCACCCGCTGCTCATCCCGGCTGAAACAGGCAGAGCTACCCGAGCTATCAAAAGCAGGAAGAATTAAGGAAGCGACTCCCACGACACACGTGACACTCCTTGGAGACAGACACAGGCTTCGCTGTGAAAGTGCAGAGGACAGTGGAGTCGCTAGGCGGGCTGCTTCTTCCAACAATCGGGAAGAAACTATATCCATTTCCTTGTAGGAGAATCATTTGTACCGTGATTAGACAGAAGACAGAAGGTGGCTGATATTATCAAATCATCAAGCACCTCACGGCTGCTTCTCCAAGGAAGGCCTGGAAACTTGCAGCCACCCGCATAGGGGCCGCAGTGTTTACAATGGAGATACGGGTGACCGAGGTCTGGCTTCCTCAGGGAAGCTACATTTGAACTTTCACCACTGAGGAATCGGTCATTTACAGTCACTCACCCTCAATGCAGAAGAGGGCTCAAGACACTGCACCAGACTTCAACACTCAGGGTTAGGGTCAAATTCACAAGTTTTACCAGATGTATTTACTTGGGATGCCAGAAGAGATGCAGCTTCACACCCCCGACCTCCATGGTTTGCTTAGCCCCTTCACCAGTGGATCTCACCAACAGATGACACATCCACGCCTCATCCATGGCAGCACAGAAAACCACTTGGAAGACAGCCACTCCCACCAAGCTTCCTGACTTTGGTGTTTAAAATCTGCATCATTTAAAATCTGCATCTCATACGTGAGATTACACTCCTCCGAACAACATTGCCACTGTCATTTCACCCAAAAGGGCTTTAGGAAGTGACACGCGGTCCAGACGCCAGAGGTCGCCGGCCGCCTTACTCTAGCCTAATTCCTTTGTGCCTGTATGGAGGCTTCACAGATACAGCCCATTAATGACTGTATGAGAAGCTCAGGGCATAGACGAACTCAGTGCTGAATTTTTTCCATTTATCACCCTTTGTTTTGTCCAGAAGACAGCTGAGAAAGGCGGGGGCAGATCATCTCCTCGAGTGTAATGACTCTAGCCACTTCTCTTCACCCCAGGTCACCACTCAGTCAACACGCTCTTGAGAAACCAAAGCAATTCTGTTCCCTTCACTCTGGGTTCCAAGCACTAAATTCCTCCGTTTTATCAATTAGATTATCAAGCAGCCGTTTGTAATCTGGACTGCAATCTGATACGAAATTTAAAGCTAATTTAAGTTGCGGTAATAGCTCCTATTCACATTATAGATAAGGCATGAATGAAAACTTTAATCTGTTCGTAGGACCAACTTTGTAAACAAACCAATTATTCAAGCAATGATTGTCTTCAGTTAGATGCAAATTACTTTGCTCATAAAAGATTTTCCAGTAGGAATTTTTAAATCCATGGTCTGTCTTTTCTGAGCCTGTCTCTGCACCTTCCCCTGAGTGCACAGCAGGACTTCTCAGGGCATCCCATCAGCAGGCCCACTGAAGAGAATAAGCCCGCAGCCCCCAGCCCCCAGCCCAGGAATCAAGTCCGAGCCCCAGCAGCCCCTCGTCCAGCTGGGGCTTCCTCACCAGCACAGCACCCAGAGGTCTTCCAGGTTTGAGGCCACGTGTGCGTGGAAAGTAGAGTGCTGGAAGGAACACAATAGACATTCAACAATGCAAATTCCCCCCTGGAACAGCCCAGCAACCCTCTGTACCTTCCCCAAAGTACCCATGCAAGGCAGGCGTAGAGTCCAATGGGGGTGCCTAGGAATCAGCATTTAACACTATTCTGATGAATAAAAGTTTGAGAGGTCGGTCAGCGAGAGGCTGTCGTGGACTCCACTCATTTGCAGGCTCTGAAGAGACACAGATTCAGGTAACAGGCCAGACAGGACAGGACAAGGATGAGGAGGTGGAGGGCAAATTCCATGGACCACCAACCGCCCCGCCATCCCCACTGAGACGCCGTGATTTAAAGAGAGGCAAAGCCAGGGAGAAAAGATGCCCGCACCACACGAGCGACTGAGATTTCACCTAAAGCACGCAGCATGTGGCTGAGGGCCAAGGTTGGGCAAGCCAGGAGCACAGAACGGGGTTCACTGGCCCAGAGGTGTCTCCCACACCCACACCCCGTGCAGACCTCCCAAGCACTGCCCGTGTCTCCTGCCTGGTTTATTTCCTCCCCCCCTTCTACTGTGTTGGTTTCTCAGCCGCCACCCACCACCACACAACCCTCTCTACAAGCTGGGTGGACTGAAAAGAGCGGAGGCGGGTAAGATCTGGGCTCTGGGGCCAACGTCCTGCCTGAGACATTAGTTCCAACCCACCTAGCTGTGATGTGAGCCCCCGAGATTTCTCAAATGTGAGATGGGAAGGTAACTGAACCCACTCACCAGGACGGCTGTGCAGACTGAGATTACATATAGCCACACCTCGGCATCCACCACACGTGGGACCCCAGTCGTGTTGCCCCTGATGGGAATCCCTCTATCTATGCCCCTTCTGCTACCAGAGCCAACTCCCAGCAGCAGCTGTGGAGGGTGCATCCTCTATTCCCACTCCACTCACCACCCATCGCTCCACGCAGTGACCTGCCATGCAGCGGCCACCAGCAAATCCGGCCCCACTGGATAACCGACCACCAGCCCCTCCTCACTTTGGGGCGTCTTCCACTTGCAGTTCCAAAGGAGGCCAAGAAACCGCCCTCAAGGGCAGTCACGTGTTCCTTATTGCATGTAATGACCTGCCACGCAGGACCACCAGCAAACCCAGCTCCACCATCCAGGCTCCTGTAGATAACCGAACCCCCACCCCCCACCTTGGAGCGTCTTCCACTTGCGGTTCTGAAGGGGGCCGAGAAACCGCTCTCAAGGGCACTCACCTGTTTCTTATTGCACGTAATGACCTGCCAAGCAGGGCCACCAGCAAACCCAGCTTCACCGTCCAGGTTCTGGTGGGTAACTGCCCCCGTCCCCCGCTTCCTCCTGGGGTGTCTGGGAGGCTCAGAAACTGCCCTCCAAGGGCACTCATCTGTTCCTTATTGCACTAATACCTCATTTACAGAAATCCACTTTGACTTTCCAGCACTGCAGTTGTGACAATTTAGCAATCCTGCTTGCAAGCTACAAGAGCTTGAGGTCACGTCCACCTCACCAGTATCCCAGAGACCCAGCACTATCCCACTGTGTTTAAAATTCCAAAATACTCCTTCAAAATGCTACTGGCATTTGCTTTGCACATAAAATGCTAACAACCTTCAAGTGAAACAAATATCTTCAACAGTTTGATACAACGACAGGTGAGTTACACATCTGCCAAGTTGTAAAGCCTCATGCATTTATAACATTTTATGTACGGTCAAATGGTTCATTAATATAAATTATGAGAATCTCTAAGAAACAGGTTTTTTCTGGCATTAGATGACCAAAGGAAAACTGGGTTCTGGCTGGCTTGCGGGCCTGTAGAGGCAGACATATCTGCTGACACAACCAAGCTCCTTCCCACTGATGTGGCCTCATCCCAGGCCCCTCACCCGGATGCCTGCAGGCCCCTGGAGGAGCAAGCTGACCTGTCCACATTTCTCAAATGCACAGCTGTTGCTCACACTGCAGATAGAGTTCAAGGCACGAGCAGGCCACCACGCTAAAAATACTACGCAGCGTCCACGCCAGGTGACGGTGGTTTTCACTCCATCCCAAAGCCCCATGTATGAGTTTACAGCCATGATTACCACATGGATTTTTAGACCCTCAAGACATACTGTTTCCTTTTATGCAACAAAGTTAAAAGACTATCACTCAGATATAGGCTCTGAAACTGTGGAATAATTATTTGGGAACAGAGCCTCTGCCAGATCAGGATTAGCACTTGGGACAACACCCCGTGACCTCGGTCCACACAAACCCATCCAGACCAGAAGCCTCCCGCACTGTAATTTCTGTGGATTTCTGTAAACGAGGTATTACTGCAATAAGGAATAGATGAGTGCCCTTGGAGGGCAGTTTCTGAGCCTCCCAACCACACGGCCACGTTCAGGCTGAAGCCGCACCACCTCCAGAAACACCGTCCCTCGCCGAGGTTTGCCTGGCTTCTCCCTTTTTCCAGAACTTAACCTGAAAAGGACAGGTCTGTGTAGAAAAACACAAACTACTTGCGATTCCTCTTCCCAGTTCAGGCTGTAGGAAGCTCGTCTCGGCCCTCACCGTGTTCTGACTGAGGCTTGGTTCCCATAAGAAATAAAGTCAGAATTCTAGTCCCTGTCTCCTGGGCAGTGTGGCAGGCATACATACCTTCAGTTATATGAGGAAAGGCGTGGCGAGCCCCCTTCCTTCAGTAAAACTGCACAGTTCCCAGAACCATGATGCCATCTACCTCACACCACTGTGAACACCTGGACAGAGCACATTTCAATGCGTGCACATTTGTGGGCTAGTTTTCTATTTCTCCACTAAATCACCCCAAATTTAGCGCCCTAAACTCTGACTTATTTTCTCACATTTCTGGAAGCTGGAGTCCAAAACAGGTCCCACCATCTAACGTCGAAGTGGCGGCAGGGCTGGCTCTGGGGAAGCCACCGTCTCCTTGCCTCCCGCAGCCTCTAGAGGCTTCTGCATCCCCTGGTCCATATGGCACCCACTGTCTTCAGGACCCACAGCGGCTCTGACGGCCCCTCAACTGGAAGACGCAGAAATGTCAGGAGCCCGGGAATCTAGTGCTAAGGCCAAGCCTCCCCACCCTCCCAGCTCCTCACACACTCCCGTGTGAGCTAATATAGATTCCACTTTAACTAGTGTCACCTGTGTAAGGGGTAAGTGCCCAGCTGTGAACTGGTTAACCTCGCCTACACAAACCCCGAGAATAAACTCACAGGCCATGGACCACTCCACAAGCAATAAGTGACCACCTGCTCAGGGACCTCCATGCCCCAGCAGAGCCCTCCGGTACCTCCTTGTGAGCTCAGACTGGCGGCAGGGTTCTGCAGCGCCAGAGGGCCCTGGATAAAAAAGACAGCTCCCATATCGGGAGGCACCGCCCGCGGTTGGGTTCCCAGTACTTTAATTGCCCAGGTGGACAAGCCGCGCCGCATGCAACCCCATCACCAGAATAACGGCTGCACGTGGCGAGTGCACGGGTGGCCACCACTCAGCCCAGCTGGCCGCGCTAAGCACATCACCACCATGACGTCCAATCAGACTCAACTGCTGGAACAGTCCCAGCATCGGCCCCCAACAACATTCTGGATCACAATTCAGAGTAGTGATTGCGATCAGGACCACACGTGGCTGAATGTTTTTACAGGAGGACGCCACAGCTGGACTGACGCCACAGCTGGATCTGGCTGGACTGAGAGCATTTCCCACTGGACATTCTTACAACACCATTTTATTTGCGCTTTATTAAACTTCTATGGCTTTTTTCTGCTTATCTACTTTATGGGAGTGTTTCTTGTTCTTATGACTGCGGTGATACTTCAAGCTACAACTATCAATGTGTAAAATTAGTTTGGAAGTCGCCTTATCATTAAACATTTCACAAGCAAGCAGTCAGAGGCACCTAACCCGGAGGCCTCTTTTCTTTTCTGAGCCAAAGCTACCTTGGACTCAAAGAAAACGCACATGGAGAGGGGCTGGATCTCCAGCACCCATTCCTAGGGAGCCTCCAGGGGAGCAGATATGGAGGGAGAAGCCCTGGGTTATGGCACTGTCGTACTAAAGAAAAGTCTATTTGGGTAATGTAAGCACCAGACTTAAGAGATTAAGCAAACCATGAAAAGAAACCACTAACCACAGCTTCTCCAAAACAGAACTAAACTCTCTTTAGTTTGAATTGGAAAAGCAGAAGTGATGATCAGGATACCAAAAAAAAAAAAAAAAAAAAAAAAAAAGACACAGTATCTGAACACAGGAGAATAATCAAGGGCCACTGTCTCTTCCTGTGTCAGTGGGAGCCTCGCATCTAAGCTGGATTTAGAAGGTTGCTACTTTGGACTGAAAGGTATCCCCAACCCTAGTTTGTAAGCAAGTGGAGCAGAATGCTTCAATTATTTCAAGGTTTAGCGGTAAAGCTCTGCAACTCTCACAACCATTTTAATTGGTGTGAATTTTAAAGTGACTCAATCTGTTGGCTGGAGTATCTAACGGCTTAACCACGGGGTCACGTTGGAAAATTTTTCCAATTGCTTTTGTTTTTCCTACTGAAGATGCATTTGAACGTTCTTGTAGTTTGCAGTTGGCTGGTTCTGATGTTTGGTCCTGAGGAGGCCCAAGTATCCATAGAGGAAGAATCTGAAACCTCAAGCCACTCGAGTGCTGTCTGGGCAGATGGAGACCCCAACCCAAGGGCCACTGACGGACTCAGCATGGGCGCAGGGCCACCCGACGCAATGGGCCACATATTTGCCGGTTACAAAACAACATAAGCACACACACCCAGGTGTGCACACACGCTCTGTACACATCTGTCCCTGTCAACACCAGCACACACCCCCAGGTGTGCACACACGCACTCTACACGCTCACGTCTGTCCATGCCAACAATAGCACACACCCCGAGGTGTGCACACACGCTCTGTACACATCTGTCCCTGCCAATGCCAGCACACATCCCCAGGGTGTGCACACACATTCCATACGCGCTCACATCTGTCCCTGCCAACGCCAGCATACACCGCCAAGGTGTGCACACACGCTCTGTACACACTCACATCCCTCCCTGCCAATATGAGCACACATTCCCAGGGATGCACACAGGCTCTGCACATACTCATGTCTGTCCCTGCAGCCTGAGTCAAACGGTCACAGAGAGGCAGAGGAGGAGGAAGAAGGATGCGATGGGCACTAAGGTCCTGGGCCGGTTCCCCTCCCTACCTCGGGAGAGACCCCTCATGTGATCCTGCCATCACTCACCCTTCCGCCTCCATCCTCCATCCTCCCACAGGGATCAGGAGGATGCCCACTGCACAGAGCTGTGATGAGCATGAACAGAAGATGGCAGGAGCTCACGCCAAGGTGCTGAGCACGGGGCCTACGGAGTGTTTCTTTCTGCTGTGACTGACATCATCAAAGAAGAGACTGACACAGCTTCTGCAGAGAATGTCACTTGCTGAGAAACTGAAACGTGTGACCTAGAAGCCTGTGAAGGTCTAAGAACAAACCAACAAACCAAATGGTTTTGTTTGTTTTTCAAACACCATAGCCTGTTTTTTTCTTTTTTTTTCATGCTCTACCTTGGGTATCATTTAGTTAAATTTCAAAGTAAGTCCAGTAAATACACAAAATCACAGGACTGAGCATGGAGCATTGTTTCACTTCATGTCCTCCAGCCTTTAGGACACATTAAGGAAAGACATGATTCCAGGATTCCCATTAGAAAGGCTGCCCTGAGGCACCTGCTGGGGCAGCCAAATTGCAGCTGTTGATGCTGCCCCCAAGCTGCTTGGATGAAGCAGAAGATTCCGGAGGTCTCCTCTCTTCTGCCCCTTGTCCAGGAGAGAAGGTGGGGGGAGAAAAGTGAGAGAAGATAGGAAGAAGGAGAGGGGAAGGAGGGAGAGAGGAGGGGGGAAGGAGGGAGAGAGGAGGGGGGAGGGAGGGATGGGGGAGGGAGGGAGGAGGGGCATGTTCCATCCACCAAGGCAGCTACACTGCAGAGAGAATGGAGGGTGTGTTGCCTCTCAGGACAGCAAGTTCAAGCTGTTTATAATTGTTAGCGTAAACAGTGACCAGCTGAGGACAGGGCTGTCATTGGAGTTGACGTTTTATTTTCATAGTTGATATTGGGGACCTGGACCTAAAGCACCGTGCCTTGCCCTTTTGCCAGATGGGCCTATGCTTCTCTATACTTGAGTCTATTTGACTAAATACCCGATATTGACTAGGAATTATGACGTGTAGGATACCCCTTACCACAGTAACGTCAAACTCATGTTCTAAATGCAATTTGTTCAGGGACTGGCTTCTAACACTGGGTGGGAATGTTAAGCTCAGTCCAGTTCAATTCAGTAAGCATTTATCAAGAAACTCCTAGACCAAGAGCTCTGTTAGACACTGGGTATGGGGTGATAGGGATACGAAGATGTGGAATTAGAACTCGAGAAGCTCAAATGCTTCCATTTAATTCCCTAATGCAATTACTAAGCTTCAACCTGATGGCTGTAATGTCTAAATTCACTTTTTCTTTATTCCAGTTCTACATAACAAAGCATAAATAATCACAGAGGAATGATTCTGTGTTGGACTATTCAGTGTACAGAGAAGAGCATTCTGACCAGCGTGAGACACTGTCTCCATTCCCAGGGATCCCGTGAGGTGGCTGCACGGAGCACACGCGTGAAGATTCAGGAGCACGAGCGTCAGGTGGTGGGAGGGGCACGGAGACAGCACCAGAAAGATGCCTGCCCAGGGGCCGCTGCAGCCGGGCTGGCCGGGAAGGTCACGGGAGTGGGCACAGGCATCTCCCTCCAGCCACACTTGGTTTTCAAGAGGACACATGCAGGGAAGGGGATGACACCGAAATGCTGTGGCGCTGGGGGAAGGAGAGGAGGGACACAGGGCCAAGGGATGGCCACCATCCCTTGCGTCCCTGCCCCTATGAACGCTGCCAAAATCAGCCCCAACGGGGAGAAGTGAGATGGGTGAAAGAGGTGGACAGACTTGGCTTCCATGGAATTCACAGATTCCAGTCATTAAAAATCCCTTCTGAGTTTTCATCTGGAAAACTTTGCAAATGTATTTAGTGACAAGAGGCAGAAGATGAAGCCAACACAGTTGGGCTCAAACCGCCGCCCTTCTCCTCTCTGCATCCAGGACCCGCCCTGAGCCCCTGAGTGCGAGGACCCGGAGCTGCCCAGCCCAAGGGAGCGGCCCCTGACCAGAAGAGGGAGACGCACAGCGGGGACCCCAGCACGTGGATGGCAGGATCTGTGCTATGTCAGTCCCAGGGCCCCAAGCAGAGAAGGCCTGGGGCTCCCAGCTGAAGTTTTGCTGTCTCCTCTGTCACCAAAGTCGAGAAGGACTGAGTGAGACCAACGTCGGACCTGCTGGCTCCTCGGTGGCTGCCGATGTGGCCCTCAGGCTGCGGGTGAAACCCTCTAGGGAAGCCGAGACTGTGGCTAGAATCACAGCCACGAGTGTTCCAGGGGCCCTAAAACACAAGCGCAGCCTGAGGAAGGCAGCGCCCGCTCAGATCCCCGTCCAGGCTTGTGTGCCACACTCGAGAGGCACACGGCACCAGAACATGGCACTTTAAGTGACTTTGTGGGGTGTAGGAACACAAAGTGGGGCCTCGAGTGGCTCAGAAGTCACTCCCACCAGCCCACGGGGACCCGGGCGGCCCCTCTGGATGTGGCTGGCGTCTCTCCAGGGCGGGCTCCAAAGTCCTATGGAGGAGGTGAGTGTCGGTCTTGCTCTGAGGAAGGCCCCTGACAAGTATCCTGAACATGCAGGCACACAGCTGGCTGACTCATCTGAAGGAACCTGTTGAGCCACTAGCCAAGGAAGGCTGGAAAGAACTCGACTAACACACGATCCCTGCCCAGGCGCCCACCTGAGCCGCCCACGAGAAAACTAGGGAAGCTGTGAAGACGGAGGTGTGCACGGGGCTGGGAGAACCCTGGGAGAAGCCGCACTGCGGACAGGGAGGGACGGAGGGTTGGGCCCCACAAGCAAACGAGGGAGGCGCTCAGTGCCATGAAGACCCCGCTGCACCCACAGCTGCAGGCCTGGCTGGCAGCACGACCGTGGCTTCAGGTGCCGGCCCAGGAGCACGTGTGTTTGGCAGGAGCTGCCCTCCTGGAGCCGCACTACGGGTACCGTCATTTTAGAGGCAGGTACCTGATATCAAGGATGACAATCCACCATGCCACCCTGAATTACAGCCATGTCCTCAGCGGGTCACTATTTACGCTGACAATTACAAAGAGTTTGAACTCGCTGTCCCAAGAGGCAACAAGCCCTTCATTATCACGGCCGAAGCCTCTGTGCGGCCCTCCTCCCCCTGCGCTTCCCGTCGGGGCAACCTGAAGTCCCATGACAGTGACTCAGAGCCAGCCCAGTAGCTTCAGTGCAGGAAAAATCACAAAAACTCAAACACATCCTAAACATGGGCAGTTGGTAGGAGCTGATTCCTAAATTAAACCTGTTCAGAGGCTTTCTGGGCTAGCACAGCTCTGATAACAGGCTTGCGCTTTTTGCTCCCCCTGAAGGGCGGCGAGGAGGCCGGACTCTGCCATTCTGCAGGCTCCGATACGTGGAGCCTGCCCTGTGGCATCGGTGGCCTGTGCCAGACAGTGTGACCGTCGCCCGCAGTGAACACTCGGCACAGCAGAGCAGGCTTGGGGAAGAACAGAAAGTGACCTCTAAGCCTGCAGAAGACACTAAGCCACACATGGCCTCATGCGCACTGCGTGTCAATCACAGCCGAAGCAGGAATGAGCTCTTAATAGTTCCACTAAATGCAAAGGTCGCCTTGGAAAACCGTGTGAACCTTTCTGACTACCCACAGGTAGGTAGCTACTGCCTGAGACATGAAGGTAAAGAATTCACCTGAAACTGCATATTATAAAACTTATTTTTAAATGATGGCGCTTAATTTGAAAGACTCCCAAAGAATACTGCATTAGAAAGTGACAGAGTGAAACCGTGAAGCTGACCACAGGAGTCCCTGGAAATTTCACCAAATGTTGCGTCAAAACTGGGAAACAGAAGAACCGCACCTGATGAAACATTCGATTAATCACTCGAGTCCTCCCCACATACGAAGCTATGTTAAAAAGTGTTCCAAAGGTGGAGAGGATGTTATTTGTTCCGATTTCACAGGGGATGTACACCACCCCTGCAATATGGTTCCTAACATCCAGGGGGCGAGAGGATGATATTAGTCTCAATATTGCAGGAGGTGTACACTCCCTAGTGACATTGTTCCTAATATCCAGGGAAGTAGAGGAAGATGTCACTCCCAATAGAGCAGGGAGTGTACACCCCTTCTGTGACATTGCTCCTAACAGCCAGCGGGGGAGAGGAAGATATTACTCCCAGTATTGCAGGGGATGTACACCCCCTTGTGATATTGTTCCCTATATCCTGGGAGGGAGACGATGATACTCGTGGCAATATCGCAGGGGGTGTACATATCCACTGTGATATTGTTCCGAATATCCAGAGGGAGAGAAAATGATGTGACTCCCAATATCACAGGGTATGTACATCCTCCTGTGATATTGTTTCTTGTATTCAGGGAGAGAGGATGATATTACTCCCAATATCGCAGTGGTTATACACAACTCCTGCGATATTGTTCCTAATATCCCAAAAGGGAGAGCAACATATTTCTCTCAATATGGCAGGGGGTGTACACCTCCTTTGTAATATTGTTATTAATATCCATGATGGGAGAGGATGATATGACTCCCAATATCGCAAGAAATGTACAGTAGCCTGTGATACAGTTCCTAACATCTAGGTGGGGAGAGGATGATATTACTTCTCATATCGCATAAGGTGTAAATCTCCTTTGATATTTTGCCTACAATCCTGAGGGGAGAGGGTGATATTGCTCCCAATATCGAAGAAGGCATACACCCCCCTGTGACACTACACCCAATATCCACGTTGGAAGACGAAGACATTATGCCCAATATCGCAGGGGATGTACACCCACCCTGGGATATTGTTCCTTATATTGAGAGGGGGAGAAGATGCTATTGCTCCCAATAACACAGGGGCTGTGGCGGTACACCCCTCCTGTGATATTGTTCTTAATATCCTAGGGAAGCGAGGATGATACTACACCCAATATCGCAGGGGGTGTACACCCACCCAGTGATATTGTTCTTAATGTACTCCACCTCCCACCACCAGGGATATCGGTCCTAATATCCAGGGGAAAAGAGGATAACGTTATGCCCTATATCACAGGGGAGTGTACACACCCTCTGTGATGTTGTTCCTAGTATCCAAAGGTAGAGACGATGATATTACTGGCCATATCGCAGGGGGTGTACACCCTTCTGTGATACTGTTTTTGACATTCAGTAGGGGAGAGGACAACATTAATCCTAATATCACAGAAGGTGTACAGACCCCTGTGATGTAGACCCTAATGTACAGGGGAAAGACAAGACTATTGCTCTCAATATCACAGGGGCTGTAACCACTCTGCCCCCGGTATATTGTTCCTAATATGCAGCGGGGAGGAGGCTCATAGTACTCCCAATACCCGAGAAGATGCACACACACCTGTGATAGACTTCCTAATATCCAGCGGGAAAGAGGCTGATTTTACTTTCGATATTGCAGTAGGTGTACACAGCCCCCAACCCTAGGATATCGTTCTTAATATCCAGGCGGGAAGAAGATGACATGGCTGACAATATCGAAGTGGGTGGACACTTCTTCAGTGATATGGTTCCTCTTATTCAGGGGGTGAGTGGATGATACTACTGCCAATAAAGTAGGAATCATACAGCCACCTTGGGATTTTGTCCTTAATAACCACAGGGGAGAGGTGATATTACTACCAGTATTGCAAGGGGTGTACACCCCTCCTGTGATATTGTTTCTTATATCCAGGAAAGGAGAAGATGGTGTTAGTACCAATATTGAAGGGATGGACAGCTGCCATGGGATATTGTTCTAAAGATACAGGTTGAAAGAAAATGAGATTCCATCTAATATAACAAGGGATGTACACCCCGCCTGTGATATGAATCGTAAAACCTAAAAGAAGAGAGAATGACATTGCTTCCAAAAACACACAGGGTGTACACCCACCCTGTGATATTGTTCCTGTCATCTAAAGGAAGAGATGATGATACTACTCCCACTACCGCCAACCAACTACCACTTCTTTAAGCATCTTGACAACTTTTTGCAGGGAAAACAAGTACACAACCAGCAGGATGCAGAAAATGCTTTTCAAGAGTTCATCCAACCCTGAAAGCACAGAATAAACAAGTTTATTTCTCATTGGCAAAAATGTATTCATTGTAATGGTTTCTTTTCTTTTTTCTTTTTTTTTTTTTTTTTTTTTTTTTTTTTTTTTTTTTGACAGAGTCTCACTCTGTCATCCAGGCCAGAGTGCAAAGGTGCAATCTCGGCTCACCGCAACCTCTGCCTCCTGGGTCCAAGAGATTCTCCTGCCTCAGCCTCTTGAGCAGCTAGGATTACAGACACATGCCACCACTCCCGGCTACTTTTTGTCTTTTTAGTAGAGACGGGATTTCACCATGTTGGTCAGGCTAGTCTCAAACTCCTGACCTCCTGATCCGCCTGCCTCAGCCTCCCAAAGTGCTGGGATTACAGGTGTGAGCCACTGTGCCCAGCCCATTGTAATGGGTTCTATTTTGATTAATAAAGATGTGTTGCAGCCTAGTTATACAAATTTAAAATTCATGGTCCAAAACCACAATTACTTTTGCACCAACCTAATACTTTAAGAATTAAAAGAAGCCTTTATATTAGAGAGCCCATGGATGATAAAATCATAAAGAATATTACAATCTCCATAACCCACAAACTTGGTAACTTAGACAACTGGATGAATTAAAAGACACAATCTATTAATACTAAAACACAGAAGAAATAGGTAATCTATATATATTGATATCTATTAATAAAATGGAATCAATACCTAATAACATTACAGAAAACTTATATATTCCACAAATCTGACATTCTGTCATGTTATTCTAACTGGTGGGATTCAGGGATTTCCATTTTGATAAGAACATAGGTGAGTCTCACACACTTAATTTTAGTGCTCATTGGTCAGAAAAGCCATGTCCACTATAGGATACTGCAGAGCGATGCGTTATGGAGAATTTAGGCAAGATAATATGATTTTCAGAGTTAAAGGAAGACAACCTGATTTATGTACAGTAATTCCTCATAATATCATAGGGGATACCATATTTAAACTTTGGGGTATCCCCAGGTATAATTCTTATTTGAGCCACCTGTGAATTTCAGACACGGAGGCTTCCCAACTTTGGTGGCTTTCAATAAATGTGGAAGTTAACTCACAACCTATTTTGTGGAGGCATAAAATTCAATGAGCACTCATTTAACCTTTTATTTTAAATATTATTTTTGTAAACTTGCATTTCCAATTAGTTGAAATTTTAAACCTGTTTCAGTTATTATCCACTTCCCCCCCCCCCCCCGAGACGGAGTCTTGCCCTGTCACCTAGGCTGAAGTGCAGTGGCATTGTCTCGACTCACTGTAACCTCTGCCTCCCAGGTTCAAGCGATTCTCCTGCCTCAGCCTCCCGAGTTGCTGGGATTACAGGTGCCTGCCACCACACCCAGCTAATTTTTTTATTTTTAGTAGAGATGGGGCTTCCCCATGTTAGTCAGGCTGGTCTTGAACCCCTGACCTTGTGATCTGCCCACCTCCGCCTCCCAAAGTGCTCGGATTACAGGCCTGAGCCACCGCACCCGGCCTCTCCACTCTTTTTAGGTGGAGAGGAGTAAGGGTTTCTTGGAATTAGGAGGAACTCCCATGTACCCAACCCATTTGGGTAAATTTCTTCCTTCAGAGTTTTTCAAATCAGCATCGCCATTGTTAAAGGCCTCCCACATGGTAATAATTGTGCTATAGGGTTTTATAAACATGAAGTCTATGTTTGGCTGAATGAACCTCCTTGCTGTGGCACAAGGGGGCCATAGGTGTTTTCACCAATTATGAAGCGGGTTCACTGTGCAATGGCTACCAACTTTTCTGAGTACAATGAGGCCAAATACATTCATAGATAAATTCCATGAAGTGAATTTATTACTTACAAATAGCAAACAAAAGACAACAGAAGTCTAGGATTCAATATGAACCACTACCACAAGATCAGGAAGGCTACCCAGAGCAGACGGATGGAGTTTTGACTATAAATGCTTCACTCGCACTACAACTGAGGGACCCCAGAAAGCAGCCCACATTGGGTTTTCTCCCAGGATGTGGTTTGCTGGACACAAGCATTAAAGGCCATTCTGTTTCGAGCAGGGACTATAACAGAGCCTGGGCTGTTCTGACCAATGTCACTTGATTATCAGGATATTGCCTTCCCAGCATATCATACAGTAATCTTGAGAACTACCAGTAAGAAAGGGAGGAAAATGGCCCTGCACCCTTAAAACTGAAGGATCAGGATATTTTCTGTGACAGAGGCACAGACAGTAGCGACAGAGTGTTCTTGTGAGCCATCTACTAGTTCTCTTAACTGGAGTGTGGCACCAGACCGCTTTTCTATTTCCTTTCAATGGAAACTATTTCAGAATATTTTGAATTTCTACATCTATAGAGTTGTGGCACATGATCACTGGCAGTGTAGACTCTCTGCATGGTTAAAGGAAAGAGTTCAGAAGCCCATCAACCCACATTGGAGGAGACCACCTAATCCTCCAGAGAGTGTCACTCCATCTTCCTGGGGTTAGCTCCACATGCAGTAAGGCCACTATAACTAAGGCCGTCAGGACTTGCAGTCCGAAGATGAGACTTTTGACATGCTGATAAGCAGCAGTTATAAGAAAAGCCCACACACTGGTCAGGAATTTTTCAATGAAAGCAGCTGAGACACTTCTTCATATGCTTAGGTAGGGGTTAATATCAAACTATTTCTTCCCATTTTCTTTGCTCAGCAGTGCCTGAACCATGAGGCACCATAGATGTACACCTCATCAGGAGGGTGTATGGTACAGCAGCAAGGGGAGCAGCAGCACAAGAAGCAAACAAAGCCACTACTTCTGCTTACATAATAACTATTGTCTTGGAGTGTAAAATAATTAATAATGTTCACATGGCTGCCTAAGCACACAGAGATGGTGACCAGAGCAGATGCAGGGACTACAGAGATACAGCCTGATTCTTGCTAATTAGGACTTAAGTGTTGGCTTATGTGCTGTGCTTTTGTGCATTCATAAGCCAGGGCCTCAAAACGGCCTGCTAAGCACAGGCCAAAGGTCATGCTGGGGTGCAGTTAAACATTGATGTCTAGGAGATGAGAGCATTTTAGTGTGGAAGAAGATGACAACACCTGAAGACCACAAAACACTGTGCAGACCAAAAGGAACGCCCATCGTCAGCTCATGGTTCTGACCCAGGTGACTGCTGATGTGTTACGGAACAGTCAGCCCACAGCAGGTAGGTCAAGTTGAGCTGGTGCCCTGCATGAGGGCTGATCCATTCCATTCGTGTTGCCAATTGTTTCAATAGCGTCTCATGCACCCCACTGGTGAGGAAGGAATTAGCACCCTATGTTTACTGGTACCGTTAAACACATAACATCTATTACTAAACAGATAAGCCAGACATCAGTTATTAATTACATACAGGAGGATGGTGTAAGCTCCCACAGGACCAAACAGGGATTAACTTGAGCGCAGAGAGTGGTATAACATTAAAAAAGTGAGGATATTCCTTTTTTTTTTTTTTTTTTTTTTTTTTGTTGACACAGAATCTTGCTCTCTCACCCTTGCTGGAGTGCAGTGGTGTGATCTCGGCGCACTGCAAGCTCCGTCTCCCGGGTAAACTGTATGTACTTAGGAATTAATACCAACTCATTATTAGCAAAAAATAAATATCTTTACATCAAGAGTAGTTTTTCATTTAATAAAAATAGGTGGGATGTGTATAATGGACAAGGGATAATCAAAATTTGCCAAATGAGGCTAGTAAGACAATCCCAAGAATTCACAATCATTATTCACTGGTCCATTAATCACAGGACAACACATACAAATGAAACTTACCTGACCGGGTGCAGTGGCTCATGCCTGTAATCCCAGCACTTTGAGAGGCCGAGGCAGGCAAATCATGAGGTCAGGAGTTCAAGACCAGCCTAGCCAACATGGTGAAACCCTGTCTCTACTAAAAATACAAAGAATTAGCTGGATGTAGTGGCGTTTACCTGTAGTCCCAGCTACTCGGAAGGCTGAGGCAGGAGAATCGCTTAAACCCAGGGGGCGGAAGTTGCAATGAGCCGAGATCGCACCACTGCACTCCAGCCTGGGCAACAGAGTGAGACTCCATCTCAAAAACAAATAATAATGAAATAAAAAAATTAAACTTACCTACATATTAGAAAAACGTCCAAATTCAACCATGAATCCAGCACATTATCAAATGAAGAGACAAAAATTCTACCAACAGACTTAAGAAAATATCATTATCTATGAAATTCAAGTACTACTGCTTAAAGAACATTTACAGAACTCTCACCTCAAAGGTTTCCCTGCAAAACAAGGTGAAATGCATACTCAAGACTCTTTAAGAATGGGCCACTGATAAAAACAATATACTTGTAACTTGTGTAACATTTCATAGATTTTTTTCAAGCACTGCACGATAATTAATTTGCATCAGGCTTTCCAAATTAGAAAAGCTTCACTTATAGAACTTCTTTCCAGTGGGAGTTTTCACACGGCTTTTCAAGTAAATGTTAAAACTGAAACTATTCTTGCAGTTTCTAAACTGTTAGTTTTAATCTTGTGTACGTTCTTGTATTTACAAGGTCCAGCCAGCTACAGCGTGCATTTTCATATGTCCTGGAGTGGGTATGAGAGAAATGAAACACTCAAACATTTTGGACATTCATAGGGTTTTTCTCAGGAATGAGCTGATGTCTTCAAATGGAACTAATACAACCGAAGGCCTTACCATAAATTTAAATTCAAAAGCCTTTTCTCCACTCTGAGCCCTCCCAAATCTTCAGGAAAATCTGAAGGCTTGACCACATTTCCTACATTCTTTTTTTTTTTTTTTTTTTTTTTTTGAGACGGAGTCTCGCTCTGCCGCCCAGGCTGGAGTGCAGTGGCCGGATCTCAGCTCACTGCAAGCTCCACCTCCTGGGTTCACGCCATTCTCCTGCCTCAGCCTCCCGAGTAGCTGGGACTACAGGCGCCCGCCACCGCGCCCGGCTAGTTTTTTTTTTGTGTATTTTTTAATAGAGACGGGGTTTCACCGTGCTAGCCAGGATGGTCTCGATCTCCTGACCTCATGATCCGCCCGTCTCAGCCTCCCAAAGTGCTGGGATTACAGGCTTGAGCCACCGCGCCCGGCCAATTTCCTACATTCTTAAGGTTTCTCTGCAGTGTGAGCTCTTTCATGTTTATGAGGGAATGGGAAAGAGTAAATGTTTTACCACATTTCTTACATTCAAGGGGCTTTATTTATTTATTTAATTTTGAGATGGAGTCTCACTCTGTCGCCAGGCTGGAGTGCAGTGGCACAATCTCGGCTCCCTGCAACCTCCACCTCCTGGCTTCAAGTGATTCTCCTGCCTCAGCCTCCTGAGTAGCTGGGATTACAAGCATATGCTACCACACCCAGCTATTTTTGTATTTTTAGTAGAGACGAGGTTTCACCATGTTGGCCAGGATGGTCTCGATCTCCTGACCTCGTGATCCGCATGCATAGGGCTTCCCCCCAACCCCCCGTGGCCTTTTATGTCCTTGAAAAAGAACTAAGACAACTGAAATGTGCCACCATGCCCAGCTAATTATTTTCTGTTTTTGTTTTGAGACGGAGTCTGCCTCTGTCGCCCAAGCTGGAGCACAGTGGTGCGATCTCGGCTCACTGCAAGCTCCGCCTCCCGGGTTCAAGCCATTCTCCTGCCTCAGCCTCCCGAGTAGCTGGCGTAAGCCACCGAGCCCGGCATTATTTTATTTTTTGTAGAGACGGTTTCACCACGATGCCCAGGTTGTTTCACATTGTTTTAATCCAGGCTGGTTATGAACTCCTGGGCTCAAGCAATACACACACCTTGGCCCCCCAAAGTGCTAGGATTATAGGCTGAGTCACTGCACCCAACCTCTATATCATGACTTCTTTAGTGGCGCATAAGGTAACTGGAACGAGTGTGTAGGCTTTACCACATCTCTTACATTCATAGGGTTTTTCTCCAGTATGAATTCTTTCGTGGAGGTGAAGGGAACTGAGGCGACTGAAGGCTTGGTCACATTGTTTACATTCATAGGGTTTCTCTCCAGTATGAGTACTTCTATGGTTACAAAGGGAACTCAAATGACTAAAGGCTTTGCCACATTGTTTACATTCATAGGGTCTCTCTCCAGTATGAATGCTTCCATGGTCATGAAGGGAAGTGGAACAGCTGAAGGCTTTATCACATTTGGTACATCTCTCTCCAGTGTGAGTCCTTTCATGCATCTTAAAACAAGAAAATCTGTGTGTTTTCCCACATTCCTTACATTCGTAGGGTTTCTCTCCAGTGTGAGTTCGTCCATGTATTAGACAAGAACCGGAAACAGTGAACGCTTTACCACATTGTTTACATTTATAGGGTTTTTCTCCTGTGTGAGTTCTCTGATGTCTTTCAACTGAATTGAGAAAATGAAAAGCTTTCCCACATATCGTACATTTATAAGCTGGATTTCCACTGTGCATTATCCTGTGTCTTCTAACACCTGGAACAGAAACAGAGTTTCCCACACTGTTCACATTTATATTGCTTCTGTCCATATGGTTTGTATCCTGAGTGAGCTAGGATGTGCCTATTAAGGAGGGAATGATGTACAAAGACTTTTCCACAAATACTGCATTCACATTATTTTAATCCAGTAGAAATGTTCTCATTCAGATCAAGATTTGGAATGTGGCTGACAACTTGTCCATACTGACTACCTTCTTTGCTTTCATGCAGTCTCTGTGCCATATGATTTCTGTAAAAAAAATGACAAGCACATTATTATTGGTTGGTGTAATAACTTTCTACTCATTCATAGGTCTTCGACTTACACTGCTACCAATACTAGGGAAAATGCATTTTTGTTTTGTTTTGTTTTTGTTTTTGTGCCATGACTGAATTATTTGAAAGTAAATGGGCTACTACTGAAAACACAGCTACCACCTGCATGGCTATGAACAAAATAGTAACATTCATATACACAATTTTGTAATACTATTTTCAAGTAAACTGTTTTCCAAACACTGACTGCTACACTGATGCACGTTACATTTTGGGTGAAATTTTTCTAAAAGGAAATGAATTTCAAGTGACTCTTATTTGCTTTGATTGCTTGTTTTTAAATTCATTACATGCTAAGATTCCATCAGAGGACTTTATTCCCTCTTCTCGGTGCAAATTATCTTGTATCTTTCCCAAGTTTTTTGAAGTGATCTTCAATATTCTGGTCTTTCCATTTTTTCCTAAAATGCAGATACACAAAATTATCATGAATTATTTCAAACTATAGAAACATTACTAGATTTCATGTTCATTGTACACAGTGCCCATGCCTGATTTATTCACCAAATCATTCCCTTGCCCCATTCCAAATCACAAATAGCACTGATGATAGGGAAATACTTCTGTAATTAAGTGAAATGTGTTGTCATTCTTACCTACAGAAGCCAGGTTCCTGTAGGTTTCCTGCATCACTTCTCTGTAGAGATTCTTCTGAGAAGAATCTAGCAAAGCCCATTCCTGCTGGGTAAAGTTCACAGCCACATCCTCAAAAGCCACGGAGTCCTAGAACATTCCACACATGTGGATAGAAGGATGAGTGAGACTGAGAGCACTGGGAATGTATACTCAATTCACAAGCTGTTTACATGATTCTAAAATTTCCAAGCATTTATTCTATGACTTGATTGTCACAACTCTTACTCTGTTCACACATACTCCCTCCCACACAGCAGTACTAACGCTAGAAATGAACTATTCAAAAAGGCAACAGCAAAGTAGAAACACCCATCTCATTAGAGAATCCAGGGAATAAGATTACGATATGCTGCTAGGAGTTACCTTTTAACTTCACTTTGTACATTTCTAGTATCTGTCATACTAAAGTCCTACCTGATGTGCATAAGGGAGTTAATATTATCAGTCCTGAGACTACTTATTCTTAAAAATGCCTGCTCGCAAATTTCAATCTTTGTTTGTATTAGGAACTTGCATTTTGAAAGGGATTCCACTAACCCAAGTAATAAGAATGACTCACTGCATCTAAATGGCTTATGCAGTATATTTTCCAAAACTTCTTCTGCTGAAAGTCTATTATTTTGTGTCACTGCAGTGGTGCTTAGGGAACCAGACACAAAAACACAGTCTGAACACTAAGTGTTCAATGAATTTCCCTGGTAGACAATATTTTACATGTGCTGTCACTTGTTAACAGTGAAAGTGAACCCATTCCACGTGATTACGCCAAGAGAGAATAGGCTTATTAAATTTAATTGAGTAGTAAATAAAACCAATAATTGATATTTAACAATACTAATACAACAATTTTTCAAATTTCTATTGCACAATATGAAGGCAGAAAGGAATAAGAGGAAATAGGACACATGCTTTTTAAAATGACATTAATGTCACCACTTCCAGATGCTATTCCTATGAAACCACATAAATTCCCAAATCAGGTGGTTTTAGGCAAGAAAAACTACTCTTTCATATGTAGTAAAAATGACCAATGTCTAATCATTTTTAGTCATCTAAAAAAAGAGTGATGGCTTGTCTAACATACTTCTAAGACTTTCAAACAAAAATATTCAGGACAGCACAGTGTTAGCAGAGAGATGAGCAAGCAGACCAAAGGAAAAAAAAAGTCTTAATGACCCAGCATCTATATGGAAAGTTGAGGAATGATAGAGTAGGCACTATAGAATAGAAAAATAGGCCAGGCGCGGTGGCTCAAGCCTGTAATCCCAGCACTTTGGGAGGCCGAGACGGGCGGATCACGACATCAGGAGATCGAGACCATCCTGGCTAACACGGTGAAACCCCGTCTCTATTAAGAAATACAAAAAACTAGCCAGGCGAGGTAGCGGGCGCCTGTAGTCCCAGCTACTCGGGAGGCTGAGGCCGGAGAATGGCGTGAACCTGGGAGGCGGAGCTTGCAGTGAGCTGAGATCCGGCCACTGCACTCCAGCCTGGGCGACAGAGCGAGACTCCGTCTCAAAAACAAAAAAAAAGAAAAAGAAAAAGAAATTACATGCACTTTAAAATATGAGGCAAACCAGGCTGGCATCTACTTGGGAAAATGCATTGCATTCTTCTCTATTCCATGAACAATAATCATCTTATTATATATTCAAATACAAAAGATAAAACCAGAATACTTTCAGAAGTCACAGGAAGATTTTTTTTTTAACGAAGGATTAGGCAGAATTTTTTTATGTAAGAAAAAAGTCATAAAGGAACAGACAAACTCAAACATATTAAAATTTAGGGAATAAAAAGAAAATAGAGTGGGCCAGGCGTCGTGGCTTACACCTGTAATCCCAGCACCTTGGGAGGCTGAGGCAGGGGATCACCTGAGGTCAGGAGGTTGAGACCAGCCTGGCCAACATGGCAAAAATCCCGTCTTTTTGTTGTTTGTTTGTTTGTTTATTTGTTTTTGAGACGGAGTCTCGCATTGTCCCTTGGGCTGGGGTGCAGTGGCAAGATCTTGGCTCACTGCAACCTCCACCTCCCAGGTTCAAGCAATTCTCTTGCCTCAGCCTCCCGAGTAGCTGGGATTACAGGTGCCTGCCACCATGCTTAGCTAATTTTTTCGTATTTTTAGTAGAGACAGGGTTTCACCATGTTGGCCAGGCTGCTCTGGAACTCCTGACCTCATGATCCGACCACGTTGGCCTCCCAAAGGGCTGGGATTACAGGCATAAGCCACCGTGCCAGGCCTAAAACCCTGTGTTTACTAAAAATATGAAAATTAGCTAGGTGTGGTGGTGGGTGCCTATAATCCCAGTTACTCAAGAGGCTGACACAGGAGAATCACTTGAACTTGGGAGGCGGAGGTTGCAGTAAGCAGAGATGGCGCCACTGCACTCCAGCCGGGCTACAGAGCAAGACAGCATCTCCAAAAAACAAAAAACAACACTCAGACACCCAGATAAGAGGATACACATGTGGCCACTGTCATAAATTCTTCATCAAGCTACAAGAGGGGAACTGACATTTTGGTGAATCTTTATAAATCATCAATTTATCTATCACACTTTTATTTCACCAGTAGCATTTACAAAGCTAAGTCCTACAATTCCATTTGAAATTACCCTTAAAAAGAACAGAACTTTAAAACTTACTACACTCACTCTGGGGAAGAAATAAATACGAATTTTTAGCAAATGAAATACATCATTTTACCTAGCCTCTTTGGAAATAGTATTTTTATCTTTCAAGCTGTACTGACAAAATGTATCTTACAGTCAGTGAAAACCTGAAACTCAAATAAGCGGACAAGCCTTTTCAAGGTAACAAACTCAGGGAGAGGCAGTGCTGACTTCAACGCAGACCTTTCTAAGTGTCACGGCAGGCCATTCTATCCCTTAGGACACCCATCTTGTTCAGTAAAGTACTCAATGACCACCTAGGAGGCACTGGCACTGCTCTTTGTCCTCCTGTGTGCCTTAAGTGCATTTTAATATTCAGGTTCTTGCACATCCTCTCTGGGGTGGGTTTTCCTTGTCCTTTGGGATGGTTTTTCTCTCTTCACAAGTCTGAGACAAGCTAGAGAGCAGAAATCATTTCTGCCTTTTCCTCTCAATATCAGCATCCAATTGGCAAACCATCAATGTGTCTTCGAGGAATAAAAACTCAGGCTGGAGGAATAATTTTAATGACCTAACATTGTAGGTCATGACATTACATTGTATTGTCCATTACTTTTAATGTCCTAAAATTTTAATGACCCTAAGGGGTCACCATTTTAGATGAAACTATACCAGGAGATTCCTCTAAGGCCAAGAGCATCCAGCTGCTCCCCTGAGAGACTCTACCCCCTACCTCAGGCTGTCCTTGGGGATGAGATGACCCTGGGGCTGATACTCACTAGACCCTCCAATAGACATGGCCACTGTGGGTATCCTGGGTCATCCCCAGACAGTTCTAAAATGCCAGGACTAGGAAAAGACAGGAGAGTGGCTGAGGACACAACACCCTGTCAGGTTTTCACGGGGGAACCTCAACCTAAAGACATTTTGGTAATATGTACACTTAGGAAAGATGAAAAGAAGAGAGGCACAAAGATTTTTTTTACAGTAGAGTGTCAGATGATTTATTCTCCCCTTTCCTCTCATGTAAAATGTTTGGAAACAGAAAAATATTTTGGCCAAGGTGCCTCACGCCTGTAATCCCGGCGCTTTAGGAGGCCGAGGAGGGTGATCAATTAAGGTCAGGAGTTCGAAACCAACCTAGCCAACATGGCGAAACCCTGTCTCTACTAAACATACAAAAATTAGCTGGACGTGGTGGTGGCGCCTATAAGCCCAGCTACTTGGGATGCTGAGGCAGGAGAATCGCTTGAACCCGGGAGTCAGAGGTTGCAGTGAGCTGAGACTGCACCATTGCACTCCAGCCTGGCGACAAGGTGAGACTCTGTCTCAAAAAAAAAGAAAAAAAAAAAAAAATATATATATATATATATATGTGTGTGTGTATATATGTGTATATATATGTATATATATGTGTGTGTATATATATGTATGGTTTGCTTCCTCATTCACCTTATCAAAGCCTCTCATTTACGCCCCTCCCGTGGACCCCAAACCACAAACCATGACTGCGGTACCCGTTTATGAATCGCGTTTGCTCAAACACGCTGTTTAACGTTTTAACAAAGCCTCAGGTTAATTTTAGGGGGAGAAAGGTGGGACCGGAAGCTCCATGAACCACAGTTTCTCCCACGCTGGAACCACGCACACCGAGTCGGGGCTCTCCCGGATCACCCTCCCGTGGTCACCGCACTACCTGGGTGGGGGAGGCGCGGGGTTCCGGAGAGGGCTCCGGCCGGCGGAAGGGGCGCCCGCAGGTACAGACAGGACGCAGGGGTCCCGCTGCCCTCGCCGCCCGGCCCTGCGCAGAAAGTGACTGAGGCCCAGCTGCGCCGCGGCGACTCGGTCCGCAGGTTCCGCAGCCCATGGCTGGTTCCAGCAGGTTTCACCCAGCCCTCTTCCCCACTTCCGGAAGCCAGGCGCAGTCCACTCACCGTTCCTCGGCTTCCCGGGTGTCCCGGCGTCAGCTAGGGATGGCCCAATACCCGCAGGTCACAGGGTGGCCGAGGCTGCTGCAGAGCCACCGGGCCTCCCAGAGCCAGGAAGTAGCAGCGGAGACTCACAGGAAGAGCCTACTGTGGCGAAGGCCAGACAAAGCGCCCGCCAGCCGGATCCCGGAAGCCGCCCTCTCCTTTCCGGCGGCG
This sequence comes from Macaca mulatta, assembly GCF_049350105.2. Taxonomy (NCBI): domain Eukaryota; kingdom Metazoa; phylum Chordata; class Mammalia; order Primates; family Cercopithecidae; genus Macaca; species Macaca mulatta. The sequence goes on from NC_133424.1 coordinate 885,363, forward strand.
CGCCTGATTGACGGGTCCCCACTCCAGCGTCCCTGATTGTATGGGGCTTCAGGCCCCGCCCCCTCAGGCCCTGAGTGACAGGAGATTGCGATCTCACGTGAGGCTGGATGAGGCCAGAATGACCGTTTTGGCCTAGCGGTTTATAAGGGGTGCGTCCTTCCTGCGCTGGGATCTGACCACTCAAGGAGCACATTCGCATTTAACCTTGTATACAAGATTATAGCTATTTTGCATAATAAGATATAAAATTGCAAGCAATATAATGGCAATTCTGTAACTGCCCAGTGGGTTCATCTTGCCCGCTACCTCGATGGAGCCGGTTTCTCAAGACGGGGGGAATAGCAATAGAGAAGGAGTAATTCACGCAGAGTCGGCTGTGCGGGAGACCAGAGATTTGATTTTTATTTTATTTTATTTTATTTTATTTTATTATTTCTGAAACAGAGTCTTGCTCTGTCGCCCAGGCTGGAGTGCAGCCTCGGAGTTCTATGATTATTCAAATCAGTCTCCCTGAGCATTTGGGGATAAGAGTATTTAGAAAGTTTATTTTGCCAAGGTTGGGGATGCTTGTGCATGACACAGCCTCAGGATGTCCTGATGACAGTTGCCCAAGGTGGTCAGAGCACAGCTTGGTTTTGTTGGAGATAAATGCTGGGTGACGCAAAGTGAAACCAGCACCTAAGCAAAAGTTTTCTCAGCAACGCAATTTACCTCTGCGGAAGCGTGCTGCTCGCATCAATCACAATCGCAAGAGCACACGGAACAAAGGAAAGCAGGGGTTTTTATTCCTAATGCAATCCCTACCTCTGGCATGGGCTGGGGCCAGACCTCAAGATCTAAACTGACCCCGTTGGCTATTTGTGAATACTTTCCCAAATAAGGAAGGGGGAAGGGAGTCGTGAGTTACAACGGTGGGACGTGTGGTTTGGAAGGGAGAAATGGGTGCAGAGCAGGTAACCAAGGGAACAGATGTGAGTGATTGGTTAGAACTGACGGGGGGGGGGAAGGTTGTTTACAGTAACAAAGGGCAAGGAGGCATGGAGAACAAGAAAGTTGAGTTCGAGAACAAAACACAAGAACGTTAACTTGCCAAACCTTGGAAGAGAAACTGACTGTATCTGACAGTTTTACACATTTTAGGGAGACAGGAGACATCAATCAACATATGTAAGATGAACACTGGTTTGATCCGGTACAACTTGAAGCAAAAGTGGGTCAACTCAAAGCCAGGAAGGGGCTTCCAGGTCACAGGTAGGTGAGAGAGGAACGGTTGCATTCTTCTGAGTTTCTGATGAGCCTTTCCAAAGGAGGCAACAAGATATGCATTCTTCTCAGCCAGCAGCGGATGACTTTGAATAGAATGGGAGGCAGGTTTGCCCTAAGCAGTTCCCAGATTGACTTTTCCCTTTATCTTAGTGATTTGGGGGGCCCAAAATATTTTCCTTTCCAATTTCCCCCTTTTCTTTTAAAAATATTTTGGAGAAAGCATTTTAGAAGAAAATCAGTCTCTGGTGGCAGGTTTTGTCTAATTTCTCAAGGAGTAGCTGGGATTACAGGTGCGTGAAACCCCGCCTGGCTAATTTTTTTTTTTTTTTTTTTTGGTAGAAACCGGGGTCTCCCTCGGTTGCCCAGGCTGGTCTCTGGTGCCCAAGGCGGGGATCCCCATAATCTCTACAAATAATCCAGTGAAAGAACACCAGAGCATGGAAAGCTGAGGACAACCGACGACAACGGACTCCCGAGTAGGTTTTCACTTCAAGCTCTAGGGTAAGGAGGGCGCTTGGGGAATTCCAGGGAAACCTCGGGAAAATGTGGGTCGAGCTGAAAGTAAGTTCGCTAATTACTTAAGCATTGTGCAGCAGTTACTGCGCCGCGGAGGGGTAATTGTCAGTACCCAAAATCTCACATCTTTGTTCCGTCTGGTAGACAAGTATTCTCCTTGGTTCCCAGAATATGGAATCATGAATGTAGAAGATTGGGACAAGGTGGGATCAGACTTAAAACGAGCACAACAAGAGGGCCGCGATATTCCCATCTCTGCTTGGTCTGTGTGGTCTGCAATTAAAACAGCCCTGGAGCCCTTCCACACTGAGGAGGAGGAGAATTTTCAGGATGACATAGCAAAGTTGAATAATCAGGAGTCTAATTATCAGCTAAGTGAACTATGACAGTCTCGTTTAAAAAAGGGCGAGAAACGGGAAGGTATGTATGCTAATCTCCAAAGACTTATAAAAGAAACTGTGCCACCTACTGCACCTTTAGGGGAAGGTCTGGAATGGCCATCCCCAGGCCAGCCTCGTGAATATTTGGAAGGGGAGCCTGAGACCCGCGCCTTGCCGCTCCCATTGTTGCAGGCCCCGCCAGTAACTATGGCGAAGGGAAGCTTCAGGCTTGTCCAACAGCCAATTAGGATGAGGGAATGATCTAGGCTTGCCCACCTGTTAATTATGGTAGAGGAGTGCTGCGAGCGGGTCCAAATACAAATTATGGCACAGGGACAATCCAGGCATCCATTCGCCAGGCACAAGAAATGGGAGATTCGAATGCTTGGCAGTTTCTAGTAATTATTTCACCAGCTGAGGAGGCTAGAGAACTTGTTCAAGCATGCTGGGAGCCATTTCCTTTTAAAATATTAAAAGACTTAAAGCAAGCAATTGGACAATATGGGCCAAATTCCCCTTATGTTCATTCCTTGTTACAATGTGTGGTTTATAACAGACATTGAATACGTATGGATTGGGAGGCATTCGCCCGATCCACCCAGTCCCCCTCTGAATTTCTCCAATTGAAAACCTGGTGGACGGATGAAGCAACAAATCAGGCAGAAATGCTCAAGCCCAATGTCCCGTTAATATCACACCTGATCAATTGCTTGGAATCAGACAGGCATGGGGTACTCTAAATCAACAGATGGTAATGGGTGATGAGGCTGTTGATCAGCTCAGAACTACATGCTTAAGAGCCTGGGACAAAATTCATGACCCTGCTACTGCTTATCCTTCTTTTCACACATTTCAACAGGGTCCAAGGGAGCCTTATCCTGATTCTATCGCCCGTTTGCAGGATGCGGCTCAAAAGGCTATTTCCAATTCTCATGCCAAGAAAGTGATCGTTCAGCTGCTTGCTCATGAAAATGCTAATACAGAATGTCAGGCAGCAATTAGAACTATTAAGAGAATGGCAGATCTAAATGAGGAAAAAACTTTAAGTGAATACATTAAAGACTGCGATGGCATTGGGGGGCAGTTATATAAGGCCAGCCTCCTTATATAAGGCCAGGGGGAGAGAAGGAGATGCTATTACTCCCCATATTGTGGGGGGTTTCTCACCCCCTGTGATGTGGATTGTAACAGTGAGGGGGAGAGAGAGGATCGCTATTACTCTGCTTTACGATGTGGATCTTAATAATTATTCCCCCCTGAAATGTGTGTCCATTATTAGCAGTCTCTTTTGTTCATGATATTAGGAACAATTTCACAGGTTATGTGTACACAGCCTGCGATGGGAGAAAGATTACCATCCTCTGCACCTCCCGATATTAGGAACCATATCACACAATGGGTGTACACTTTTTCGGTGATTTTGGGTAATGTCTTCCTATTTTTCCCTGAATATTCGGAGACATATCACAGGGCGGCTGTACACCCAAACTCTCTTGGCAGGAACATCATACTTTACCTACTGGAAATTAGGAGCAATATCACAGACTGGGTGTGAAGCCACTGTCATACTGGAAGTAATATCATGCTCTCCCCCCAAGTTATGAGGAACAATATCACAGGGGGGTGTGTACCTTCTCCGATAGTGGGAGTAGTATCATCATCTCTTCCTTTAGATGACAGGAACAATATCACAGGGTGGGTGTACACCTCGTGTGTTTTTGGAAGCAATGTCATTCTCTCTTCTTCTAGGTTTTCGGATTCATATCACAGGCAGGGTGTACACCCCTTGTTGTATTGGAGGAAGTCTCATCCTCTTTCAACCTGCATCTTTAGAACAATATCCCATGAGGGCTGCCCATCCCTTCAACACTGGTACTAATACCATCTTCTCCTTTCCTGGATATAAGAAACAATATCACAGGAGGGATGTACACCCCTTGCAATATTGGTAGTAATATCACCTCTCCCTTGTGGTTATTAAGGACAAAATCCCAGGGTGACTGAACGGTTCCTACTTTATTGGGAATAATATCCACTCACCTCCTGGATATCAGGAACCATATCACTGAAGAAGTGTCCACCTGGCCGGGCGCGGTGGCTCAAGCCTGTAATCCCAGCACTTTGGGAGGCCGAGGCGGGCGGATCACGAGGTCAGGAGATCGAGACCATCCTGGCTAACACGGTGAAACCCCGTCTCTACTAAAAATACAAAAAACTAGCCGGGCGCGGTGGCGGGCGCCTGTAGTCCCAGCTATTCGGGAGGCTGAGGCAGGAGAATGGCGTAAACCCGGGAGGCGGAGCTTGCAGTGAGCTGAGATCCGGCCACTGCACTCCAGCCTGGGTGACAGAGCAAGACTCCGTCTCAAAAAAAAAAAAAAAAAAAAAAAAGAAGTGTCCACCCACTTCGATATTGTCAGCCATGTCATCTTCTTCCCGCCTGGATATTAGGAACGATACCCCGGGTTTGGGGGCGCTGTACACCCACTGCAATATCTAAAGTAAAATCAGCCTCTTTCCCGCTGGATATTAGGAACTATATAACAGGTGTGTGCACCTTCTGGGATATTGGGAGTACTATGAGCCTCCACCCCGCTGCATATTAGGAACAATATATGGGGGGCAGGGTGGTTACAGCCCGTGATATCGAGAGCAATATTCTTCTCTTTCCCCTGTACATTAGGGTCTACATCACAGGGGTCTGTACACCTTCTGCGATATTGGGATTAATGTTGTCCTCTCCCCTACTGAATGTCAAAAACAGTATCACAGAAGGGTGTACACCCCCTGCGATATGGCCAGTAATATCATCGTCTCTACCTTTGGATACTAGGAACAACATCACAGAGGGTGTGTACACTCCCCTGCGATATTGGGCATAATGTTATCCTCTCTTCCCCTGGATATTAGGACTGATATCCCTGGTGGTGGGAGGTGGAGTACATTAAGAACATTATCACTGGGTGGGTGTACACCCTGCGATATTGGGTGTAGTATCATCCTCGCTTCCCTAGGATATTAAGAATAATATCACAGGAGGGGTGTACCTCCGCAGCCCCTGTGTTATTGGGAGCAATAGCATCTTCTCCCCCTCTCGATATAAGGAACAATATCCCAAGGTGGGTGTACATCCCCTGTGATATTGGGCGTAATGTCTTCATCTTCCAACGTGGATATTGGGTGTAGTGTCACAGTGGGGTGTAAGCCTTCTTCGATATTGGGAGTAATATCATCCTCTCCCCTCAGGATTGTAGGCAAAATATTGAAGTGGTTTTACAACTCGTGTGATATGGGCAGAAAAATCATCCTCTCCCTACCTAGATGTTAGGAACTATATCACAGGCAGCTGTACACTTCTTTTTTTTTTTTTTTTTTTTTTTTTGAGACAGAGTCTTGCTCTGCCGCCCAGGCTGGAGTGCAGTGGCCGGATCTCAGCTCACTGCAAGCTCCGCCTCCCAGGTTTACGCAATTCTCCTGCCTCAGCCTCCCAAGTAGCTGGGACTACAGGCGCCCACCACCTCGCCCGGCTAGTTTTTTGTATTTTTTAGTAGAGACGGGGTTTCACCGTGTTAGCCAGGATGGTCTCGATCTCCTGACCTCGTGATCTGCCCATCTCGGCCTCCCAAAGTGCTGGGATTACAGGCTTGAGCCACCGCGCCTGGCCTCGGCTGTACACTTCTTGTGAAATTGGGAGTCCTATCCTCTCCCATCATGGCTATTCAGAACAATATTACAAAGGAGGTGTACACCCCCTGCCATATTGAGAGTAATATTATGCTCTCCCCTTCGGGATACTAAGAACAATACTGCAGGAGGTGTGTACAACCCCTGTGATATTGAGAGTAGTATCATCCTCTCCCCCTGAATATAAGAAATAATATCACAGGAGGATGTACACCTCCTGTGTACTCCTGTGTATTGAGAGTCATATCATTTTCTCTTTCTCTGGATATTCGGAACAATATCACAGTGGGTGTGTACACCCCCCACGATATTGCTACTAGTATCATCATCTCCCTTCCAGGATATAAGGTATACACCCCCTTGTGTTATTGGGGGTAATATCTTCCTCTCCTCTGCTGGCTATTAGGAACAATGTCACAGAAGGGGTGTACACCCCCTGCTCTATTGGGAGTGATATAGTCCTCTCCGTCCCTGGATATTAAGAACAATATCACTAGAGAGTGTACACCTCCTGCAATATTGAAACTAATATCATCCTCTCGCCTCCTGGATATTAGGAACCATATCACAGGGGTGGTGTACACCCCCTGTGAAATCGGAAGAAATGTCATCCTTTCCACCTTTGGATGTTAGGGACAATATCACGGGGGAGGTCTACGCCCCCTGCGATATTTGGAGTCCTATCATCCTCTCCCACCCAGGATATAAGGAACGAGGTGACCGAAGGGTTGTACACCCACTGCAATAGTTTCAATAATGTCATCCTCTACCCCCTGGCTATTAGGAATAACATCATAGAGGGGTGTACACTTTCTTCGATATTGGGAGTAATATCCTCTCCCCACCGGATATCAGGAACAAGTCTATTAATTATTAATATTAATAAATATAAGAAAAATTAAGAGTAATCATCGATGTTAATAATCACAATAAAGATAGTAAAAATTAATACTGGTTAAAAATGTTAACGATTAGTATTAATAATTAATAGTAATATCACTGTTAATAAAATAATGATATCAGCAATAACGTTACTTAAATCAACACTAAGTGATGGTGGTAATAAAATAATAATTAATATTAAGAACTAATAATATTGTTAAATGTGATTAATGTTAATAATTAATTTTAAGTATGCATAATCATATATTTAAAATAATTATCCATAATTAATAAATGGATTCCTATTAATTAATAGTATCATTGATAATTATTAAAATCGATCATTAATGTTTAATAATTAATTATATTATTACTCCTAATACCACAGGGGGTGTACACCTACCTGTGATGCTGTTCCTAATATCCAGGGACAGAGAGCATGCTTTTAGTTTTAATATCACAGTAGGTGTACACTCACCACGTGACACTGATCCTAATATAAATGGGGGTAGAGTATGACATGACTCCAAACATAGCAATGAATGGACAGCCACCCGGTGATACTGCTCCTAATATTCATGGAAAGTGTGTATTATATTACTCCCAATATCACAGGGAGGGTACAGCTCTTCTGCGATATTGTTCCTAGTATCCAGAGGGGGAGAGGATGATAATAATTCACAGGCTGTGTTCACCCGCCCAGTGATATTGTAATGAATATCCTGGAAGGGAGAGGATGATATTACTCCCCGTAGAGCAGGAGGCGTACACCCAGCCTGGGATATTGTTCCAAATATCCATGGAGGGGAGCGGTTGATATTACTCCAAATATGGCAGGGGATGTACATCCACCCTGTGACATTCTTCTCAATATCTCAAGGCTGAGAGGCTGATATTACTCCCAGTATCGCAGACACTGTACACCCCTGTGTGATAGTCTTCCTGATATCCCGAAGGGGAGAAGACGGTATTAATCCCCATATTGCAGGAGGTGAACACCCACTCTGTGATATCTTTCCAAATTTGCAGGGGTAGAGAGGATAATATTCCCAATATTGCAGAAGATGTACACGCCCCCTCCCCCTGTGATATTATCCTGAATATTCCAAGGCACAGAAGATGATGTTACTCCCAATATCGCAGAAAGTGTACACCCCCCAGGGATGTTGTTCCCATGATGCAAGAGGGGAGAGGATGATACGACTTTCAACATCGCAGGGGTGTACACACCCCCAGTGATACTGTTCCTAATTTCCACCTGGGAGAGGATGATATTACTCCCAATATCGTAGGGGTCATAAACACTCCTTTGATATTGTTCCTAATATTCAGGCAGGGAGAGGATGATATTCCTCCCTATATTGCAGAGGGTGTACACCCGTCTTTGATACTGTTCATAATGTCTAGAGGGGGAGATGATATTACTCTTAGAATCGTAAACACGCTGTGTGTCCACCGTGGATCCTAATATCCAGGGAGGGAAATTACTCCCCAAGACGTGGGGGGTGTCCACCCCGCCTGTCACATTGTTTCCTATACCCAGGGAGGAGAGGATGATATCACTACCAATATCAAAGAAGTGTACACGCCCCCTGTGATATGGTTCCTAATATCTTCGTTGGGAGAGGATGATATTACTCTCAGTATCACAGGGGTTGTCCATCCCGCCTGAGATATTGTTCCTACTATCCAGAATAAGAGAGAATGATATTACTTCCAATAGTGCACGGCGTGTCCCCCGCCATGTGATATTGTTCTCAAGAGCTAAAGGAAGAGAAAAGAATATTATTCTTTGTACTGCAGGGGGTGTACAACCAACTGCGATATTGTGAGGCACGCCTTGTGAAAACAAGAAAGACTGGAATTTGATGAGACTCCAGTACCACCTGGGCAGCTCTGCCTTCCCCCACAGTCTCTCCAGCTCCCTTTTCTGTCCCGTGGGTGTAGGAGAACAGCTCTCCGCAGCAGGGTCCCACCCAGGGCTTCAGAGGACTTGATGGATTCACTCTTTCCTTCTGTTAGCAACACCAGGCATGGCTCTCTGCTGCGGATACGAAGAAAACATTTTCTCTGTTTAATTTCTTAAAGGAATTTATCTGGGATTTCCTGAACCATCAGGAGGGTCCCCGCATAAGAGATCATTTAAGCCATGGGGAGATTAACTTACATGAATTTTCAAAAGAAACAACCAATCAGTTGCTTGCATTTTCTGTTGTACTGTTACTCAGATCTGTTGATGAAGGTCTACTATCAGTTTTTAAGGTAATTTACAGGGAAGAAAATCATTAATTAGGTTAACTCATTCAGCTATGAAAGGATATAGTTTATTTTTCAAATGTAATTAACTATTAATCATCTTTTAGTATACCTGAGTTACAGTATCGTCCATCAGAAAAAAAAGTGACTGGATTACACATAAGTTTATATTCTCTATCACAGATCAATCAATATTAATCTTAACTAAAACAATTTAACTTGTTTCTTAAAAACACATTTGCTTTTGTATGTAACAGCAGTTAAGTATTGAAAATCAAAGAGGAAATTATAAAACAGGATTAACCAAATATTAGGAAATTTTTACAGATGTTTGCTGCATCGATGGGGTAGGATATTTGCATCATCAATAAACTAATTCTTTTATTATTTCAAAGTAAATAATTTAGGTTAGAATATTTGTTATTGACATTTTAATCTTTTTTTCAAATTATACATTTGACAGTTATTTTAAAAATGTTTAAATGTTCAAAGAAAAATTACTAGAAATAGAAAAACTAATGTGAAAAGTAACAGCCCTCAAGAATTCCATCTCCCAGAAATAATTACTGTTAATAATTAGGTAGTGTTGCTACCACATTTTTGCTATGAGTCTACCAAAGTGAGTTTGTAGGAAGGTACTGTATTTTATAGCTAGCATTTTTCATTAACAGTGTGTTTTTGGCATCTTTGTTGTGCCTTATTCTTTTTGTCAGCTGTTTGATATTCCATTTTATCAATATGTTATTATTTACCTAAGCAGTCCTTCATTGATGGATGAGTTGTAATGTTCCTGATGTAGAAAATTCCTAATTATTATGCTGAAATGAACATCTTTGTTCATTTGGGCACTTACGTAAATACTCTTAAAAAGTAAAGTTCTAAGACAAAAGATATCAATAAGGTTTTTAAAATTCTTTTCTTTTATTTATTTATTTATTTTTTATGAGACAGGGTCTCGCTCTGTCGCCCAGGCTACAGTGCAGTGGTGCAGTCATGGCTTATGATAGCCTCGACCTCCTGGGCTCAAGCCATCCTCTTGCCTCAGCCTCCCGAGTAGCTGGGACCACAGGCGCGAGCCATCATATCCAGCCAAGATTGTTTTCATTTTCATTCTTTTTTTATGTTTACTAGATGTTTATAATTATTTCATTAATTGCCTATTAATGTATTTTCTCCATTTATTTCAGTTTCATTTTTCCCACTGGTTCATTAGCCTTATTTGTGTACATATTGCTTTGTTATTTGTTCATAGGTTTTGATTTTTTTTCTCTGGCTTCACATTTGGAGTCATTCTGAAAAGAATCTTGGCTTTTCAAAATTAAAAATATAGGTATACATTTTCTCTGGTACTTCTATTTTTTCTTTTTCTTTTTTTTTTTTTTTTTTTTTTTTTTTTTTTTTTTTTTTTTTTAGACAAAGTCTCACTCTGTCACCCAGGCTGGAGTGCAGTAGCACAATCTCAGCTCACTGCAACCTCTGCCTCCTGGGTTCGAGCAGTTCTCTGCCTCAACCTCCCGAGTAGCTGGGATTACAGGTGCCTGCCACCACGCCCGGCTAGTTTCTTTGTATTTTTAATAGAGGCGGGGTATCATCATGTTGGTCAGACTGGTCTTGAACTCCTGACCTTATGTTCCACCCGCGTCAGCCTCCCAAAGTGCTGGGATTACAGGCATGAGCCAACGTGCCCTACCTATTTTTTCTTTATTTTTCCATTTACGTCTTTGGATCCAACTGGAATTTATTTCATCTTGAGAGTAAGGTACAGAGTCTAGCTTTACTTTAAAAAAAATTAATAGTTATTATTCTGTATAAACTTGGACAAACATAAAACCCCGAAAACAAATAAGAATACCTCATGGATTGAGTTAGGGATAATTGACATTTTTCACAATATTGAAGCTTATTCAGGGACACAGTGTCTCCCCATCTCCATTACTCAAGTCCTCCCATCTATGTGGCACCTCCAGCCTCCCAGGTGGCTGCTCAGGTTGGAAGCCTCAGATTCCTCTCCTCTCTTCATACTCCGTCCTTGGAACAGGTTTTAGAAATATGTTCCACAGTCCGGGCACGGTGGCTCATGCCTGTAATCCCAGCACTTTGGGAGGTCAAGGCAGGTGGATCACCTGAGGTCAGAAGTTCGAGACCAGCCTGGCCAACATGGTGAAACCCTGTCTCTAATAAAAATACAAAAACTAGCTGGGCATGGTGGTGGGTGCCTGTAGTCCTGAGAATAGCTTGAACACGGAAGGCAGATGTTATAGTGAACCAAGATTGTGCTACTGCTTTCCAGCCTGAATGACAGAGCAAGACTCCGTCTCAAAAAAAGAAAAATAAAAAAAAAAGAAATATGTTCCACATCTGCTTCTTCCTGTCCCTCCTGTGCCACCACCTGGCCATACCGCCTTGGTCCCTCCCTGGAATGTCGCTGGCACTGACTGGTCTGCCCACCGACTTCTGCGAGCCCTTCCCCTTGTCATAACACAGCAGCCAGACTGATCCTTCCCCAACATGTCATCCTCTCCTCAGAAGCACTCAGATGGGTTCTGTCTTGGAACAGAAGCCAGGTGCTCTGCAGTGGCACACATACACCGCTCTGCAGTGGGATATATACACTGCTCTGCAGTGGCACACATACACTGCTCTGCAGTGACACATGTACGCTGCTCTGCAGTGACACAAACACTGCTGTGCAGTGGGATATATACGCTGCTCTGCAGTGGCACACATACGCTGCTCTGCAGTAGCACACATACACTGCTCTGCAGTGGGATATGTACACTGCTCTGCAGTGACACATACACTGCTCTGCAGTGGGATATATAGGCTGCTCTACAGTGGCACATATACACCGCTCTGCAGTGGGATACATACGCTGCTCTGCAGTGGCACACATATGCTGCATGTGGGTCTGCCCTGTGGGGACATCACCCATGCAGGCACATGTGTGTGCCTCCCGTGTTCTGCCCAGCACACTCCCTAGTGCACTCCAGGCTCTCACACATCTGAGTGAAGGGAAGGCCAGCACATTTCTTCCATAGTTAACATCTAGCTACTTGAGTTGTTTGTTTTGTGTTTTTAAGAATTGTAGGTAGCGGGCCGGGTGCAGTGGCTAACACCTATAATCCCAGCACTTTGGGAGGCCGAGGCAGGTGGTTCACCTGAGGTCAGGAGTTCAAGACCAGTGTGGCCAAACGTAGTAAAACCCCGTCTCTAATAAAAATACAAAAAAAATTAGCCAGACGTGGTGGTGGGTGCCTGTAATCCCAGCTACTCAGGAGGCTGAAGCTGGAGAATCACTTGAACCTGGGAGGCAGATGTTGCAGTGAGCTGAGATCGCACCAGTGCACTCCAGCCTGGGCAAAAAGAGTAAGACTGTGTCTCAAAAAAAAAAAAAAGAAAAAAGAAAAGAAAAAAGAATTGTAGGTAGTTACAGATTTTTTAATTTGTCAACTATCAATTCACTGACTTTGTTTCTCATAGGTTTGTTGACTGACTTGGATTTTTAAGTTATGTGGTTATATCAGCTTCAAATGATGTAATTTTTATTCTTGTAAAAATATGTATGTGATTAGCAATTAAATGATTATGTGATTTTTTTTAGTTGTATTGTTTTTTAGTGTTTAAATAACTATTTCCTAGTTAAATTTCCAATTGTTTGAAATCCTTTTTTTCTTATTCATCTCCAGTTTTGTGCACAGAGGTTGGGTGTGGCATTTGTGATCTATTATTGTTAATGGCCTCCATTTAAAATCATTTTATTTGCTGTGATTTCCTTGCCATGTGAAACCTACTTTAGTGAAGGGTTTGCTTTTCTAGCTGCAAAAAATTATTTGAAGAAAGATAATGAGAAATGGGGACTCTAATTGGCCTACAGTTCAATAGAAGAAAACTAAGTCTACCCAAACACGATAGTAGCCACTGTTTTCTCTAAACTAGGAAAAAGCAGCAGTAGAATTGTTGATTAGTCTTGAAGAAGGTTCTCGCTGCCATCCGGTTTTTCAGCCTAAAAAGCAGGTATGCCGAATGCAGGGTGCTGGGAGGGATGTGTACGTCTCTGAAACCACCTGTCTTTTGCAGAGATGCTGGAAGGGTGCAGTTTGACTGCTGAGTCAGACTTTGAGTTGGGCAGATCCAGCTTTCTAGCCAGCATGGTGCTTGCTGTGGCCCTGGCCTGGTTGCTTAGTCTTCTGAGCCTCAAGTTCCGTGTCTCGCTGTTGAAAGTAATGCAGTGCTGATGGCACTGAGGTTTTTAGTGTTAAATGGATGAGCACTGGGAAGTGTTTTTGCTGAATCCCCTGCCAGGCTTTTATTGCTGTAGGCAGTAACGCAGAGCTGGGAGCAGTTTTTATTTGTCAGTGGTGAGTAATGTCAGTTTTTCTTCTCCTACACGGACTAGCTTTTGTTAACTTACTGAAACAAACAGTTTTTTAAGCATTTCTGCCAGGAAGTTCCAATTTGGCAATCAGTGAAGGTGTTTTATTCTACATACGGGAGGATACAAGGGTAGTGCAAGGGGATGAAAAAGACAGTCCCCAAGAATATAAGCATCGTGACAGCTGTGCAGGTGAAAATTCATAAATGAGACTACCTCTAAAAGGAAGCTGTAAAATCAACACACAGCGGGTCAGGAGAGATTTGCAAAGGCACTTTAAAGAAATGGTGCCTTGAGAAGTCGGAGGCCTCCTTGAGAATGCCTTAAGGAAAATAGTCAGAAGGGGGTTGTCAGCAGTGAAGTTGGGAAAACAGCCTCCTGGAGGTGTGGCTTGGAGGCAGAGCATCGGGCTGCACTGGTCGGATGCCATTCCCCATTGGCGCCGCAGATCAGCTTTACCAGTGGGGATTGCCATGCTTTCCAAGCGCAAGCCCTTAGGAAGGTAGAGGTGGGCAGGTAGGGAGGAGGGAAGACTTAGGAAGGAAGAGGAGCTTCAAGAAGGCAGCCTTTGTCTTCCAACCAGAGCTGCTGAGGCTCCAGACCATCCTCTCCTGCGCCCCACGGTGGCTATTTGGGTCCTTACCACTTCCTGTCCCCCTCCTGGCATCTCACAGGTATTCAGGCAGCTTTGCATCCTGGGCTTCGGTTATTCCTGCTGTTGAGACCACTCACGCTCCGTGGTGTCAGCAGCCACCGTTTGACTTGTTCATGTGCTAGTGGGTTAGAAATGGGGAGCATCTGCCGAGGGATCTGTCCTGTGGCCTGGCCTGGGTGTGGATGGCTGTGGTCCCCCAGAGCTTCGTGCATGTTGCATCTGAGAAGACTGGAAGTTGGCCAGAGGCCTCATGGGGGTCCTGCAGGGACAGTCTCAAGGTGACAGTGGCTGCACCTCGAGCGCGGCCTGAACTGGAGAGGCACCTGCCCCTCTGACGTGGCTTTGCATAACACGCAGCATCTTCACACCTGCTGTGTTCTGCTGGTTCCAGGCCAGTCATCAGAGCTCGTGCAGATTTGGTGGGGTCCTCCCTCTCAATGGCAGGTGTCGAAAGAACCTGTGGATATGGTCATAGCCACCCCAGACATTCACTTCCTACCAATCCCCTGGTAGTTTCCCCAGCCTTCCCCCATCTGTACTGAAGAACTGACACCTGCCCTCTGGTTTTAAAATGTTTAGAATTTGTAGTAATTTTATAGATACGTATTTTCTAGAGAGTGATGTAACATCCATAACAATCTAAAAACAGATTTTCTAGGAAGTTACCGTGAAATCTACAAAGTCAATAAAACATTTCATCCCAGGTGCTGAGCTTTGAGGAGAGTATCAGGGTTTGGGCTCTGCTGCCTTTCCCAAAAGAACCCACTTGGGAAACAGTCAGGTACGTGGCATCCTGGGGCCTGGCTGACATCAAGCTTTTCTGGTACTGTTAGTTTCAGCAGCATTTCTTCTTTAGCGAGGCTGTTGGAAGATAAAAGGGGAAGGAGGAATTTCTGGGCCTTGGTGGCTGTGAGGAGCTGCAAGTGATGCTGAATGAGATCTTCCAGCTGGCCTGGGGCCCTGGTGGAGACTGAACATGGAACGAGGGGCAGGTTTTGTGGGGGTAGACAATGGCGTCCATGAGAACTACTGAGTAGGCAGAAAGAAAGATGGGTCTGAAGCTCAGGAGAGAAGTGGGGATGGAGGCATGCATTCTGGAATCGTAGACAACAGCAGACATACTTGTTCAGCAGGAGGAATACGCAGGTTGTTCATTGTCTCGTCATCAGTCATCATTGGACTTTGCTTTTCGCATGGGGCATCGTTTCTTTCTCCACTGTCCCGTGATGGTGGCTTTTTACATTTTATATTTGGGGAAACTAAGATTCACAGTCAGGTTGCTGCTCAGTGAACCATTAACCATTATTGTGCATGGGCCCTAATGTGGGCATTTTAATTGTCATGTATCTTTAAATATTTTCTATTTTTCAGATTAGAAGATAATTCTGAAACAAATGCCAGCCACTCTTTAATTACAAAAATGACGGATGAGCTGTATCACCATGTGCCTGAGAATCATTGTGTTTTAAAGGACTTGGATCATCTTCCTACTGAGACGTAAGTTCCAGGACATCCTGACAACTGTTAAAACATTGATTCTGCAGATTAGCATAGCAAACTTAGACATTTTCTATGTTTTAGATTTTATAAAGTAGTCTTAGAATCTCACTGTTACTACTTCAAGAGGAATTATGAGATCAGTTTTGACAATCTCTGTGCAAGCGTGGCACATCTGATGAGGCTGTGAATGTCACATTCTGTTTGCCACAATTCAGTGTATTCAATTAACACTTGCCCCATGTCACGGTTGTCCCTGCAGACCCACCAGTGATACGCAGCTAGTCCTGGCTCCCAGAAAGCCGCAGCCTTGCAGGTACAGGAGACTGAAGTACAGGTGAGGATCACAATGCCTGCTCCAAGTCTGGCTCTGTTTGCAGGTGGCCCCAGCTGCTCCGTGAGCTCTGCAGGTGGAGAGGATGCTGCGGTCTCGCCAGCGGCAAAACTACCTGCGTATATGGAGTAGGTGTGCGCTCACTTTCCTGTTTTGGAGGGGCACTGTGGGGCAGGAAGTTGTCACAGATGCAGTTCCAGTCCCCACTGAAGACACACACAGTAGGCCCCTCACTGAACCCATCGACAGGTGTTGATATACTTGGAGTTCACAACTGAAAGTATGAGCCCAACGTATCTGAGACAGGTCTCAATCCTTTTAGAAAGTTTACTTTCCCAGGGTTAAGGACGTGCTGTGACAGCCTCAGGAGATCCTGACAGCATGTGCCCCAGGTACTTGGGGCGCAGCTCGCTTTTATACATTTTTATACATTTTAAGGAGACATAAGACATCAGTCAGTAGGTGTAAGGTGTACATTGGTTCCATCTGGAAAGACAGGAAAACACAAAGGTGGGGGCCTTCCAGCATATAGGTGGACAAGAGACAAAGGATTGCATTGTTTTGAGTCTTTCATAGGCCTTTCGGTGAATACACAATTGACTTGTGAGTGGGGGTAGAGGAATAGTGACTTACACCTTAGTGTGGCTCAGTGAAGCTGCATTTTACACAGGGTAAAGGAAGCAATCATATAGGTATTTGTCTCAGGTGAGCTGAGGGATGACGCCCTGTCCCACCCCTGGGAAGATCAGCTGGCAACTGCATTGCCAGGGTGAAATTCAGCAGAAGTCTTTCCGGGTAGAGATCTTGAGGCCCACGAGGCATTTCCTTGTGGACAAACTGTGAGGGAGGTCTGTATGTAGCTTTTTTCTCTTGTAGCCACATTATTTAGGAATAAAATGGGAGGCAGGTTTGCCTGAGGCAGTTCCCAGCTTGACTTTTCCCTTTGGCTTAGTGAGTTTGGGGTACTGAGATTTATTTTCCTTGCATGGTGGAAACAAAAGTTAAGTTCCCACAGCATGTTTCTGGTCATAAAAATATTGCCAAACTTCTAAAAAAAAGACCCAAAACACTTACAGTGTTAAACACTGAGGCACATATGAGCTCTATGGACATTTAAGAAAGATGAATAAAAACAAGTGAGAACTACTCACTGTTTGGCGAGGCAGTGAATGACGGCAGTCCGGCAGTCCTGTGGTGGTTAAATGAGGCAGTAAATGTTTGCAGAGCGAGACCTCCCCAGGCCCGCCCCTTTCCCCCCACCCACAGCTCCAGCACCAACAGGAACAAATGTGTGGGTCACTGAGCACTTTTGTACCGACATGCACTGTCGAGCACTTGCATGATGATGGTAGACTTTACAAGTTCTTATAATTTGTATTCATTCATTCATTCATTCATTCATTCATTTTCCAACCTGTTCATTCCAGTTCAGAGTTGTGGGTGGCTGGAGCCTATCCAAGCAGCTCCGGGTACAAGGCAGGACCCACCCCGGACAGGACGTGGTTCCTTCGCAGGGCCAGTCACACACCCACACTCACTCTGGGACCATGGAGATACGCCAGTTCACCTAATGTGCACGGCTCTGGGATGTGGGAGGAAACTGGGGGATGGGAGAAAACCCATGCAGAACATGCTTCTCCACACAGACCATGGCCCTCACGGTGTATCGATTTCTTTTCTCACTGATGTTGTGATGAAACGGTGTTGAATGAAATGATGTTATCTGAGGACTGTGAGGACTCCCCATGCTGATTTTCATAGAAAGTTATAGTACATACTATTTTAAATAGTGTTTGTAATTTGGCCTATGGAAATGTGGGTTCTATCTACCTAAATGAATATTTGGATTTAAAGTATAACAGCGGATTAACTGGATTTGGATTTAAAATATAACAATAGATTAACTTAATAGCAGATTAACAGCATTATGGTTCCTTCGCTTACAGTGTATATTTTAGAATGTGCTACATCCTTAAGAAATGACCATTTTGGATACATTTCTAGAACTTTTGGGTTGAGTGGTATCTGTGTTTTTAAAGCTTTAAATAGATATCACTGGATTCCCCTCCAGAAGGGTGCTACTCAATTTACACTCTTACCAGCAGTTTATAAGACAAGGTCATTCTGTTATTACCACTCTCCAAAACCAGAATATTTTTAAATGTCTCAACTAGTTTCACAGGAAAAATAAGATCTTACTTTAGTTGGGATTTCTTTAATCTGGTGGCATTGAGCCTGCTTTTGTATTGAGGCCATTTGTTTTCCTCTAGTGAGAGTCCCTCCCTAGATGTCAGAGGGCAGGGCGCAGGGAGGCTGCTGGGCGCAGACTGGGCCTGCCTGGTGCTCCGTGAGTGTGCAGAGCCCCTGGCAGCCCTGACGTAGACCGTCAGATGTCTGAGAGTCTCAGATGATGACTGATGAGCAAGGAATGCGGATGTGCAGGATGGGCCAGGAGCAAGGGCTACACTGGGCACTCCCGCCAGCCACGGGCCTGGGGTCTGGAAGCAGGCATTGGGCTCTGAGGATTAGGAAAATTATTTTTTGAGAAGTTGGGACTTAAGGATGTTGATGAGGTGAAACATCTTTTTCCTGATGAAGGTGGAAAATACCAACATTCCTCACATTTGAATTTACTTTCATCTGTTTTTAGTATCAGACTACTGTCCCCTGTGCTCAGCCTGATCCGCTTCCTCATTACACTGGAGTTGGTCAATGGGAAGAATGCTGTTCATGGGAAGAATGCGCATGAGTATCAGCAGTACCTAAAGTGAGTATGTTCCACTTCTCTGTAGTCGCATTGCATCGTGGGCCAGATTGGGGGTGAGCCTGTAGGAGTGAGACTGGGGCAGCATGAAGGCCACCATCTCCTTGGTGGCCCCACCGCCGTCTCAGGCAAGGGTCTGACATCTGGCCTGCAAGAAGAACTCCCACATCCAAATGTCTCAAAACCACATTTTGTTTGTTTGTTTGTTTTTCGAAGACAGAGTTCCATCTGGAAAGGCAGGAAAACACAAAGGTGGGGGCCTTCCAGCATATAGGCGGACAAGAGACAAAAGATTGCATTGTTTTGAGTCTTTCATAAGCATTTCGGTGAATACACAACTGACTTGTGAGTGGGGGTAGAGGAATAGTGACTTACACCTTAGTGTGGCTCAGTGAAGCTGCATTTTACACAGGGCAGAGGAAGCAATCATATAGGTATATGTCTCAGGTGAGCTGAGGGACGAAGCCCTGTCCCACCCCTAACACTAACCATAACCCTAACCCTAACCCAAACCCTAACACAAACCCTAACCCTAAAACCCTAACCCTAACCCTAAAACCCTAACTCTAACCCCTAACCCAAACCCCAACCCCTAACCCTAACCCCTGACCCTCACCCTCACCCTCACCCTGACCAAGACCCTAACGCCTAACCCCTAACACAGACCCTAACCCTAACCCCTAACCTTAAACCCTGACCCTGACCCTAACCCCTAACTCTAACCCTAACCCAACCATAACCCTAACCCCTAACCCTAACCCTAAAACCGTTAACCCTTAAACCCAACCCTAACCCTTAACCCTAACCTTAACCCTGTAACCCTAACCACCCTAACCCTATAACCGTAACCCCAACCCTAAAACCTAACCCTAACCCTAAACCCTAACCTTAACCCCTAACCCAAACTCGAACTCTACCCGAACCCAAACTGTAACCCTAACCATAATCCTAAGACTTAACTCTAACCCTAACCCTAACCCTACCCCTACCCCAACCCTAACCCAAACCCTAGCCCTAGCCCTAACCATAACCCTAACCCCTAACCCTAAAACCCCTAACCCTAACCACTAACCCTAACCCCTAACCCTCACCCTCACCCCTAACCCTAACCCCTAACCCTAACCCAAACCCCTAAGCCCTAACCCTTAATCCTAACCCCAACCCCTAATCCCTAACCCTAACCCCAACGCCAACCCTAAACCCTAACTCTAACCCTAAACCCTAACCCTAAACCTAACCCAACCCCTAACCCTAAACCCAATCCCTAACCCTACCACTAAACCCTGACACCTAACCCCTAACCCTAACCCTAGCCCTAAAACCCTAACAATAACCCTAAGCCTAACCCTTAACCCTAACCCTAGCCCTAACCCCTAACCCTAACCCCCAGCCCTAACCCTAACACTAACCCGAACCCCTAACCGTAACCCTAACCCCCTAGCCCTAACCCTAACCCCTAACCCGAACCCGAACCCTAACCCTAAAACCCTAACCCTAAAACTCTAGCCCTAGCCCTAAACCATAACCCCTATCTCCAACCCCTAACTCTAACCCTAACCCTATTGCTACGTTCGCATTGACTATGTCAGTGTTATTATGATCGCTGTCTTAGCACTCCAGGGCAGCGTGGGGAATGCAGATCTTGCATTAACTTTTCTATTGAGGCAGTGCATTAGCATTAGAGGTACTTGTTCCGTGAGCACTGGGGGTGTCGTCTTTGGGGTGTCATGTCTGCGTATGCTGCATTTGTGTTCCGGGCCACGGTGTGGACCTCGCACTGAGGCCGCCTAGCCCTGGGTGGGGAGAACCTCGGTGCGCAAGATTCAGAGCGGCTTTTGGTTTCCCGTTTTCCACACTGAACCATTCTAACTAGTCTCTGACCTTCATTACTCAAGGATACAAACAGAAAGGAGTTTATTCGCCATGGATACGGCTCCGCGTTGCCCCAAAGCGAGGCTGAGGAGAACGCTGCTCCGCCTTCGCGGTGTACCCCGTGTCTGTGCTGAGCAGAACGCAGCCCCACCCTCGCGGTGCACCCCACGTGCTGACCTGGGCTGAGAAGAACGCTGCTCCCCCTTCGCGGTACCCCCGAGGTCTGCGCAAAGGAGAACACAGTTCCGCCCTCGTGATGCTTTCTGGATCTGTGTTGAAGACAATACAACTCCGCCCTCGCAGAGGCACAGCGCCGGCGCGGCGCAGGCGCAGAGTCGCAGGCCGGGGCGGCGCAGGCCCAGAGTCCGGCGCGGGCGTGGCGCAGGCGGCGCAGGCGCAGAGTCGCGCGCCGGCGCAGCGCAGGCGCACAGTAGCAGGCTGCGGCGGAGCAGGCAGAGTCGCAGGCCGGCGTGCCGCAGACCCAGAGTTGCAGGCGGGCGCGGCGCAGGCCAGCGCAGGCGCAGAGTCGTAGGCCTGCGCGGCGCAGGCCCAGAGACGCAGGCCAGCGCGGCGCGGGCGCAAAGTCGCAGGCCAGGGCGGGCGCAGAGTCGCGCCCCGGCCCAGAGTCGCAGGCCGGAGCGACGCAGGAGCAGAGTCGCGCGCCGGTGCGGCGCAGGCGAAGACTCGCAGGCGAATAGTCGCGCGCCGCCGTGGTGCAGGCCAGCGCAGGCGCAGAGTCGCACGCCGGCTCGGCGCAGGCCGGCGCAGGCGCAGAGTCGCAGGCCGGTGCGGCGCAGGCCTAGAGTGCGCCGGCTCGGCGCAGGCCGGCGCAGGCGCAGAGCCGCGGGCCGGCGCGGCGCAGGCCGGGGCAGGCGCAGAGTCGCAGGAGAATAGTCCCGGGCCGGCGCGGCGCAGGCCGGCGCAGGCGCAGTGTCGCAGGCGGGCGCGACGCCGGCGCAGAGTCGCAGGCTCATAGTCGCAGACTGGCGCAGGCGCAGAGTCGCGCGCTGGCGCGGCACAGACCCAGAGTCGCAGGCCGGCGCGGCGGAGGCACACAGTCGCGCGCCGGTACGGCGCAGGCGCAGGCCCAGGCCCAGGCCCAGGCCCAGGCCCAGGCCCAGGCCCAGGCCCAGGCCCGGCGCAGGCCCGGCGCAGGCGCAGAGTTGCAAGCGCAGAGTGGCGCGCCGGCGCGGCGCAGGCCAAGAGTCGCAGGCGCAGGCCGGCGCAGGCACAGAGTCGCAGGCCGGCCCAGGCGCAGGGTAGCACGCTCGCGAGTCGGGGCGGTGGGGCGGGGCGGCGCAGGCGCGGAGACGCACGCTGCGTGGGCCTGAGGGGGCGCGGTGCAGGCGCACGCCGCCGGGGGAGCAGCGCAGAGACGGGGGAACATCAGTAATCTGAAAAGGTGGGCTTGGGTGCCCCCTGCTTGCAGCCGCGCACTACAGTGCTGTCTTGCTCACGGTGCTGTGCCACTGCGCCGCCTGCTGGCGTCTAGAGCAACTGCAAGGCCCTCTTTCTTATAGTGGTGGCCAGCGCCCCCTGCTGGCGCCGGGGCACTGCTGGGCCCTCTTGCTGGCAGTATAGTGATGGCACGCCACCTGCTGGCAGTTGGGGACGTTGCAGGGCTCTCTTGCTCACAGTGTAGTGGCAGCACTCCCGATGCTGGCAGCTGGGGACACTGCCCGGCCCTCTTGCCCCAAGTGAAGAGGTGGCTGGCTCCGCAGCTGGCAGCTGGGGACACTGCCGGGCCCTCTTGCTTGCCTTGTAGTGGGGGCACGCCCCCTTCTGACCGCTGGGGGTACTACAGGATCCTCTTGCTCACAGTGTGGTGGCAGCACGCCACCTGCTGCCAACCAGGACACTGCAGGGTCCTCTTGCTCATGGTGTGGTGCCCGTGCGCCACCTGCTGGCAGCTAAGGACACTGCAGGATCCTCTTGCTCACAGTGTAGTCGTGGTACGCCCCTTGCTGGAAGCTGGGGACACTGCCGGGCCCTCTTGCTGGCAGTGTCGTCGCAGCACAACACCTGCAGGAACATGGGGACTGTGCAGGGCCCTCTTGCTCCAGGTGTGATGGCTGGCGCCCCCTAAAGGCCGCCTCCTGCACCACTTAAAGTCGGAGCGCCAGTTACTAAGCACCATCGGTTCTGGAAATTAATGTCCTGGTTATTGTCTAACTTGGAAGAAAGATTTTCACCAAGAGGCAATACAAAGAGGGCAGGTAACTTCATTGAAAAAAATACAGTGTGAAGATCTTACTGTAGAAAAATAGGAGTAGGCTGATCATGCAGGAAGGCAGCCTGAGAGTCCTGTGCAGGGAATTTTATTTTGGATTTCTTCACATTCCTGCCTCTGTCTCAAGTCTCCGCCTGTTTTCTTTGTCTGCTTTTCCTGCTACTGCCTTAAGTCCCCGACTTGCCCCAGTTAGGCTTGTGGGACCTCCTCACTGCTGGATGAGGCACGTGTGTGGTGATGGATCCGAACTCACTCTGGCACCAGGCTCCTTCCCGCCATCCCAGGCAGGCTGACAGCGGTCACATTTGGACCTACTGCGTCTATCTCTTTTCAATGTGCTTCTCTGCCCTAATCTGTACTTATGGTGCCAGGTTTCTTTGAAGAATGTCCCCTTTGTCCTTATCAGCATGTAGCCAGCAGTATTGTGACATTATTACTGCAGAGTGAATGATGACAGGGGCATCTTAAGAGGATTTCTAGGGTGTTTCTTTCTGCTTCTCCCTCCTACCCACAATTGACAAGTGCCCATCCACTCCAGCATTACAGATGCCACTAAATGTGAATTTTTCGTGGTCCCTCCAGGTGAGCCTTCCCAGACTTTCCCTTTTTCAGGAGCTCCCCCTCCTGTTCATGTCTAGCTATCTATGTGCTCTAACAGAGCCCACTACCCTGTGTCTTTCCCAAAAATAGTGAGGGAACGATTATTGGAAACCATAGGAAATGATATGCGTATAGATGAAAAGTTTACAATGTACACAAATAATCACTCAAAATCATCCTTACACTAAAAATGCAAAACTATACAATTTCTAGAAGAAACTATGGAAGAAAAGCTATGTGCCTTTGGGTTTGGTCATGAATTTTAACAAATGACACACAAGGTTGATACATGCAGAAGAAATGACAATGTGGATTTCTTAATATTTACAGTTTATACTCTGGAAAAGACCTTGTTAAGGAAACAAAAAGACAAGCCACATATTGAAAAAAAATTGGCAAAATACAGATCTGAGAATCTGTATTCAAAATATAGACAAAATTCCTGAAACTAAACAATAAGTTAAACATCTCAATTAAAAATGCACACAGTTCTGAACAGACACCTCACCAAAGACGATCTACGGATGGCAAGTAAACATACAAAAAGATGCTCAACATACTACAGAACTGAAAACCACAATGAGATAGCACGGCTGGTCTATATCTGTTAGAACTGCTAAACTCTAAAAAAATCACAAATTGCTGGAGGAAAACAAGAACTCTTTTCATTGCTGGTGGAAGACAGTGTGTAACACCAGAATATGCCACCCCAAAATATGATGGTAAGAAACCAGAATATGCCACCCCAAAATATGTCCCTTTGGCATAAGAATTATTCTGAGCTGATTACTTTGAAAGAAATGCTAAAAAAGGAAGTTCTGCAAACAGAGTAGAAGTTACCCTTGTGTATGGAAAATTTGCATCTATAAAAGAAATCCCCACTTAAAAGATCTCTCTCTCTCTCTCTCTCTCTCTCTCTCTCGGCACCAACCAAGAAGAGAAGGATGACTAAATCACTAAAGAGTCTTACCAACAGAGAACGCATGGAGTTAAGTCTGTATAAGAAAACTTACCCTTGTCTACTGTGCTTTTGCTTGTTACCTCCCCACTACTGAGCCTCAAATCTTCTTTCTTTAAGTTGAAGATAGCATTTACACTTCATTGAAAGCCACCTGCTGGGGATTTACTCATTTTTCCCTGAGTATCTCCCATGTATCCATAAGGTATACATGTTTTTAAACTTGTCTACTTTTTTCTCATTTTAATCTGTCATTTGTTACAGAGGGTCCCATCTAAGAATTCCATAAAGGTAGAGAGAAAATTATTTTTCCTCCCCTATTACAAGTTGGGCAGTTTTTCCCAAAGTTAAACAAGTCTCACCTTACAATCCAAAAATCACATTCATAAGTATTTTGACAGCTACTTTGATATTATTTCCAAACAAAAGCTACCATGAAATTATGTACAGAAGCCCTATTCATAATGACCAAAGGAAAAAAAGGAATCAGAAAGTCTTATAACAGATGACTGTGTGGGAACCCACTCAGACATCAAGAGTTGTCATAGGGACCGGGCACGGTGGCTCATGCCTGTAATCCCAGCACTTTGGGAGGCCGAGGCAGGTGGATCACGAGGTCAGGAGATCGAGACCATACTGGCTAACGTGGTGAAACCTCGTCTCTACTAAAAAAAAAAATACAAAAAAAATTAGCCGGGTGTGGTGGTGAGCACCTGTAGTCCCAGCTACTCAGGAGGCTGAGGCAGGAGAATGGCATAAACCTGGGAGGTGGAGCTTGCAGTGAGCCAAGATCATGCCACTGCACTCCAGCCTGGGCAACAGAGCAAGACTCTGTCTCAAAAAAAAAAAAAAAAAAAAAAAGTTGTTATAAAGATTATTTAAATGAAAACATTTGAGATACCGAAGATAAAGAAAGAAATCTTACCAGAACTTACTTTGTCTAATTATAGCAGAGCTCCCAGAAAATACAGCTGCCATTAACCCCATCCAAGGAGTTTCTTTCAAATTCAGCTGCCAGGAAGACAGCCTACTCATTCCCATTAGCACTGATAAATGAAAATGAAATCGTCAGCTCCCAACTGAATGAACAGACCCACTCTTGGCTGAACTCAAAACTGAGTTCTCGGATTTACAGAGGATCCCATCTTAGAATTCCGTAAAGGTAGAGAGAAAATTTTTTTTCCTCCCCTATTACAAGTTGGGCAGGATGGGATGACAGGGGTCAGATACACCTCGTTGTACCCCCTCCTTTGCTAACCATGGTGAGGCTTTCTTCCCTAAGACTTTAACGGAAACAAGCCTTTCAAAAGACTCCACCACTGATTTCAACCAACTGCCTGAAGCTGCCTCCCCTCTCTTGCCTAATAAGAGACCACCCATGATGGAGAGGTTCTGGACAGCATACACAGGATGCACAGAACAAATTTTAATATCCTCTGCTTCACCTTTTAATGTCAGAGGGCTGAAAACTCCACCCTGGGATCACACTAACACTGCCATTTTTTTGTACATTGGACCCATGAAGGAGCAAGAAACTCAATTGCACATGCATGCATTTCTCCTTTCAGAAATACGCATGACTCCTCCTAGAGCTTATTAAGTATGTGTATTTGGCCACGTCACTCAGTATACATTAGTATTTCCTTTACCTCTCCCTTGAAGTGTCTGTTTCTGATTTCTGGCTGGAGGTTATGCTTCCCAGCCTCTCAGGACTATCCTGCAGGCTGCAACCCTTTACAGGAAATAAATCTCTCACTGGGTGCAGTGGCTCATGCCTGTAATCAAAGCACTTTGGGAAGCCGAGGCGGATGGATCACCTGAGACCAAGAGATCGAGACCATCCTGGCCAACATGGTGAAACCCCGTCTCTACTAAAAATACAAAAATTAGCTGGGCATGGTGGTGCATGCCTGTAGTCCCAGCTACTTGGGAAGATGAGGCAGGATAATCGCTTGAACCTGGGAGGTGCAGCCTGCAGTGAGCCAAGATCACTCCACTGCACTCCAGCCTTAGCAACAAGAGTGAAACTCTGACTTAAAAAAAAAAAAGAAAAAAGAAATCTCTCCTTTCCGAATTTATGAAGCTCATCATTCTTCATTTGACAGCTTTAAAAAGTTCAAAAAACCTTCCATACTCTCCCACAGAAGCCCTAGAAATCTCCATTTTGTTAATCACTTTGGATACCTGAGAACTTGTAACCCAATGAGTAGAAATGTTGGTACCCCATTTATTGCTGTCATCCTGCCAGTTCTCAGGAGTTTGTATAAGTCTAAATCTGCAAGGGTCTCATCCCATAAGGACCCTTGTCTCTTTCTCTGTTGCCTTTGCCCACTGGCTCTGGCAACAGGGGTCTTTCTTTCTCCTTGGGTATCTTTGGATATGGGGACTCCATCTTCTGTGCCACCTTAGGGAATGCCTTTTGCATGCATGGCTACGTCATTAAAAAGCCTACAGTTTGAGTAACATTTTGAGTGAGTACTCTCTGAAGCTGGGTTGGAATCTCAGGCTTCTTTGTATGAAAGATAACTCTTGGGCTAGAAGTTTCTTATCCTAGCTTTGGTTTTGAGGCCTCTCTGTTCTCCTCGGGTTGGAAGTTATTCCTGGCTTTTTGTTTCATGGTGTCTCTGTGATCTTGCTCTTGCTCCTTTCATGGGAACTTCTCAGTTGACTAAATTCTCCCTTCTCAAACCTCTGCTGACTGTGTGTTCCACCAATATGGAACTAATTCTGGCCATCACGAGCATGTCACAGTGCTGCAGAGATTTTGTTTATGGCCAGTTTTGGGGCTAGTTTATGGCCAGATTTGGGGGCTTGTTCCCAACAATTTGGGAAAACAAAGAGTGTGAGAAACGGGTAAAATTTAGATTTTAAAAAATGTTCAGGGCCAGGCATGGTGGCTCATGCCTGTGATCCCAGCACATTGGGAGGCTGAGGCGGGAGGATCAGAAGGTCAGGAGTTCGAGAACAGCCTGGCCAACATGGTGAAACCCTGTCTGTACTAAAAATACAAAATTAGCAGGGTGCGGTGGCAGGTGCCTGTAGTCCCAGCTACTCGGGAGGCTGAGGCAGGAGAATCACTTGAAACCAGGAGGCGGAGGTTGCAGTGAGCCGACATCACATCACTACACTCCAGCCTGGGCAACAAGAGCAAAACTCCATCTAAAAAAAAAAATCTTCATTCACCATAATAGGAAGTCATTAGATAATATCTGAAAACTCATAAATTTAAAAATTGCATGGGGCAGGGCATGGTGACTCACACCTGTAATCCCAGCACTTTGGAAGGTTGAGGTAGGCAGGTTGCTTGAGTGCAGTAATTCGAGAGCAGCCTGGGCAACATGGTGAAACGCTGTCTCCATTAAAAGAAAAAAATACAAAAAAATTTGCCAGGTATGGTGGCGTGTGACTGTAGTCCCAGCTACTCAGGAGGCTGAGGAGGTAGAATCACCTGAGCCTGGGAGGTGGAGGCTGCAGTGAGCCAAGATTGTGTCACTGCACTTCAGTCTGGGAAACCTCAGTGTCTGGAGACCCTGTCTCAAAAATAAATACATTAAGTAAGTAAATATTGTATAGTAAGATGTCAATAGACAATGGACTAGAAAGCTACAGCCCCTTCTTTCCTCACAGAGACACCAAGTTAACAACAATATACTGACCAGAATACCTCTGTGAGAATCCTATAAACAAGCTGAGAAATTAGAGTACCTAGGCCATTGTAAAACCAAGAAGGAATTTCAGTGAAAAGGGAAGGACAATTCATAGCATTTGGTGTGTCCATTAGTGCTGCTCCCCTATGCCATACAGTACAGAGCAATCAGGAGAAAATTCTTCACACTCAAGCTCTCCCCTTGGAACAGAAACAAAAGAGCTGATCTTTCACCAAACATTTGGACTCGTGTGGGGGCTGCCCAGGGGGCTGCTTTCTGTTTCACCTGACTCAAAGCACTGATGGGATTAGCGCCGGAATTTTGGAAGCCACTAAAAACAGAGGGAAGAAGCACACTAGAGCTGCAGTTCTGCAGCCAGATGCCAGGAAGAGCAAGAGATCAAAACAGGTTCAAGAAGTTTTAGAACTCCAGCCAGGCGATTGGTGAAGGTCTTCCTCTGCATAAAGCCAGTATGCAAACACTGTAAGAGGTATTCGTTTTTTAGATATTCAAATCTCGGTTAAAAAAAAAAAGTTACAAGGCACACAAAAAAACAGAGAAACAAGGCCCAATAAAAGAACAAGATAAAACTCCAAAACTTGACCTCAGCCAGGCGTGGTGGCTCACGCCTGTAATCCCAGCACTTTGGAAGGCCAAGGCGGGTAAATCTCTTGAGGCCAGGAGTTTGAGGCCAGCCAGGCCAATATGGTGAAACCCCATCTCTACTAAAATACAAAAGTTAGCTGGGGACTGCATAAAGAAAATGTGGCACATATACACCATGGAATACTATGGAGCCATAGAAAACAATGAGTTCATGTCCTTTGCAGGCATGTGGATGAGGCTGGAAACCATCATCCTCAGCAAACCAACACAGGAACAGAAAACCAAACACCACACGTTCTTACTTATAAGTGGAAGTTGAACAATGAGAACAAATGGACACAGGGAGGGGAACATCACACACCAGGGCCTGTTGTGGGGTTGGGGGCTAGGGGAAGGATAGCATTAGGAGAAATACCTAATTTAGATGATGGGCTGATGAGTGCAACAAACCACCATGGCACGTGTATACCTATGTAACAAACCTGCACATTCTGCACATGTATCCCAGAACTTGAAGTATTTTTAAACATACATATAAAAGTCACAGGATGTTTGTGATAGTATCTATTACACTGATGTTGCCATCACATAGTTGACTATGTGCAGACTCCAAGTGAAATTTCTTGCAGTTGTTAGAGACATGTAAAATCTGTATTTCCAGATAAAAACTCAAAAATTTTAGAAAAACATTCAGGATTTACAGTCTAGAGCTCTGACACTGGAATCTTTTCCAACTTTAAAGTTTAATGATTTACTTAAATCTAAAAATAGTAGGTTGCAGATATATTTAAGCAGTGTGCCTAGGTAGTATGTTTATATATTAAGATTAAAATGGTCTTCTAAAGTTTACTAATTCTAATATAACCTTTATTGTTTCATGTAGACATATCTTTCCGATTCCCAGGATAATTTAAACAATTCAAAGCAACTATTGACTTAGTTCTAGATTGGGATCGCTATTTATGCATTCAAAGCTTTAGATATGTATTTCAAATTAGAAATGTGTGCTGGTTGTGGAAAGTTGACTTAGAGCCTCAGGTAAGTTTTGTTTTTGTTTTTGTTTTATTGAGATGGAGTTTCACTCTTGTTGCCCAGGCTGGAGTGCAGTGGCACAATCTCGGCTCACTGCAATCTCCTCCTCTCAAGTTCAAGCGATTCTCCTGCCTCAGCCTCCTGAGTAGCTGGGATTACAGGTATGCACCACCACGCCCAGCTAATTTTGTATTTTTAGTAGAGATGGAGTTTCTCCATGTTGGTCAGGCTGGTCTCAAACTCCCGATCTCAGGTGATCCACCCGCCTCAGCCTCCCAAAGTGCTGGGATTACAGGCATGAGCCACTGTGCCCAGCCACCTCAGGTAAGTTTTTTTTTCCATGTGAACACGTTGCTTTCAATTGATGTTATGCCCAGAGCAGACAATTAATAAATACCCTTTGAATTAAATGAGTGATTAACTGTAAATATCACAATGCATCTTGCTGGGCATAATTAGATATATCTAATCCTTGCTGTGACCTAAGAAAGGAATTCTTTTCATTAAATGTTTAATGTCTCACCCTGTTCATACGGCTGGAGTTACTGATTCAGTTTGATGTGAATTCAGTCTTATAAAAGACCCATCATTATAACCTGCTCTTATGCTTCCTGTAGTATTGGAACTTCCAACTTGTAGGCAAAATAGATATGCTTCATATTCTTAAAAACCACAAGAGGCCGGGCTCAGTGGCTCACGCCTGTAATCCCAGCACTTTGGGAGGCCAAGGTGGGCAGATCATGATGTCAGGAGATCGAGACCATCTTGGCTAACATGGTGAAACCCATCTCTACTAAAAATACAAAAAAGCCGGGCATGGTGGCAGGCGCCTGTATTCCCACCTGCTCAGGAGGCTGAGGCAGGAGAATGGCGTGAACCCGGGAGGTGGAGCTTGCCGTAAGCGAGATTGCGCCACTGCACTCCAGCCTGGGCAACAGAGCAAGACTCCGTCTCAAAAAAAAAAAAAAAAACCCACAAGAAATCGCCCTTTATTCATAATAAACATAGAATTAGGTATTCTATTAAATTGAACAACAGAACTAACTGGGAGTGACCGCATATGCTCTATCACAAATTGCCTGGATGTCTGAAAAGGTCAGTGGGCCATTTCACTCCGTGCTGTGCCACAGGCCAACCACGAGGGCTGTCAGTGACTCACTGCGTAGGTCACCCAAGGCATGTGGTGTTGAGGCTGTCAAAGAGCAAGACGGGGCTGCATCTAAACTCAGGCCTCTGCTAAGTGTCCGAACTCGGGCAAGATGCTAAAGATTTTAGAGACGTTTCCTTTTCTACAGATGGGGTTATAACACTCACCCTGTCAGGTTCTCGTGTGTGTTGACAAGGCCGGCACGTGACACACCAGGAGCAGAGTTGGATGGGAACCGTCTTCCTCATACAACATGGTCCTCATAAGCATCAACAAAATAAGGAGAGCAGGAGAGCAGGGTGTCTCCAGCTGTGTCAGGACTGCAGCAGGGACTCAGCAACAGTCAGTCTCTTTCTCTTGTTTCATCCAAATCATACATTCAAAAAAAAAAAAGGTGGGGTTATCATGGATGTTTATATGGATTCCTGGGATCAGGCAAATACACCTTTCCTTGTCATTCCTTCAAGAGTTATGTCGACACAGAAACTTGCACACAAATGTTCAGAGCTTTACTCGGGATTACCAGAAACTGGAGGCAACCAACATGTCCTTCAGTAGGTGAATGGATAAATAAATTCTGGTACCTACAGACAATGGAATATCATTCAGTGAGAAAATAAATGAGCTATCTAATCACGAAAAGGCACACAGGGACCCAAAATGCATACCACTAAGTGAAAGAAGCCAAAAAGGCTACATACTGTATGATTCCAATTACATGACATTTTGGAAAAGGGAAAATTACAAAGATAGTAAAACAATCAATGGTTGACAGGGGTTGGGGAGAGGAAAGGATGGATAGGCAGAGAGCCCTGGCTGCTTAGGGCAGTGAGACCACTGTGTGCGATTTCACCACAACGGTGGACCCATGACAGCGTGCAGATGCCCACACCCATTGAATTAAGACCACAAAAAGGTATTAATTACATCAACTATGAACTTTCATAATGAAATAAATCATGTTTTTTAAAAGTGGACAGTTTTGTTCAGTTACTGTCTGCTTTCTGAAACGGAGACGGTGGAGTGCTTCCATGGTTGTGAGGATAAAAATAGCTTAGAGAATGTAATAACTAAAATAGGTGCGTAAACATTGTTAAACTATTTTATTCTCATTAAAAAGCAGTGCTTACGTATATTTATATTTAAAAATTGAGCAAGGAGTGCAAACACGTTAACATCATTCTCCTCTAGCTCCACTCAGAAGTCAGGACTGCACAGCTCCGCTTGCACCTGCGAAACACAACAACCTTTTTCAGCGTCATTAAAATATTTCAGGGGGAGGATTGACTTTAGACTCAACCTGTGTTTTCTTCCCTGGAAAACAAAGGTTTTATGAAACAAACAAAGCCTTTACCGTCCTCAACCGAAACACTCAGACATCTGTGATGTCTGCTGTAAGTGCCACCAGGCTCTCCTCTGAAATCTCATAATGGGAAAATAGAGACTGTAGATTCTTTTAGAAAGGGGAGAATCAGAACTAATGTCGAAAGGCCATGTCCTCATTCATAAACACCTTCTTTTACAAATTCCACAGGTTTAGTTACTTTGAGATTAATATGGGCCTATTTTAAAGTGCATTTATTAATTTAGCATGAATTGTTCAAATTCATTCTGGATCCTGAGCCGATATCCAGCAATGCCGGGTGTGCGCCTGTGAGAGTCACCAGCCCTGATGAGCCTCAGGTTATTGTATTTATAAAATGAAGGTTAGGCTTGCTCCAATTTTTTTTAAACCATTTTTAATAGTAAAAACTTTTTTTGTTGTTACATAAAAATGTACAAGAAAAACTCCAACATTACCAATGATAATCATTTTATTAATACAAACATTTTTGTGAGCTCAATTTATGACTTAATTATAGAAGAAATAAGCAACATGAGGTGCCATTATAAAATATGGTAACCATACTTTCCTACTTTGTCTATATGTTATTGATAAATCTTGATGTATACATAAAAGGAGTTTCAAAGAATAATAATTTAAAATAATATCTTGACTTGTAATTTCAGGGACTTTAAAAAAATTCCTGCAACTGCTTTTTAAAGGTTCTAGAACAGTTTTCTATGTCTTCCAGCTAAATAACTACAAAGAGCTAACTCTTCTCACATTCTGTATTATAAATATAAGTCAAAAAAGGAACAAAATCATAAAAACACATGCATGAACAAATGGGCCTTGGCTCACATTTAATTGCATCTGCCAATGCACATAGGTTATAGCAGACTTTTTGTGTGTAATTTTACTAGTGGATTGCTGTCAAAATAAAAATTGTCTACTATCTCTATTCAGTGGTATATTTGCACAAATGGTAAACAAATTCATAGAGATAGTGGGAGAAATTAATTTCATGGCTTACAAGAAGACAGGTTAAGTTGGGACACTTAATTGTTTCCTTAATGCTACATTTTATAATGCGCTTATATGGGCAAGGTATTTAAATGTATTACAACAACTTTTAAATGCTCAATGTTACAGATGGAATTACTAGAGAAAGTACTAACTGATATTTTCTTTGTGTGTGCTTTGAAGGCACAAGGAAATAATAAAGCAGCCCTTTTCCCTTTTCCCATCTATTTCCTGAAGGCCAAGCTGTGCTTTTGCAGATTAGGCCTCTCTGTAACACACACACACACACACACACACACACACATGCATATGGCCTTTATGGTTTTAAAGGAGGAAAAGAGAATTTGCCTGGATAACTGTCACCTAGGTATTTTCAGGGGAGATCTAGAATCATCTAAGGGTTAAGCTGGACTAGCCAATGGGAAAACAAAATGAAGATACCGGGGAGATATTTCCAGAAGAGAAGCATTCCTAATGGGCTAGGCCCTAGTCACGTGCAATTCCCCAGATGTGGTTGGTGTGGCCAAGGTTCCGGCATGTGACGGCTGCCTTCCTGGCACTTCCCGTGCTGTGAGGAGCATCCCCTCCCCAGTGCCAGGGGCAGTGGTCCTCTCACCCCCTTCAGAGTAAAGGGCCAGCAGTTGGCAGTCACAGGACAAGTAGTGAGACAGGAAGGTGAGGAGCATGAAGTGCCACCATCCCAGCCTCCAGTGTCTGGCACAGAATATGACGAGGAACCTCCGTGAATGGGAATCTTCCATATCTTCACACATGTGAGTTTCTGCTAGGTATAATTTGACTTATAAAAAGAAAGAAATATGACCTTCTTGTATGTAAATATTGTAGAAGAGTTAATGATTGTAACCTGGATGTTTTAAATTCTGAGATGCTGTTAAATCAATATTCATCACAAAACTATTGATAATTTTTTAGAATAACAGAAGAGATCTCATCATATTTAATGCAGTGGATCAATTGGAAGATGCAGGCTAATTCCAGAAAAAGTAAAGCATAAAAAAAAAATCTGTCTTAGAATGGAAAAATACAGTAAACTATTTTTAACTAGAATTTAAATGCAACATTTTAGGATATGAAGCCATCAGCTCATTTTGAAAACTACTGGCTCAGATGACCTCAGCGATAGGAAACCTCTAACAGATCACGAATCTAATAATGAGATAATTTTATGTGTCTTTGCCTAAGAGTCTTTCTGAAAGTGGTGCAGTTTTTACAGAAGAGGAATAACGTGTCCTAGACTGAGAATGCTTCACGGGCCACCATTCTGGGCAGTGCTTCAGTGTGGAGTTTTAGCAGTGAGTATTCAGAAACAGTTGAATAATTTGCACTTTTTATAAAAAAGATTATCTTGTCTATTTTTCTTTAAATATGCAGCAGAAGCTTACTATTATACAACTAAATTATGTGGGTTCTCTAATTGCCCACTTATTCTACCTTGATTAACATGTGGTTTATTTCACCTTGATGCTTTTAAAGATAAGCATGTGCTGTGTGAGGGTTAGAACATGAGCCACAAACAAGGAGGCTTGAGATGGCAGCGCCTCCCCAAAAATGCAGTACCCCAGGGCCTGCGCAGGGAACACTGCTTGGAACCTTAACACTTCTGAAATGGCTGGACATCTCTGCATGAGCTGTGCTTACCCACTTGTTCCATCTATTCTTATATTTTACAAGTATTTACTCAATTCTTGAGCTAGGCCATGTGGTCTACCAAAGGAATAAGATATCTGTTGCTATTATTTTATTTTATTTTATTTTATTTCAATAGTTTTGGGGAACAGGTGGTTTTGGTTAAATGCTAAAGTTCTTTATTGATGGTTTCTGAGATTTTGGTCCACCCATAGCCCAAGCAGAGTACAATGTACCCAATGTGTAGGGTTTTATCCCTCACCTCCCTCTCACCTTTCCCCCTAAGTCCCCAAAGCCCACTTATCATTCTTAGGCCTTGGAATCATCATCATAGCTTATGTCCCACTTATAAGTAAGAACATACAGCGTGGTTAGGTCAGCAGAGGGCTCCAGGGGACTGGTGGGGCAGGCCAAGACATAAAAGAGGGCCTAGAGCCAGGGTTACCCAGGAGAGGGTGGACCCATTTTGCCAAGCACCCTAACCCTAAAAGCTGTAATCCTTACCCTTAACCCCAACCCTAACCCTAAACCTTAACCCTAACCTTTAACACCTTACCATAACCCCAACCCTAACCCCTAACCATAACCCTAAAACGCTAACGCTAAAACCCTAATCCCTAACACTAAACCCTAATCATAACCCTAAACACAACCCCAACCCTAACCCTAACCCTAACCACAATCCCAACCCCAGCCCCAAGCCTAACCTTAACCCTAACCCCTACCCCCAGCCTTTCTTACCTTTTACATCTGTCCAGATTCTCCAGTAGAAGCAGGGACGCTTGGTTCCCAGGTGTGCACCACTGCATCTGGCACAGGACTCCGTATCAGTCCCCAAACAAGCACCTGAATGCTCACAGGGCAGCCATGCAGTGGAAGCCCAGGGTGTATTCTCACCTCCAGAACCAGGACCCAGCGCCTGCGTCAGGCTGATCAGGGCTGAAGTGAGCTGTGGCACCCAAGGTCTTCGTAAGACCAAGGCCACGTTGTGCCTCCTATCACAGAGCGAGACGCAGCAGCCTTCAAAGTCAGGGGCCCTTCCCTGATGACACTCCAAGCACAAAGTACTGGACTTTCACACAATGAGGCTGCACACATTATTCTGTTTCAATCCCCACCTAGGCCACTGGGAGAAATGGTGATAGAGGGACCCTCGTGTTGCCCTGTGGTATTACATGCTCTGGTTCATACGACTGCAAGCCATTTACAAGAAACTCAAGCTGAAACGCTACTTGTTTCCAACTTCTTGTTTGCAGAGGATTTACAATTTACACCCCAAAACAGACAGCCACAGAGCACACTACTTCTCCTCTGAAGTCGCTCTGAGGGCCTCCGCATCAGTCCTAGAACTGGAAGATTGGTGGACAAGAACTGGGAAGTTGATGGGGCACTGGATACTTGCTGGACACCAACCTCCTCTCACCTAACCTTACAGATGGCCCAGATCTCACCTGCCTGAATCAGACATTTTAACACACACAGCTCTCAACAGCAGGACTTACAGACACAAAACTCCAAGGTAAAGGATTGTCTCAACCCCTTGGTGTCTCAACGAACTAAAACACTGCCTAGCACAGGTGCACCATCAACCTTATTCACTAAATAAACCTCTGTATATTTTATTCATCTTTGATTGTGGAAATGATGTAATGAACAAAATGATGTTTTATAAATTGGACTAAAGACCTTTGAGGTCTCTTCACAGGATCCTATCTGGTGGACCCCCAAATCTGCCAACACAGAGAAGTCATTCGTAAACACGTGCAGGGCAGAGGCCAGACAAAACCACCTCTCTCAGCCTCAAAGTGGCCTGGCAGTCACAGGAACGGCCATGTGGGGTCTGGCCTGTAGGAGGAAGTCAGGCCTTTGGTTTGAGGTGCCCCACTGCACCACAAAACCAAGTTCTGCCTAACAAAGAAAAAACAACCCACTCACTCTCCCTAATATCCCAGGTGGTAATCTAACAGCAATATCTGCTTGACACCCCTCCTGCTCCGCCCTCCACATCCAAGCTATCACCAAGGCCCCAGCAATCCTACCTCCTAAATGTCTCTCAAATCCACTTCTCTCCCTTCGGAGTCCAGGCCACCAGCATGACTTCTGCATGTGTGTAGCCGCCTCCTCACAGGATCTAAACATGCAAATCTAGTCATAGGCTCTGTGAAAAGAAAATCTTGGGGCCCCAAGATTGCTAAGCTAAAGGGAAAAGTCAAGCTGGGAACGGCTCAAGGCAAACCTGCCTCCCATTCTACTCCAAATCACCTATCTCCTCACTAAGATAGGTGCACATCCGATCGCCTCCTTTGGAGAGACTAACCAGAAACTCAAAACAACGCAACATTTGTCTCTCACCTACCTGTGACCTTGGAAGCCCCCTCCCTGCTTCCAGTTGTCCCCACCTTTCTGGATGGAAGCAAGGTACTTCTGACATGTACTGACTGATGTCTCATGTCTCCCTTAAACCAAGCTGTGCCCTGACCACCTTGGGCACTTGTCGTCAGGATCTCCTGAGGCTGTCACGGGTGCACATCCTCAACCTCGGCAAAATGAACTTTCTAAATCACCTGAAACCATCTCAGATAGTCAGGGTTCACGGCTCCCTTTCCCGAACCCTCCCAGGAGCTCCTCGTGGGCGCCCAGGTCCTGCGTGCTGTTGTGGCCCAGGCTCACCTGGAGAAACTCGACTCTTCCTTACAGCCTCATGAACCTTTCAGTTCCTAAAGCTGCTTAGCCTGTGAAAGGAAAATGAATCTGAGGGCCCAAAAATCACTAATCTAAAGGGAAAAAAGCTGGGAACTGCTTAGGGCAAACCTGCCTCCCCTCCCCTTCTATTCAAAGTCACCCCTCTACTCACTGAGATAAGTGCATATCTGATATTCTTTCTACGCAGAAACCCAAAAGAATACAAGTTTGTCTCTCACCTACCTGTGACCTGGAAGCCCCCTCCCTGCTTCGACTTGTCCCGCCTTTCCCGACGAAACCAACGTTCATCTTACATATACTGATGTCTCCTGTCTCCCTAACATGTATAAAACCAAGCTGTGTCCCAACCACCTTGGGCACATGTCGTCAAGACCTCCTGAGGCTGTGTCACGGGCGTGCATCCTCAACCTTGGCAAAATAAACTTTCTAAATTGACTGAGACCATCTCAGATATTCCGGGTTCACAAGTCCATGTATGTGGACGTCCCCTGGGGTAGCGCCCCTCCTCCACTGAGCTCACTCGCGTCCTCCTAGTGCGTTTTCTTCAGAAGAAATTTCACAGCTACTTGGTCCGCACCTGTCGGCCCTTCAGGAACTGCTGTTCTCCACAGGCACATGGGCGGTGTACCTGCTGGGGTGTGTGGAGAGGACCAGGCTCCTCTCCTAATTCCCGCTCAGTTAATAACAAAGGTCGACAAGTCAAGAAATTTGTTAACCCTAACCCTAACCCCAACCCCAACCCAAACTTAACCCTAACCCAATCCTAACTCCAACCCCAACCCCAACCCTGACCCTAAACCCTAACCCCAACTCTAACCCTAAACCCTAACCCGAACCCAAACCCGAACCCGGACCCGGACCCGGACCCTGACCCCTGACCCTGACCCTTGACCCTTGACCATGACCCTGACCTTGACCCGGATCCTGACCCTGACCCAGACCCTGACCCGGACCCTGACCCGGACCCTAACCCTAACCCTGACCCCAACCCGAACCCTGACCCCAACCCCAACCCAAACTCAACCCCAACCCAAACCTGAACCCCAACCTCAACCCGAACCCGAACCCAAACCCTAACCCGTAACCCCAACCCTAACCTGAACCCTAACCTGAACCCAAACCCGAACCCGAACCCTAACCCAAACCCTAACCCGAATCCGAACCCCGACCCGAACCCTGACCATGACCCTGACCCTGACCCTAGCCCTAACCAGGTTGACATAGCAAAACCCCGTCTCCTCTGAGAATACAAAAATTAGCCAAGCATGGTGGCACACACCTGTAGTCCCAGATACTAGGGAGGCTGAGGCCAGAGGACTGCTTGAGACCAGAATGTGGAGGCTGCAGTAAACTGAGATGGTACCACTGCACTCCAGCCTGGGTGACAGTGCATAACCTTTTCTCAAAAATTAAATAAAAATATAAATAAAATAAAATCCCTGATATGGTGGCTCACACCTGTAATCCCAGCACTTTGGGAGGCTGAGGCTGACAGACCACTTGAGGTCAGTAGTTCAAGACCACTCTGGCCAACATAGCAAAAGCTTGTCTGTACTAAGAATACAAAAATTAATGCTGGGCACAGAGGTTCATGCCTGTAATCCCAGCACTTTGGGAGGCCTAGGCGGGCAGATCACCCGAGGTCGTAAGTTTGAGACCAGCTTGACCAACATGGAGAAACACTGTCTCTACTAAACATCCAAAATTAGCTGGGCGTGGTGGCTCATGCCTGTAATCACAGCTACTCGGGGGGCTGAGGCAGGAGAATCGATTGAACACATGAGGCTGAGGTTGCAGTGAGCTGAGATTGCACCATTACACTCTAGCTTTGGCAACAAGAGCAAAACTCTGTCACAATAAAAATTTAAAAATTAGCCACCATGGCAGGGCACACCTGTAATCTCAGCTACTCAAGGACGCTAAGGCAGGAGAATTGCTTGAACCCAGAAGGCAAAGGTTGCAGAGAGCCAGTATCAGGCCATTTCACTCCAGCCTGGGGGACAGAGCAAGACTCTGTCTCAAAAAAAAAGAAAAAGAAAATGCCTAGGAGGAGATGGTATGTTCTGAAATGAGGACTTTCCTGCTGGACTAGAGTTTCTGATGAAGGTGACAGTTTATCCTTCAGTCTCCACAGGTCAAGAATTTGCCATCCAGCAGGAGGCAACAGAGGGAGCCCCAAGTTCTGTATCACAGCTGTGACATAATTACATTCCCTCACTCATTTCAATACTTAAAAATTTATAATTCATCTTCTTAAATAGCTATACTTACTTTACCAATTTTCCATTGTATAGATGAAGAGGTTTGCAAATCTTATATAGGTTGCCACGATGTGGACGGGACTTTTGGACAGTTAACTATACCGATTGACTATATAAGTGTTGAAACCTAAAATACCTTGCAACTGCTAACACAGGGCTAGAGAATATAGCAAGGTAATAGTCTGTCCAGTAAATGAATCTGAAATTGCTTTTGAAACAGAGTCTCACTCTGTCCCCCAGGCTGGAGTGCAGTGGTACTCAATGCAACCTCCACCTCCCGGGGTCAGGCAATTCTCCTGCCTCAGCCTCCCGAGTACCTGGGACTACAGACATGTGCCACCACACCCAGCTACTTTTTGTATTTTTAGTAGTGACAGGGTTTCACCATCTTGTCTAGGCGGGTCTCTAACTCCTGACCTCAGGTGATCCACCCACCTCGGCCTCCCAAAGTGCTGGGATTACAGGCGTGAGCCACTGCACCCGGCCTTCTTCTGAAATTTCAATAATCAACTGTGCCATTTGCCTTTCCTTCAGCACTGAGATTTTATTTTTCTTTCCTAATTATCTCAAACATGAACTTTGGTTTCAGGGAACTAGTATTTCCTGGATTTATAAACTGAGGGTGGCGCCCCTCGCGGCAGTCCTGGGGAATCTCTGGAAATCGGCGTTCGGACGACTCCAGGCCGTGATTTTGGAAACGGCAGCTGACATCGAGGCCACCATCCCGTGCCTTGATGGGAACGGATGGAGATTTTAAAAACTAAAAAACATGGGCCGGGCATGGTGGCTCATGCCTGTAATCCCAGCACTTTGGGAGGCCGAGGTGGGCAGATCACCTGAGGTCAGGAGTTTGAGACCAGCCTGACCAACATGGAGAAACCCCGTCTCTACTAAAAATACAAAATTAGCTGGGCGTGGTGGTGCACGCCTGTAATCCCAGCTACTCGGGAGGCTGAGGGGGGAGAATAGCTTGAACCTGGGAGGCGGAGGTTGCAGTGAGCTGAGATCATGCCACTGCTCTGCAGGCTCAGTGATGGAGTGAGACCCTGCCTCAAGAAAAAAAAAAAAAAAAGAAAATATTTGGGAAACACATCCGAAAAAGGACTTGTCTGCAAAATATTTTTTAAAAACACTAAAACTCAACAAGAATTAGATGAACTACCCAATTGAAAATATGTGAAGATCTGAAAAGACGCCTCACCAGAGAAGATGCACAGATGCCAAATAAGCATCCAAATTAATTAATTAATTAACACTCAAGAAACTTGTCATGAGGGGAAGGCAGATTACATGAGATAGTACTGCACATCTATTAAAATGGCTAAAATCTAAAGAACAGTAGCAATTGCAATAGGAGGTCTCATCGATTGCTGGTGGAAGGTATAAGGGTACAGTCACTTCAGCAGTTTTTTCAAAAACCAAACAAGCCTCACCATATGATCCAACAATCTCCCTCTTAGGTATTTAGACAGCTGCCTTGAAAAATCATGTCCAAGCAAAAACCAGCACACACATGTATAGAAGTACTGTTCATAATAGCCAAAAATTAAAGGAATCATAACATCCTTCAGTAGCTGAATGCATAACTAAACCGAAGTATGCAGTGCAATGGAATACTATTCAGCAAACGAAAGGCATGACCTATCCCCCACGCCACCTGGATGGACCTCACAGGCTCACTGCTTGACGAGAGAGCCAGGATGCAGAGGCTGTATGCCCCACTTACATGACATGCTGGAAAGGCAAAACAACAGAGATAGCAAACTGATCAGTGGTGAGGTGGGGTTCATGGCGGTGGGGATTTGAAGTACTCCATGTGATACTTTAACTATGGATACCTGCCCCTGTCCACTTGTCAAAAGTCATAGAATTTTAAAGCCCAAAGAGTAAATCATAATGTATGCAAGTGGAATTTCATTATTTAGTATGTGGGAATCTCCCTGGATGGAACACAGAATGTGACCAAGAATCTAACTGTATCACAACAGATTAAAACAAAATCCCTGCAGGGCAAGACGTACTGACCTGAAAGGTCTCTTTGGAAATCAGTGGAATCTGTAGACTAAAGACAAAGGAGCAATGCATAAAGCATTCTCTTTATTTTACAAAGTTCTTTCCCGCAGGGTCATTCACAACTCTTGAGGGCCGGGCGTGTGGCTCACACCCGCAATCCCAGCACTTCAGGAGGCTGAGGAGGGTGGATCATGAGGTCAAGATCAAGACAATCCCGACCAACATGGTGAAATCCCATCTCTACTAAAAATACAAAAATTAGCCGGGCATAGTGGCGCATGTCTGTAATCTCAGCCACTCGGAAGGCTGAGGCAGGAGAATCACTTGAACCCAGGAGGTGGAGGTTGCAGTGAGCCAAGATTGTGCCCCTGCACTCCAGCCTGGCTGCAGAGCAAACTACGTCTCAAAACAAAAACAAAAACAATTCTTAAACCACTGTACCTCCATCTGGAAAGGAGCAGTGACTTACGTAAGTGGCACACACACACCCCACACACATACACACATA
Organism: Macaca mulatta; assembly: GCF_049350105.2. Lineage (NCBI taxonomy): Eukaryota > Metazoa > Chordata > Mammalia > Primates > Cercopithecidae > Macaca > Macaca mulatta. Next base: position 927,537 of record NC_133424.1, read on the forward strand.
TACATACATATACACACCCCACATGCACACACACACATACACACACACTCACCCCCCACACATACACACACACCACACACAGACACACATCCATACACATACACACATGCACACACACACTCACCCCACACACACACATACACACACACTCACCACAGACAGACACACATACATACACATGCACACATGCACACACACACACGGATTATGACAAAGAAAATCTAGAGCCAACAAGAAAGAGCTCCCAGTGACACAAATGGGAGTGAATAAAGCAACAAAATCCAGCAGTACTGAATTGCAACCAAAACTTGAAATAACTATCCAGGTGTCCACACGGGCATAAGTAAATGATTGCACAGGTAAACAAAAGTGGGTGACAGAAATCTCCTGTGCAGAAAAATCCCAAATAATCGTAGTGGACACTCAGCCGTTAAGGAAGTGGAATTAACTCCCTACTCAAGCATGACCCTGTGCTGGGTGTGCAGTGAGCTGAGATCGCGCCACTGCACTCCAGCCTGGGCGACAGAGCCAGACTCCATCTCAAAAAAAAGAAAATGTGAAGCAGCAAGTTCTGATGTAGACACTGCAAGAAAGTTATCCAGATCCAGCTAAGATGGTTGGTGAAAGTGGCTACACTAAACAACAGATATTCTTTCTTTTTTTTTTCTTTGAGACAGAGTGTTGCTCTGTCGCCCAGGCTGGAGTGTGGTGGCGGGATCTCAGCTCACTGCAACCTCCACCTCCCGAGTTCAAGCGATTCTCCTGCCTCAGCCTCCCAAGTAGCTGGGACTACAGGTGCACGCCACCACACCAGCTAATTTTTGTATTTTTAGTAGAGTCGGGGTTTCACCATATTGGTCAGGCTGGTCTCAAACTCCTGACCTCGTGATCCACCTACCTCAGCCTCCCAAAGTGCTTGGAGTACAGGCGTGAGCCACCGCGCCCGGCCTAAACAACATATTTTCAACACAGACAAACCAGCCTTCTACTGGAAGAAGATGCCAACTAGGACTTTCAAAGCCGGGGAAGAGAAGTCAGTGCCTGGCTTGAAAGCTCTAGAGAACAGGTTGACGCCCTCCTTAGGGGCTAAAGGGACTCAGAGCCAGTGCTCGTTTACCACTCTGACCCAGGGCCCTTCAGAATTATGCAAAATCTACTGTGTCTGTGTTCCGTAAATAGAACAACAAGCCTGGGTGACAGCACATCTGTTTAATGTCTAGTTTATGGAATATTTTAATCTGACTGTTGAGACCTGTTGCTCAAAAAAAGATTCCTCTCCAAATATTGAGGCTCATGGACAGTGCACCTGGCCACCCGAGAGCCCTGATGGGGACGTGCAAGCAGACGAACGGTGTTTTGATGCTAACACAACATCCAGTCGGCAGCCCCATGGATCAAGGAGGAATTTCAACTTTCAAGGCTTATCATTTAAGAAATACATCTTTTTGTTTGTTCCTTTGTTTGTTTTGAGACATGGTCTCACTCTCTTGCCCAGGCTGGAGTGCGGTGGCACGATCTCGGCTCACTGCAACCTCCGCCTCCTGGGTTCAGGTGATTCTCTCCTGTTTCAGCCTCACGAGTAGCTGGGACTCCAGGCACCCGCCGCCACGCCCGGCTAGTTTTTGTATTTTTAGTAGAGACAGGATTTCACCATGTTCAGACGATGGTGAGACCATGGCCAGGCTGGTGTCAAACTCCTGACCTCAGGTGATCCACCCGCTTCCGCCTCCCAAAGTGTTGGGATTCCAGGCATGAGCCACCACACCTGGCCAAGAAATACATCTTGTATCTTGTAAGGCTACAGCTGCTACAGATAGGGACTCCCCTGGTGGATCCGGGCAAAGCAAATTGAAAACCTAGAAAGGGACGCACCTTCTCGATGCCACTAAGAACGTTTATGATTCATTCATGTGAGGAGGTCAAGAACCTCAACATTAACAGGAGTTTAAAGTAAGTGGACTCCAACCCTCAGGAATGACTTTGGAAGATTCAAGACTTCAGTGAAGGGAGGAGCCACAGATGTAGTGGAAATAGCAAGAGAATAAGAAATGGAGGCTGAAGACGTGAGTAAATTGCTACAATCTCATGATAAAATGGAACAGATGAGGGTGTGTTTCTTATGGATGAGCAAAGTAGTTTCTTGAGACGAAATATTCTCTCCTGGTGAAGAAGCTGTGAACATTGTTGAAATAACAACAAAGGATTTAGATTATTACATAACCTGGCCAGGTGCGGTGGCTCACGCCTGTAATCTCAGCACTTTGGGAGACCGAAGTAGGAGGATCGCTTGAGCCCAGGAGTTCAAAACCAACCTGGGCAACATAGGGAGACCCTGTTTCTACAGAAAATTTTTTTAGATTAGCTGGGTGTGGTGGCTTGCACTGGTGGTCCCAGCTACTTGAGAACCTGAGCCAGGAGGATGGCTTGAGCCCAGGAGGTCAAGGCTGCAGTGAGCTATGATCACACCACTGCACTCCAGCATGAACAACAGAGCAAGACCCTGTCTCAAAAAAAAAAAAAAAAAAAAGGAATATTACGTAAACTGAGCTGATAAGCATCAGCAGGATTTGACAGCATAGACTCCAATTTTGAAGGAGGTTCTCCTGTGTGTAAAATGCTGTCTAACAGTATTTCATGCTATAGAGAACTATTTTCTGGAAGCAGGAGTCAATCGATATGGCAAACTTCAAACTCCAGTGGAGACACTGCTGATTTCATATCCACTGGAAAGACTTTGTTTATCTTGTTGAGACAGAGTCTCACTGTGTCACCCAGGCTGGAGTGCACCACTGCAGCCCCAAACTCCTGGGCTAAGCGATCCTCTTGCCGCAGGCTCCCAAAGCGCTGGGTTTACAGCCATGAGCCACCATACCCAGGAGGACTTCTTGCTTTTTTTGAGACGGAGTCTCGCTCCAGGCTGGAGTGCAGTGGCGCGATCTCGGCTCACTGCAACCTCTGCCTCCCGGGTTCTAGCAATTCTCCTGCCTCAGCTTCCTGAGTAGCTGGAATTACAGGCGCCTGGCACCACGCCCTGCTAATTTTTGTGTTTTTAGTAGAGATGGGGTTTCACCATGTTGGCCAGGCTGGTCTTGAACTCCTGACCTCAGGTGATCCACCTGCCTCGGCCTCCCAAAGTGTTGTGATTACCGGCGTGAGCCACTGTGTCTGGCCAAGATCTCTTTCTGGACACTCTCCATGGGACGTTTGCTTTTTCACCTCAGAGACGTGGAATTTCTTGTTCTAACAGTTTCTAGTCGGTAAACCCTGCGATTATCCAAGACATGCCACGGCCAACCCCTTCCACGAGACGCTTCTCATGAGAATATATCTGGGATACGGGGGCTGCATCTCTTCCCACAGGTAACCCTTCCGGATGACCCCACTTCAACGCTGCCTCTTGTCCTCAGAATCTATAATTCACTGGCCTTAGTAATTGCAATGATATCATCCTTACGAGGCCCACAAAAGCCCGGGTGACAGGCACTGGTGTCCTTCTCTGGGGTTAAAGGTGCATCTGCATGTCTCCTCGTGGATCAAGGCCTCCGTTTCAACTAGTAGATGTGAGACGTTTGCTCCAGAGGAGGACAGGGCTCCAGGTCACCTTCTCCCTGCACAGGGGCCCTCAGGGCTCCTCCTTTCCCACATGGGCGACTTTCCAGTCTCACAATCGTGAGTGACTCTGGAAAGAAGACAGTTATGGAGCCTCTCCGTGTCCAAGCCATTCTGCTGACAGATCTGCTTAACTCACCTCACTGAAGCCTGGACCGCCTTGGGAAGAATACCTCTGCCTCCCAATTCAGACAAAGAATATGAGGTGCAGAGGCTGTGACCAGGCTTGTGACCCAGCCCTGTCTGCAGGAGCTGGGACTGAAGCTGAGTTCTCACATTCACAGGGTGCCATGAGGGCCTCCTGATCTCAGGCTCCAAAGTGTGGCTGGCATTTCCATTAACCGTGTCAATATTTGTATGTGAATACGTGTATGAGCATTTTCATGTGTAAAATTTTGCCAAGTTCTCACGTATTACCTTTTACCATAGTCACAGAGTTCTGTGTTCCTCAGTATAAATACTTGTCTTTTTAGAGTTGAAAGTTGGGGATGCACGTGATTTTCCATACAGCCAGCAGCTAAAATATTCCAAACCGCTGTTTCGTTGTTTGAATTCATGTTCCCTTACGTGACAATGCGTCTCTGTCTGCTGCACTCCCACCTGAGCGGCAGCCAGGCTAACAGTTCTGCTGGGAGCACGTCTCCTCGAAGAACAAAACCCCGGGCAGGACGCGACATTGTGAACTGTGAGGACTTTTCGGGGGGACCAAAGTTCCTGAAGGTGGCAGTTTCTGTCTCAGTCTCCATGGGGTCCGGAATTCGCCACACAGCAGAAGGTGACAGGGAGCCACTGGATTGATGGGGGGGCTTTAACGTTGGACAGGTGCTTGCTCTAAGCTCCGACATAAGACGTCACGACCTCCCTGCGTTTCAAGGTCCACACATATCATAAACCACCTGCATAACTGTCTAGGATTTTCTTTTTTTTTTTTTTTTTTTTTTTTGAGGCGGAGTCTCACTCTGTCACCCAGGCTGCAGTGCTGTGGCCGGATCTCAGCTCACTGCAAGCTCCGCCTCCCGGGTTCACGCCATTCTCCTGCCTCAGCCTCCTGAGTAGCTGGGACTACAGGCGCCCGCCACCTCACCCGGCTAGTTTTTTTGTATTTTTTAGTAGAGACAGGGTTTCACCGTGTTAGCCAGGATGGTCTCAATCTCCTGACCTCGTGATCCGCCCGTCTCGGCCTCCCAAAGTGCTGGGATTACAGGCTTGAGCCACCGCGCCCAGCCACTGCCTAGGATTTTCAACTCATCGTCCAACGTCTAGAGGAAGGTGCTTTCAAATATTTATAATAGATCAGGTCAGGAGGTGGACTAGGATGTTTTATCAATTAATTAATTGATTACAAAATGTAAGTCTTTTAATCTGAAATAGAGCTGGAGAATTTAGCAGCATACTATCGATTCCACGTGAGCCCCTAAGACCAGTTGCGCCATCTGCCTCTCGGTAAGCACTGCATGTGGCGTTTCCTTCCTAACACAGAGTTTCATTTCATTTAGCTGCTGTTCCATCGATTCATCATTCGAAAACCATTTTGTCTTTAGAAAAACCATACTACTGGCAGGTGCAGTGGCTCACACTTGTAATTCTAGCACTCTGGGTGGCTGGCAGGAGGACTGCTTGAGACCAGGAATTCGAGACCAACCTGGGCAACATGGCAGAACCCCAGTCTCTATTAAAAAATATAAAAATTAGCCAGGCTTGGTGGCATGCATCGGTACTTCCAGCTACTCGGGAGTCAGGCCGGGGGTCGCTTGAGCCTGGGAGGTCGAGGCTGCAGTGAGCAGTGATTGCACCAGAGCCAGACCCTGTCTCAAAAAAGAGAAACACCCACCCCTCCAAATGCATATTATTCCTTTTCTATTAGATATCTCAACTGCTGTACATACTGCTCAAAGTTAGGACAAAAGTCTCTCATGTTATGTTGTGGACTCCCTGAGGTGCAGCCTGCGGTGTGGCCCCGGACTCAGGAAACCCCTGCAGGGAAGCTGCACTGCTTGTCCACGTGGGGGGTTTCCAGACGGGTGAACACCTGCCGTGACACCCTCCCGTCCACACCCACCCTGCCCTGACCCCAGGCGAGGGCCATGGAATCACAGCTAAGTCTTCTTCACTCAGTCATCATCCATTCATTCACTGGGCGAATTCATTCATAAATCCCATTGCTGGAACCGAATAATTCCCAGTAACCTAAGCTTCCACCTGCTGTGCAATGCCCTCACCACACACTTGGCCTCGTCTGCTAATTCTTCCCGGGGATTTCCTATCCTTGCAATGCCATTAAAACGTCTAAACTAGGCTGCTTGCTTACAAAACAGTGATTCAAAGTTAAAACAAACAAAACTAGGCTTAGATCTAACAAATCACAACTGTTCAAAATGAGGATAACAAAATGCTGCAGCTCGTTATGTCTCAGAAATGAGAAGTCAACAGGCGAAGGATGAGACCTGGGAGCTGTCCAGCTCCTGAAAATAGGCGGCGGGCGGAAGAACAGATTCCCTACACTGCAGGACGATGTGCCTCTTCCTGTTGTAGGAGGCGGTCAGCACCTGAGAGCACTGGGGGCAGACAACCAGGCTTGGGGCTCAACAAGCCTCTGGGAAACGCCCAGACTGCACTGCCGAACCACGCCTGGGGGCTCACAGACCCCAAATCCCCATCACCAACGCGGTCCAGAAGGCTGCAGGCCACACCACTGCCGTGTGAAGTCGAGGAAACACTGCCTTCCTGTATCAAGTTCTAATAACTAACGTTAAAAGTTTAAATAATGTGGCCGGGCGCGGTGGCTCACGTCTATAGTCCCAGCACTCTGGGAGGCCAAGGCAGGTGGATCACGAGGTCAGGAGATCGAGACCATCCTGGCTAACACAGTGAAACCCCGTCTCTACTAAAAATACAAAAAAATTAGCCGGGCGAGGTGGCAGCGCCTGTAGTCCCAGCTACTCGGGAGGCTGAGGCAGGAGAATGGCGTGAACCCGGGGGGCGGAGCTTGCAGTGAGCCAAGATCGTACCACTGCACTCCAACCTGGGCGACAGAACGAGACTCCGTCTCAAAAAAAATAAATAAATATAAATAAATAAATAATGTGGCCGGGCACGGTGGCTCACGTCTATAGTCCCAGCACTTTGGGAGGCCGAGGCGGGTGGATCACCTAGGATCAGGAGTTCGAGACCAGCCTGGCCAACATGGTGAAACCCCGTCTCCACTAAAAATACAAAAACTAGTCAGGCGTGGTGGCGGGCACCTGTACTCCCAGCTACTCAGGAGGCTGAGGCAGGAGAATCGCTTGAACCCGGGAGGTGGAGGTTGCAGTGAGCTGGGATCGTGCCATCCAGGCTGGGTGACAGAGCAAGACCCCTTCTCAAAAATAAATAAATATTGTCCCACTAAAAGTAAAGGTAATGACATTTTGAACTTAGGACTGTTTTCTCAGGCAGAGTTTTCCTTTTGTGACTTAAGATAAAATTTTTCAAAGAGTAGCATCATGATACCCACATGCACAGCACACAGACTTAACAGCCACTAATAGTTTGCCATGTTTGCTTCATGTGTTTGTATTATGAAATATTATAAGTTGCAGACATCACAAAATTTCACTCCTAAATACTTCAGTAGGCACCTATAAAAAAAGTAACCAGGCCAGGCGCGGTGGCTCAAGCCTATAATCCCAGCACTTTGGGAGGCCGAGACGGGTGGATCACGAGGTCAGGAGATCGAGACCATCCTGGCTAACACAGTGAAACCCCGTCTCTACTAAAAAATACAAAAAACTAGCCGGGCGAGGTGGCAGGTGCCTGTAGTCCCAGCTACTCGGGAGGCTGAGGCAGGAGAATGGCATGAACCCGGGAGGCGGAGCTTGCAGTGAGCTGAGATCCGGCCACTGCACTCCAGCCTGGGCAACAGAGCGAGACTCCGTCTCAAAAAAAAAAAAAAAAAAAAAAAAAGTAACCATGAAAGTGGGTGTGGTGGGCGCCTGTAGTCGCAGCTACTCAGGAGGCTGAGGCAGGAGGATCGCTTGAGCCTGGGAGGTCGAGGCTGCAGTGAGCAGTAACTGCACCACTGCACTCCAGTCTTGGCAACAGAATGAGACCCCATCTCTAAAAAACAAAGTACGTATGATTTCCTACAAAACCACAATCACGTATTGTAGCTCACAAGCTCAAATAATTTCTGCCTCTCATCAAATACTCAGGAGCTTTTCAAAAACCAATTAACCTCAGAAGGTAGGAGGAATGCTGGGCGACGAGGACATCGCCATGGAAAATGATATTTACATGGCTAAGAATCTGAGTTTCCTGTGAGAAACAACAGAAAAAAAACACCCTCCTTGTACAATGAGAGAAAATACTATTTCTTCCATAAAACCATAAGGGTGTGGGCAGTATAAACCTAAAATTAGGCACGTGAGCTTCCCCATAGCTCCGTGTGGGTGGAGAAATGTGTCCTGACTCCCAGCGTGTCTGCTCTCCTGGTGCTGGGACTCTGTGAGAAGTCCTGTGCCTGACACACTGCGTCCCGGCTTTTCTCATCAGATGCAGACCAGTGCATGCGGGGTCCAGCTGGGCAGCACCCAAACAGCAAGGGGCCACTGGCTCCCATAGCTGGGCCCTTCTGGCCTTTGAGGGCCCTCTGGTCAGCACAGCTCTTTCCTTCTCTGCTCTCACAGGTGTGGTGCCGGCGGTCTTTCTGAAGCATTGAGACTCCCCCGGGCCAAGTCAAGGCCGACAGCTGGACTCAGCTACGTCGTCTCCCTCACGCCGAGCTTCCTCTGCTCCTTCCTCTTCACTGGCTGTCCCGGCACGGCCACCTGCTCCCCAGCAAACCACACGAGTCGTGTGCACTGTAGCTGCGTCCAGAGACTTGCCTCAGTCCTCACTGTGGTCCTGGTCTTCAAGGCCATTGCACCTGGGAGGAGACTGAGGTGCTGGCTGGTGTCGGGGCACCTGGGTCTTTCCCGTTCGCTCGTGATCCAAGTGACTCTGTCTGCGGGGTCAGGCTGGCAACCTCTCCCCCATCCACTGCCAGAGGCTCACATTCTGAGCCCAGATACACCCTCGTAGTCTGCGTCCTGGGATACCTGAGCTCCTTGGCCCTGGGAAGCTTCAGTGTGACTTTCCTGGCCAGGAACTTGTCTGACATCCGCATGGAGCCAACTCCCTGACGTTCAGCTAGAGTTCTGCAGTGTCTGGGTCACCTTCCTTCCTTCCTTCCCGTCCGCCAAGGGCAGGTCTCCCCCATCTTGGCCCCTAGGGTGGGGCAACCAGGCTGCATCTTTGCCCCCCACCGCCCCCCACCCAAGTGCTACATTACCCTCACCGTAGGCTAAGGCCTGATAGGAACACCCTGCGGGGGCTGGGGACTAAGATAGGTTCCAGGTGCAAGTGAAACGCTGGCAGATACTTAAGTCACCCACTGTACAAAAACGAATTTACCCTTTACCCTCCATCGAAAAAGTAAGCTCTGTGTGTTCTGTAATCATTTCAGGGAAACCGGCCCCTGAATTACCCGTTTCAGAAGCGCGGCCCCCAGGTGCACGGGGGTTGACATGAGCGGAGGGGAGGGCTTCGAGCCAGAGAGACCAGCTTTGGGCCTAAAGGACACAGGGCTGGGCGAACCTGTGGAAGGGGCTCAGAAGGGGGCTGAGGCGAAAATCCTGTGTGTGATCCTTCAGGCCTGACAATAGGCTCTACCCAGCGGACCCCCCAGGGATACTGTCCTCCGCACCCAGACTCGGTGCCCAGCTGGTGCGAGGACCCAGGCCCTGGGTGGGTCCAGCCACGTGCTCACTCACGCCACGCTTAGCCCAAGTGCCTCCGTTCAGACGCCTCTACTAGGAACCTGGGGCAGAGGACTTCCAGTCCCTCCAGGGAGGCCTCCCCGGGGGAGGCTGGGCCCTTCCACCGGAGAGCCTTTTGTTTAGGGCCCTCTCCGCAGTGAAGTGTCCCCCGTGTGGGCTGATCCACCTGACCCTTGACCCCAGCGCTGTGCTGGACAAACGGAAGGGCCGGGCTTCCGTCTTCTCCCGTCACAGCAGGTGAGTGTGGTTGGCACCCGAGCGCCGCCCAGCCCAGCAGGGGAGCCCTCTGATGTGAGCAGCGCAGTCCCAGAATGGCCATAAGCAACAGAGGCGCTGAGACCACTTGTCAAACAGGTGTCCTATTTTACTAAAAACCACATGTACATTACATTTTACAAAACAGCAACTATCTGATCTCTCGGTCCCTTCCTTAACCACATAAACAGAAGGGGATATTTGGGGACCGATGGGAACAGGTCCCCCTCCAAATGCTGAGGCTACCCGGCACCCCCAGACCCCTGGTCCAGTGCAGGGCGGGGGCAGCAGAGCCAGCTCACTGCTGCCATCACCCCAGGGTTCCTGGAGCCCGTCCAGAGCCCTCAGTGCCTGACCAGGGCCAGAGGGACCACCCGGGTGGGCCTCAGCTGGACTCACAGCCGCTCCCTGCCTGGACGGGGTCCGGCCTCAGGAGGAGTGCGGGTACCCACAGTGGTTGTGGTCAGCCTCGCCCAGGGTCAACGTCAGTGACAGGCTGGGCTTCCGTTCCAGCTCCTCCTCCTTCAGACAGTGCTGTGGGGGTCGGGCTTTGAAGAAGTCTGAGATGTAGCGGACCTGGCAGAGCAGAGAGAGGTGAGAACGGGCAGAGGGCTGGCCAGGTACCAGGGACATGGGCATGAGCAGGAGGGGGATGAACAGGGTCCCAGGTGGGAGTGAGAGGCCTCGGTGGGCAATGAGAGGAAAAGTACCTGGGGTGGGAAGGGAGTGTACTTAGTGGAGGACCAGTGGGGAGCACTCGGGAGCCGACAGGCCCAGGGAAGAACTGCAGTAGGGCCAGGGGTCCAGGGAAGGACTGGGGTGCCCGGGAAGGAGACCCAGGGGAGGAATGGGGGATGCAGGGGGGTCCAGGGAAGGACTGGGGTTGGGGGGAAGGGGTCCCGGGGTGAAATGGGGGCAGAAGGAGGGGTCCCAGGGAGGACTGACAGGGACGAGGCCCAGGGAAGGACTTGGTGGGGCAAGGGTGCCCGGGGCAGGATGAGGGTTGAGTGGGGAGTGGTCTCTGGACAACACAGGGGATGGAGTTAGGGTTAGAAGCTCACAGTGAGGCCAGCCACCAGTGCCCCCTGCAGGAGTCCAACAAGGACATCGCTCCAGTGGTGTTTGTAATCAGACACGCGGGTGTAGCCCACGTAGAGGGCAAAGGCCACCAGGAAGAACTGGACTGTGGGCCGCAGCAGCCGTGCCCACTTCCAACAGAGCCGGGCCTGCACATAGAGCTGGGTGGGGAGAGGACGCGTTAGCCTGTGCGCCTGGCAGGCGCTCCCCTCCCACCGCACAGATGGCAGCACTGAGGCCTGAGGCAGACACCGGCCAGCCCAGGGCCTCCGGTTTTTTTTTTTTTTTTTTTTTTTGAGACGGAGTCTCGCTCTGTCGCCCAGGCTGGAGTGCAGTGGCCGGATCTCAGCTCACTGCAAGCTCCGCCTCCCGGGTTCCCGCCATTCTCCTGCCTCAGCCTCCCGAGTCGCTGGGACTACAGGCGCCCGCCACCTCGCCCGGCTATTTTTTGTATTTCTTAGTAGAGACGGGGTTTCACCGTGTTAGCCAGGATGGTCTCGATCTCCTGACCTCGTGATCCGCCCGTCTCGGCCTCCCAAAGTGCTGGGATTACAGGCTTGAGCCACCGCGCCCGGCCGAGCCTCCTGTTTTTATAAACAAATCAGTTAGCCCCCCATCACCACCACTACCCACCCATTTTACAGCTGGAAAAACTGAGGTCCAGGGAAGGGAGTGACTTAGCCACGGCTCCCCCGACAAGCAGGCCCTGGAGGAACAGACTCACCGCCAAGAACAGCATGCAGTACATCCCAAAGGAAGAGTGTCCCGAGTAGAAAGACAGCCTGAGGAAGGAGAAGGAGCAGGTGGCTCTCAGCATCTTCCAACCTCCCCCTTGTCCCCGCCCCTCCCACAGAAAGGAGGGTTCGACACGGAGGCTGCTGCTGCTAGATGTAGTCAAATCCCAGTAGCAGAAACTGTTCCCCTTTTCTGTTCCAGTTATCTGATAATGGGATACGAGTCTGACTGGGGCTGTGGCATGAGACGCCTCATCCGTGAAGACCCTGAGGCCTGAACCCAAAACCCAGGGCAGACAATCGTGTCTGGCAAGCAGGCGACACCACAGTTCCGTTCTCACTGTGTTTCTTTTCGGGATTTTCTCCCATCTGTGGACCTGAGGGAAGACTCCTTTCTATATAAATTCAAGATTCAGTGAAAGACATCAACGAAAGACAGAAAATAGAGCAAGAAACTTCAAAAGCAATTTTGAAAAATGGCCAAAAAGTCACCAATCAACTTTCTTGGGACTAATCAAAAGCTTGCAGCGACCAGACGACTTGATCGAGACAAACCGGCCGAATCTCAGAACAAACAGCTCTGTGGCGTCTTAACTCATCCTGGTCCCTCTCCCACTGCCTAGACTGGTGGTGGCCTGAGGATAACAGACTAACAGACCACATGCCCAGCACAGATTCCAAGAACAGACGTTACTTGCAACTGTGGACGGGAGTATGGCTCAAGGGCTGGCCTTGATCTCACCTGACTGGACGTTCTGCGGTGCTGAGGTACGACCTGGGGGACATCTGGAGGAAACATTCACAACACATTTATGATTCTCTGCTGCCTGGGGCCAGCGACAGCAGATGAGGCAAACAACAGACCAACCAAACAGAGCAGGGGAAAGGCCAGGGAATAAAACGCTCTGGGCGATGAGGGCTTGGAACCTAGACCAGAGCTGTGCAGGAGCTCAGGAGAGGCCTGCGAGAAGCTCTCACGTCTGGCTGCCTTCAGGCTCTGCACACGCAGGAAGCGAAAGCTAAGAGTTGAAAACATGCTGAACCATGGAAAGGCTGACCCCACATGCACACAGACCCTTCTACAAACTCTGGGAGGGTTTTGTGGGTTTCTTTGGTTTCAGATGTTGAAGGAAATCTCTGTCCTATCACGACCACTAGGCTAAAAGAATAGGAAGAAACGGCCCCGCGGGACAAAAATACAGACTTTGCATTAAACAAATAACCACTGCAACAAACAGCAAGAACAAACCCGGGGAGGGGGTAGGGTCATATTTCCAGAGCTGCTACATTATAATATTCTAAGCACCCAATTTAGGACAAAACAAAACAGGTTGGGCACGGTGGCTTATGCCTGCAATCCCAGGACTTTGGGCAGATCACGAGGTCAAGAGATCGAGACCATCCTGGGTAACATGGAGAAACCAGGCGCGGTGGCGGGCGCCTGTAATCCCAACTACTCGGGAGGCTGAGGGAGGAGATTTGCTTAAACCCGGGCAGGCGGAGGTTGCAGTGAGCCGAGATCACGCCACGGCACTCCAGCCTGGGCGACAGAGCAAGACTCCATCTCCAAAAAAAAAAACAAAAAAAACTACAAGGCATGTAGAAAAACATAGGTGTGGCCAACAATACATAGGAAAAAAAATCAATTAATAGACGTTGTCCCTCAGGACACCCAGATGTTGGACTTACTACGAACTTTCTTTCTTAAGAGAGGGCCTGACTTGAATTTCTGGGCTCCAGCGATCCTCCTGCCTCAGCCTCCCAAATAGCTGTGACAACGGGTGTGTGCCATCGAGCCTGGGTTCTAGACAAACACTTTTAGTTGGCCATTTAAAATATGTTCAAAGAAGAAAAGTAAAAATAAATAAATGAATAAAATGCTTAGAGAGCCAAAGGAATATGAGAACATTGTCTCATCCAACAGAGAATATCAAACAGAAGTTATAAAAGGAACGAAATAAAGATTTATCTGACATGGAAAATCACTTGAGAGGGGCTCAGTAGCAGGTCTGAGGAAGCAAAAGAGACAGTGAACTTTAAAACAGGTCGACTGGCCGGGCGCGGTGGCTCACACCTGTCATCCCAGCACTTTGGGAGGCTGAGGCAGGTGGATCATGAGGTCAAGAGTTCGAGACCAGCCTGGCCAACAGAGTGAAACCCCATCTCTACTAAAAATACAAAAATTAGCCAGGCGCAGTGGCGCACGCCTGTAATCCCAGCTACTCGGGAGGCTGAGGCAGGAGAATCGCTTGAACCCAGGAGGCGGTGGTTACAGTGAACCAACATCACACCACTGCATTCCAGCCTGGGTGACAGAGCAAGACTCCAACTCAAGCAAACAAAGAAAATAGGTCAATTAACAAAAAAAAGAAGAAAGGAAAAAAACAAAGAAAGAAAACAGGTCAATTAAGATTATTCGGCCGGGCGTGGTGGCTCACACCTGTAATCCCAGCACTTTGGGAGGCCGAGGCAAGTGGATCACCTGAGGTCAGGAGTTTGAGACCAGCCTGGCCAACATGGTGAAACCCTGTCTCTACTTAAAACACAAAAAATTAGCTGGACGTGGTGGTACATACCTGTAATCCCAGTTACTTGGGAGGCTGAGACAGGAGAAGTGCTTGAACCCAGGAGGTGGAGGCTACAGTGAGCCACGATTGCACCACTGCACTCCAGCCTGGGCAACAGAGCCAGACTCTGCCTCAAAAAAAGAGAATAAAAAAAAGAAAAAGATTATTTAGCATGAACAGGCTCGGTGGCTCACACCTGTAATCCCAGCACTTTGGGAGGCTGAGGCGGGAGGACTGCTCGAGCCCAGGCATTCGAGACCAGCCTAGGCAACATGGTGAGACCCTACTTCTTTTTTTTTTTTTTTTTTTTTTTTGAGACGGAGTCTTGCTCTGCCGCCCAGGCTGGGGTGCAGTGGCCGGATCTCAGCTCACTGCAAGCTCCGCCTCCCAGGTTTACGCCATTCTCCTGCCTCAGCCTCCCGAGTAGCTGGGACTACAGGCGCCCGCCACCTCACCCGGCTACTTTTTTGTATTTTTTAGTAGAGACGGGGTTTCACCGTGTTAGCCAGGATGGTCTCGATCTCCTGACCTCGTGATCCGCCCGTCTCGGCCTCCTAAAGTGCTGGGATTACAGGCTTGAGCCACCGCGCCCGGCCGAGACCCTATTTCTATAAAAAAATTTAAAAACCAGCCAGATGTGGTGGTGTATGCCTGTAGTCCCAGCTACTTGGAAGGCAGAGGCGGGAGGATGGTTTGAGCCCAGGAATTCGAGTCCTGGGCAAGATAGCAAGACCTCCATCTGTAAAAGAAAAAAAAAATTAAAAGCAAAACAAAAAAAAGACAGTAATGAGGAATTGAAAAAAGAAGGAATAACCTAAGCAAACCTAAACAAAATGACAGAGGTCCTTCCTTATCAGGAATTACATTGAATATAAATAAACTCTCCAATTAAAAGTCAAAGTTTAATTAAATGCCTTAATTCAATAAAAGATTAATATATAATGAAAAACACACACACACAAACACACACAAAGTAAAAAGTCAGAGATCTGGTTGGGTGCGGTGGCACACGTTTGTAATCCCGGCACTTTAGGAGGCCAAAGTGGGTGGATCGCTTGAGCTCAGGAGTTCAAGACCAGCCTTGGCAACATGGCAAAACCCCGTTTCTACCAAAAAAAATAAACAGTAGCTGGATGTGGTGGCACATGCCTGTAGTCCCAGCTACTCGGGAGGCTGAGGTGGGAAGATGGCTTGAGCCTGGGAGTCCAAGACTGCAGTGAGCTGAGATCATTGCACTCCAGCCTGAGCAACAGAGTGAGCCTCTGTCTCAAAAAAAATCAGAGATTGGACAATACATTAAAAAACATGGCCCAATCTTATGCTAGGTATGAGACACTTACTTTAGAGTCAGAGACATAAACAGGTTGAAAGTCCAGGAATGGAAAAAAAAAATATTATAAGCGAACAGTAACAAAAAGAGAACCAGAATAGCTATATTACTATCAGACAAAATAGACATCAAGACAAAATTGAGACAAAACTCATATATATCATTCTATGATGATGAAATGGTCAATCTATCAAAAAGATATAACAATTATAAAAGTAAATATACTAAACAACAGAATCCCAAAATACATAAAGCAAAAACTGACCGAATGTTACAGCATGGATGAACTTCAAAAACATACAAGAATGCACTAACTTATGCAAAAATTAGCCGGGCGTGGTTGCGGGCGCCTGTAGTCCCAGCTACTCGGCAGGCTGAGGCAGGAGAATGGCGTAAACCCAGGAGGCAAAACACATTTTTTTTTTTTTTAGTCTCATTCTCTCGCCCAGACTGGAGTGTGATGGCGTAATCTCGACTCACTACAACTTCTGCCTCCCAGTTTCAAGCGATTCTCTCCTTCAGCCTCCCGAGTATCTGGGATTATAGGCATACGCCACCATGCACGGATAATTTTTGTATTTTAAGTAGAGACTGGGTTTCAACATGTTGGCCAGGCTGGTCTTTAACACCCGACCTCAGGTGATCCACCCACCTTGGCCTCCCAAAGTGCTGGGATTACAGGTGTGAGCCACCTTGCCTGGCCCCCTTGCCATTTTTTTAATTAGAAAAAGAAAAAGAGGGGCTGGTCGTGGTGGCTCACACCTGTAATCCCAGCACTTTGGGAGGCCAAGGTGGGTGGATCACGAGGTAAGGAGTTCAAGACCACAGTGACCAACGTGGTAAAACCCTGTTTCTACTAAAAATACAGAAAAATTAGCCGGGGATGGTGGCAGGCACCTGTAATCCCAGCTACTGTGGAGGCTGAGGCAGGAGAATCGCTTGAACTCGGGAGGCGGAGGTTGCAGTGAGCCAAGATCGCACCACTGCACTCCAGCCTGGGCGACAGAGCGAGACTCTGTCTCAAAAAGAAAAAAACGAAAAGAAAGAAAAAGAAAAAGAGACAAAAGACCACATTAGCGTATGATTCCATTTATATGAAACATTAAGAACAGGCAAATCCGCAGACAGAAAGCAGGATGGTGGTGGTTGCGAGGCGCTGGGGGAGGAGTGACAGCTAATGGGCACAAGGGCTCCTTTTCCTTTCTTTTCTCTTCTTTTCTTTCTTTTCTTTTTTTGAGACAAGGTCTCGCTGTGTCTCCCAGGCTGGAATACAGTGGCATGATCTTGGCTCACTGCAGCCTCTGCCTCCCGGGTTCAGGGGATCCTCCTGCCTCAGCCTCCACAGTCGCTGGGAGCGCAGTGCACCCCATCACGGGGCTGGGACTGCAGGTGCACCCCATCGTGGCTGCTAATGTTTTGATTCATTGTAGAGATGGGGTTTTGCCATGTTCCCCAGGCTGTGGGATTTCTTTTTGATGTGACAAAAATATTCTGGAATTAGGGCGAGGAGATGGCTGCACAACATTGTGAATGTACAAAAAATGAATTGTACACATTAAAATGGAAAAAACTGTGAATTTTATCTGACACAAATTTTATTTCAGTTTTTAAAAAGGACAACAATTAGGTGAAAAATTTAAGGACTTATCAGTAGAGATAGTAAGAAGGTAGTACAGAAGGCGGTGCGCGGTGGCTCACGCCTGGAATCCCAGCACTTTGGGAGGCCGAGGCGGGCAGATCACCAGGTCAAGAGTTCGAGACCAGCCTGGCCAACATGGCGAAACCCTGTCTCTGCTAAAAATACAAAAATCAGCCCGGCACGGTGGTACACGCCTGTAATCCCAGCTACTAGGGGGGCTGAGGCAGGAGAATCTCTTGAACCCAGGAGGCAGAGGTTGCAGTGAGCTGAGATCCAGCCCGGGCAACAGAGCAAGACTCCATCTCAAAAAAAAAAGATAGTGCAGAAAAGGGCAGAGCGTGAAATTTAGGGGAGACGGAGACAGAGCTTGCTCCCCTCTGCCTCCCAGTGTCTGCAGGGCCCACGGAACCCTGAGGTCTGGCTCCTGCCCGACCAGCTGCCTGTTGCCTCCCAGTGTCTTCACCTCCCATTCCCCCCAAGAGTGAAGGCTGCTAGCCACACGCACCTGGCCTCGGTGACGTCAGCAGGGTTTCCCCTGCACACTTTCTCCAGCTGCACATACACCGAGCAGTTGATCCGGCTCCAGTCAGGGTCGCAGACGGCCAGGAAGTTGGGCCGCAGACGCCCGATCATGTACTTGGCCAGGTCTGTCAGAGACTGGCTCACGGCAGCCCCAAACAGGAAGGCCCCCAGCACCTTGTAGACGGCAGCCACGTAGTTGTTGAAGTCGGAGCGAGAATAGAGCCGGTCTGTGTACACCAGGTAAGCTTCCCCAGCCGAGACCTGCAAGTGGGGCAGCTGAAGGGCCTCAGGCCCGGGGGGGGGGGGCAGCCGCAGGAACCCTCACTCCTCCCCACGGGCCTCCCCAAAGCTGCTGGAGAGCTGAGGACTCTAAAGGGGGTCCTATTACCCACAAGTACCACTCGGGGCAAGGTTGTGTCCCCCAGCCCCCCACACACCTCCAGGGCAGGGCTGTGCCACCCAGTCAGGCCCCCAGGGTAAAGCTGTGCCCACCCCATCCCCATCCCCGCCCCTCTGAGCCCCTCCTGCCTTACAAGGACGACGGTGGCCGTGGTGGTGACCCCAGCCATGACCCCATGGGTGATGGTATCTGGACGGTAGGGGTACCGGATGGAGTCATCCCCGCAGTAAAATCCTCGCTTATACGGGGCGTTCACCAGCGTCAGGATAGCGAAGGGCAGGGAGGCTGGTGGGGAGGAAAAGCCTGGGAGCTGTGAGGTTCTCTCACCAGCGGGGCCTTGGGGCCCCACGCACCTGCCTTGGGGCCTTGGCCTGGAGGCCTCCCACCTCTGCTCCCACCAGACAGCAAGGAAGAGATTTTCCACAGCACGTGGGAGGCCCAAGTAACACTCCGTTTCCCATCCCCCTCAGACAAACACAAACTCCCCAGGCCCTCTCCCCTCACACCCTCACAGCCTCCTTTCTGCTGCTTGAACAAACCCAGCACACACCCACCTCAGGGCCTTTGAACAGGCACTTCTCTCTGCACGAAATATCTTTTTCTTTTTCTTTTTTTTTGAGACGGAGTCTCGCTCTGTCGCCCAGGCTGGGGTGCAGTGGCGCGATCTCAGCTCACTGCAAGCTCCACCTCCCAGGTTCACGCCATTCTCCTGCCTCAGCCTCCCGAGTAGCTGGGACTACAGGCGCCGCCACCACGCCCGGCTAGTTTTTTTATTTTTTTTAGTAGAGACGAGGTTTCACCATGTTCGCCAGGATGGTCTCGAGCTCCTGACCTCGTGATCCGCCTCTCTCGGCCTCCCAAAGTTCTGGGATGACAGGCGTGAGCCACCGCGCCCGGCCTTTTTTTTAATTTTTATAAGTAGCGACAGGGGTCTCATGTTGACCAGGCTGGTCAAAAACTCCTGGGCTGGAGTGATCCTCCAGCATCAGCCTCCCAAAGTGCTGAGATTACAGGTGTGAGCCAATGTGCCGGGCCCCAAAGTAGTTCTAACTTATGTGCCAGGCCCCAGAGTAGCTCTGAGTAACTTCCACTCTCAGTTTCATCTCCCCTCCCGACCGTCCACGCCAGCGTCACTCTCACAGAAGGAAAGGTTTGCTCTTTTTCCCTCTTCCACATGCAAATCCCATGTGGAATTACGCAGTCACGGGTGGGACACTGACATTAATTTCCCCCATCCACCCACTGGCACCAGGAGGGGCCTGTCGTGTTCAGGGCACCGTCCCCGGACCCTGATCAGGGCCTGGCCAGAGCGGATGTTTAATAAACATCTGTTAAAATCAGGCGGGACTTATTTTAACCTAAAAACTGGCCAGAGAAGTCAGGAAAAAACCAAGGAAGGGGCACAGCTGAGAGGCCTTTGTTCACACACCTGCCCCTTCATCGATCCTCATGACAGGCCACGGGCCAGCCACGTGGTGACCAGGACAGACCCAGCTCTGGCCTCAGGGATCAAAGATACATCTAAGAGCCACTTATGGAAGGTGTTGCCATGGCACTGGGGCTCCTGGGGGCCCTGAGTCAGCGATGGAGGACAGGGGCGGAGGGCAGCTCCCTATTCCATGGGGCAGGTGCACGACAAAGCCCGCATCGGCTACCCCAGAGACAAACCAAGGCAGGGCATCCTTTGGCCCAGCAGGGCAAGTACAAACGGGTGTGGCTTTTCTAAGTTCTGAATGTCAGCGGAGGGGCAGGGAACCACACACTCCTCCCCACATGCCAACGTCAAGGGCCCTAGGACACCGTGCACCTTCCATGCTGGCGAAGTCTGGGGAAATAATCCAGTGAAGAAAACAGAGGTCTGCCTCACAGAGCAAGAACGGTGGAGGGAATGCAGAATAGAATGGGCAGGCAGGGCACGGTGACTCACGCCTGTAATCCCAGCACTGTGGGAGGCCGAGGCCGGCGGATCATGAGGTCAAGAGATCAAGACCATTCTGGCCAACCTGGTGAAACCCCATATCTACTAAAAATACACAAATGATCTGGGCGTGGTGGCGTCCCAGCTCCTCGGGAGGCTGAGGCAGGAGAATCGTTTGAACTCAGGACACGGAGGTTGCAGTGAGCCGAGATCGCGCCGCACTCCAGCCTGGCAACAGAGCGAGATTTGAGAGAAAAAAAAAAAAAAAAAAAAAGAATGGGCAGCCCCGGGGCCTGGAGGCGGGACAGTGGCTGAAGAGGCAAGCACTGGGGCAGGACTGCGGAGAGAGCTGGGATTAAGAACCTGCGCAGGAGGGGCTGGAGCTGCTGTAAGGGCGGAGAGAGGCCTTGGAGGAGGCTCCTGCAGTTGCCGGCCGGGTGGAAAGTCAGGGTTACAAGATGCTGAGAAGGAGTCCAGCCCCTACCCACAGCTCTCCTGAGGCAGAGGCTCACACAGGTTAGCCTCCGTTTCCGACTTCCTTGCCCCAGCAACTCCAACTAGAGACTCAGATGGACGCCGGGCTTCCCTCTGCCTGGAAAGCTCTCCCTGGGGTCCCCAGGACAGACACCTTCTCTTCGTTTAGCCCCCTGGGAGCCTTCCCGCCCTCACACTGCCCTCATGCCAGCATCTGGAACCTCAGTGTTGACTGAACCGTGATGTGCGCGAGCTTCCAGAACGGAGGTGCACTTGGCCTGGCCACCACCCCTGGCACACAGCAGCTACACCCAACCCCATCTCGGCTGTGCCTCCCGCTGCTGTGTGGCCTCCCCCTGCTGTGTGGCCTCCCGCTGCTGTGTGGCCTCCCGCTGCTGTGTGGCCTCCCGCTGCTGTGTGGCCTCCCCCTGCTGTGTGGCCTCCCGCTGCTGTGTGGCCTCCCGCTGCTGTGTGGCCTCCCCCTGCTGTGTGGCCTCCCGCTGCTGTGTGGCCTCCCCCTGCTGTGTGGCCTCCCGCTGCTGTGTGGCCTCCCGCTGCTGTGTGGCCTCCCGCTGCTGTGTGGCCTCCCGCTGCTGTGTGGCCTCCCCCTGCTGTGTGGCCTCCCCCTGCTGTGTGGCCTCCCGCTGCTGTGTGGCCTCCCCCTGCTGTGTGGCCTCCCGCTGCTGTGTGGCCTCCCCCTGCTGTGTGGCCTCCCCCTGCTGTGTGGCCTCCCGCTGCTGTGTGGCCTCCCGCTGCTGTGTGGCCTCCCGCTGCTGTGTGGCCTCCCGCTGCTGTGTGGCCTCCCCCTGCTGTGTGGCCTCCCCCTGCTGTGTGGCCTCCCGCTGCTGTGTGGCCTCCCCCTGCTGTGTGGCCTCCCGCTGCTGTGTGGCCTCCCGCTGCTGTGTGGCCTCCCGCTGCTGTGTGGCCTCCCGCTGCTGTGTGGCCTCCCCCTGCTGTGTGGCCTCCCGCTGCTGTGTGGCCTCCCCCTGCTGTGTGGCCTCCCCCTGCTGTGTGGCCTCCCGCTGCTGTGTGGCCTCCCCCTGCTGTGTGGCCTCCCGCTGCTGTGTGGCCTCCCCCTGCTGTGTGGCCTCCCCCTGCTGTGTGGCCTCCCGCTGCTGTGTGGCCTCCCCCTGCTGTGTGGCCTCCCGCTGCTGTGTGGCCTCCAGCAGGTGACTCAGCACCTCCCTCACAGGCTGTTGTAAGGGAAATGTTTTCGTTATTTGCATGTTGCTTAGTACCTGGCATACAGAAAGTGCCACCTAAATGTTTAAATAAATAACACCATAGGTGCTCAGGAAATGGCACCCAGGCTGGCAGACACCCCACAGGGACTTATTGCTGTCACCTGGCCCCCCCTAAAAAGGGTCTCCTTTGGGAGTGAGAGGACTTGGCCCTGCTGTGAGATGGCAGAGAAGCAGGAAACACGTTGGTGGGGAGGACACCCCCAGGGATAGAATTCCGGGGCCACTGTCTGTTCAGCCACAGAGCAAACACTCGGCCTTTGTTCCCGGGACCCTGCGGGAGGGGGGCCTTCGCCCCATCTGCCCGCAAACCCGCCGGACAGGTTTGGTTCTCCCGGCACCCCCCCAGCCTGGGACCCAGACTTTATCTCCAAGCGTCTCCCCCGCCTGAGCCGGGAGGGCGGCTGGACCTCCCCGCACTGCAGAGGTTCGAATCCCACCGACGCACTGGGTGCCAGGGTCGAGGGAGCGCCCACCCCAGGGGCGGAGGCGCGGACCCACCTCCCGGGCCCGCCGGGGCCGCCGCCCGCGTGAATCACCGCCCAGGCCGGGCGGGGCGGGAGGGGAGGCAGCGACTTCCTGCTGCGGGGGCGGGGGATGCCGGTCCCGGCTCCCCGGGCCTTTCGCGACCCCCAATCCCCCGGGCCTGGGACGCGGGGACCCCGGGGCCCGGGAGGGCGCGCGCGGTGGGGGGCGCGGAGGGAGGTCTGGGCCTCGGAGGGACCCGGGCGTGCGGCCTCCCCGTTCCCCTGCAAACTTGCGCGGAGCCGGGGGCGTGTCCGTCCCGGGAGGGTCCCCCCCACGCCCGGGTCCCGCGGCTCTTACCGACCAGTAAGCACAGCACGTCGAGCAGCACGAAGACCCACCTCCGCTGCATGGTCCCCGCGACCCCCGACGCCGGTCCCAGCGCGTCCCGTCGCTTCCCGGCCCGACCGCGGGGTCACGTGGGTGCGGAGCCCGCCCTGCGCGGAGGGGAGGGGAGGGCCGGGGAGGGGAGCGGCGGGGAGGGCAGGGGCGGGGAGGGGAGGGCAGGGGAGCGGCGGGGAGGGGAGGGGAGGGTCTGGCCGGGGCGGGGAAGGGCAGGTAGGGCAGGGGAGGGGAGGGTCGGGCAGGGGCGGGGAAGGGCAGGTAGGGCGGGGAGGGGAGGGGAGGGTCGGGCAGGGGCGGGGAGGGGAGCGGCGGGGAGGGGAGGGGAGCGGCGGGGAGGGGAGCGGAGGGGACGGGAGCGGAGGGGAGCGGAGCGAGAGGAGGGGAGCGGAGGGGAGGGGAGGGGAGCGGCGGGGAGGGGAGGGGCGCGGAGGGGAGGGGAGCGGAGCGGAGGGGAGCGGAGCGAGAGGAGGGGAGCGGAGGGGAGGGGAGCGGCGGGGAGGGGAGGGGAGCGGAGCGGAGGGGAGCGGAGGGGAGGGGAGGAGCGGGGAGGGGAGCGGAGGGGAGCGGCGCGGAGGGGCGCGGAGGGGAGGGGCGCGGAGGGGAGGGGCGCGGAGGGGAGCGGAGGGGAGGGGCGCGGAGGGGAGTGGAGCGGAGGGGAGCGGAGGGGAGGGGAGCGGCGGGGAGGGGAGGGGAGCAGAGCGGAGGGGAGCGGAGGGGAGGGGAGGAGCGGGGAGGGGAGCGGAGGGGAGCGGCGCGGAGGGGCGCGGAGGGGAGGGGCGCGGAGGGGAGCGGAGGGGAGGGGCGCGGAGGGGAGTGGAGCGGAGGGGAGTGGAGCGGAGGGGAGCGGAGGGGAGGGGAGGGGAGCGGAGGGGAGCGGAGGGGAGGGGCGCGGAGGGGAGTGGAGCGGAGGGGAGCGGAGCGGAGGGGAGGGGAGGGGAGCGGAGCGGAGGGGAGCGGAGCGGAGCGGAGGGGAGCGGAGGGGAGCGGCGCGGAGGGGCGCGGAGGGGCGCGGAGGGGTGTGGCGGCCCCGGAGCTTGGACTCTGCCCCCGCCGGCCCGCGGCGCCGAAAGGAGCGGGTGGGGGAGCGTTTGGGCGCCACGGGGCCCTCGTCCGCCTGGAGTCCCGGCCCTGACCCGGGTGTGAGGCCGACAGAGGCTGGAGGTTCCCGCGGGTCGGGCCTCGGAGCCCCGGGGGACGTGGAGAAGGAAGACGCGGGACCGGCAGGGCCGCGGGGAGGACGGGTCCCCCCACTTTCCTCCTCAGGAAGTGGCAGCCGCGCTGTGCACCCCGAACCCCCCGAAAGCAGGAAGCACCTTCACGTTGAAGGGGCGACGCGGCTTCATTGGAGGAGTTTGTTTCCTCCTCACACAGAATCCTGCCCCGGCACGTGAGAAGCTGCAGTTCCTCGGGACCCACCTGGCGACGGTGTGGGTGTCCCCGGCGCACCTGCCCTCCCGCTGCACAGAACAGCACAGGGGCGCCAGGAGCGGGGGACCCCACGAAACGGCGCCGGGGTCTGTGCCCCCACCGGGTCCTGGGGAGCCCTGAGCTGAGGGTGCCTGGGGATTGAGGGCACCCACGCCAGGGAAACCGAGGCCCAAGGGGCCCACACTGGGTCCTTTCGGCTGGGACCACCCGGGAGGCCTCAGGAGTGTCAGGCCCACGTTCCCGGAGTCCAGCCTTGACCTCTGCCACTCACGGTCACCTACTGGCAAGTGGCAGGGCTGGGATCAGAAACAAGCTGCTGGGCGCCAGGACCCGCCGCCACCCTGAACCTCCTCTAAAACCTGTTCAGCGTCACCATCAGCCCCTGCCCCAGCAACACCAAAACAGGGTGCATCTCAGCAACTGGACTTCAACTGGGAGCTCCTCGACCCTGCTTCCCGGGTCCTGGGTGGTCAGACACCTGCACGTGGGGGAACTCCATGGGTAAGGGGCTCTTGGGAGACAGCAAAGGCACCCAGTGTGGTGCTGGATGGGAAGACGGTGCAAGTGGACCTGTGGCAGGCGGTTCAGGCTCCCTGCTGCACTCACGGTGAGGCAGGGGCTGTAGCTCCTGCCGGAATGAGGGTCGTGAGGGTTACCGTGGCTCGCATAAACGCTACATAAACGTAGGCTTCAGCATCACCACCGCGCTTCCCCCCACACTTCAACCTGTCTGCAAATGACCGCTGCTGTCAGTGTAGTCCTGACAGCCCACCCACCTTTTCTGCTACCATGGAGAGGGTGCAACGTCTACTGGAGTCAAGGAAAGGCAGGGTTCTTTATCGAGCACCTACTGTGTGCTGGGGAGCAGGGAGAGGTCATGTGGAGGGGCTTGCCGAAGTGGGAGGGGGAAAGACAGTGGGGGCTGTGGGATTGGGCCAAGCCAGGAGGAAGAGATCCGGGAGAGGGGTGGGGTCGACCTGGGAGGACAGAGAGCGGAGGTGAGGCTGGAGGCTGTTCCCCCTTCCATCCTTCCCCTTAGGTCGGGATTTGGGTCAGCCCTTAAAATCCCTGGGCAGGATAAGGATTAAAATCTGGTGGGGGAAGCAAGAATTAGCATTAGGGTCAGCATTGGGGTCATCTCCTGCATATGCTGACTGCGGTCCACCACACTTCAAGGAACTTCTTGTCAGAGCTTTCAGAGCTGGATCTGCTGCTGCCCCCAGCTGCCTGGTCTTCCCTTACAGGAAGAACCTGAGGCCGGTGCAGCTCTCAGCAGGGACACAGCCTGACCTGGAGGCCAGGCCTCAGTGGCTTTCTCCTTCACCTGCAGATGGCAGAGCTGGAAGCGGGTGGTGGTACAAGGCCCCACGCTGGGTCCCCTAGAGACAAGACCACCCCAGGGGGCCAGGCCGCCACCCCCAGGCAAGCAACCTCACGGGTTCGGCAGCTGCAGCTCCCACCTCTTGCCCAGCACTGGCTCTGCCACCTTGGTGCCTCACTGCAACCTGGATAGCTCCAGGCCGTTTCCAAACGGACTCTGTGGAGACTGAGACACCTGTGAAGTGGGCAGAAGGGGGCCTGGCACACAGTAGGTACCACCTGAGTGCAGCCAGCCACTACACCTGCCGTTGCTTTCTGTGCTTCTCTGGGACTTGAGAGGTGAATTACTTGCTCAAGGTCAGAACAGCAGTTGTCTCCCACGTTTCCGGCCCAGGGCTCTTGGAGTCAAACAGGTGCCCGTCAGTGGGTTTGACGTGCAGGCAGTGGGCAGCAAAGGCTGAGGGGGTGGATGGTGTGGAAAGACATCTAAGGTATCCCTCAGTGTCTGTCTGCATAAAGGGGCAAGACACTAGCTATCACCTGGGATTGTAGAGAAGATTAAACAGTTTGTGAAATGCTTGACCCGGGGCCAAACATTAGGAGACATCATTTGAGGGTTAATTAAACAAAATACAGTGCCAGTAAGTATCATGTGTCTGCCGGGTTAAGATGTAGAAGTCCTTCTTCCTGGGGTCAAGATTTAACAGGGTTGGAAACTGCTGCCTTCGAATTCAGAATCCAGAACCCATGAATTCAGAATCCCACTCAGACTTTGCAATCCCTCAGTGCCTCTTAATTTAGTGTCACCTCACAGTCAGGGACAGGGTAACCCTCCGAGTGTCAGCACTGCGAGTCCGGTGAGCTCCGTGAGGAAGGTCTTCACCGGGTCACAGCAAAGAAAACCGCACAGCAGTAGTCCGGGGTGCAGCCTCCAGAGCCCCTCGTGCAGACAACCCGGGGTGCAGCCTCCAGAGCCCCTCGTGCAGACAACCCGGGGTGCAGCCGCCCTGCCAGAGCCCAGATGCCAGAGACCCTCGTGCAGACAACCCGGGACTTAGCCACCAGAGCCCCTCGTGCAGACAACCCGGGGTGCAGCCTCCAGAGCCCCTCGTGCAGACAACCCAGGGTGCAGCCTCCAGAGCCCCTCATGCAGACAACCCGGGGTGCAGCCGCCCTGCCAGAGCCCAGATGCCAGAGCCCCTCGTGCAGACAACCCGGGACGTAGCCACCAGAGCCTCTCGCGCAGACAACCCGGGGAGCAGCCGCCCTGCCAGAGCCCCTCGTGCAGACAACCCGGGGTGCAGCCTCCAGAGCCCCTCGTGCAGACAACCCGGGGTGCAGCCTCCAGAGCCCCTCATGCAGACAACCCGGGGTGCAGCCGCCCTGCCAGAGCCCAGATGCCAGAGCCCCTCGTGCAGACAACCCGGGACTTAGCCACCAGAGCCCCTCGTACAGACAACCCGGGACGTAGCCACCAGAGCCTCTCGCGAAGACAACCCAGGGAGCAGCCGCCCTGCCAGAGCCCCTCGTGCAGAGAACCCGGGACGTAGCCACCAGAGCCCCTCGCGCAGACAACCCGGGGAGCAGCCGCCCTGCCAGAGCCTCTCGTGCAGAGAACCCGGACCGCACAGCCCCTCCCACCATCTCAGTCTGTACGTTTGCTCACTGTCCTTGTATCCTCCCCCAAGCTCCAGGAAAGTGGGAGCTGGCACACAGTGGGTGCGCAGGCTGTGCTTACTGGGATGCTGAATCAGTGCCCGGAGCCTGAGGTCAACCAGGGACATGACAACTGCAGGGAGCTCTGACTGGGTCGCAGCAAGGCGAGACACACAAGCAACAGTGGAGGGCAACGGCGTGTTCTCGAGGGGAGAGTTGGATTCCGCCTGCTTCTCGTACAAAACGGGGGCGGAGGTGGCAGGGGCCACCCTGTGAAACACTCGATTAAATCCCCATTCACAAACCTTGTGGTGCATAGTAGCTTCTATCCTTGCCCCCCAAACCAGGAGCCGGTGAAGGCGAGGAGAGTCACCTGGAAGACCTCAACTAGTCTGCAAAGCTGCTGAGCACCCCCAGACCCCAAGGACCTGGTTCCGACTCAAGGAAGAACGAGGAACATTTGCCCTGCAGCGACCACCACCCCTCCCTCCCCGCCCGCAAGCCACAGGACCAGGGGACGGGGCTGGGCTGCGCTCTGGGCTCCGCGCCGCCTTCGGGGGGCACGGGCGCCCTCTGCCGGACACACGGAGGCGGCGCTCCACGCCAGGGTCTCCGCATCCCCGGGAACGGCCCAGGAACGGAGCAAACAAACGCCAGGGACCCCCAGCTGAGTCCTGGTATCCGAGAAACAAACAGAACACCCAGTTACATCTGAATCCCAGAGGAGCGACATACCGGTTTTCAGCGTGTGCCCCAAATACCGCATGGGACATGCTCACACACTCGTTTATCTGTAATTCGACGCTCACTGGGCAGCCTGCGTTTTATTTGGCCGTCCTACTCGGCAGCTACAAACCGAGGAAACAAGGACCACCGTGGAGAGAGCAGCAGCTGGGCCAGGTCCGTAGGGGCCCAGACAGTGCCACTCTGGGACCATCAGCTCTGAGCAACCTCCACCCCACAGCAATTGTCTCAGGAGCGCCGATCTCCAGGCAGGCCCCTGGCTAAGGCCTCCTGGCATGGCCATGGACTCTGTGCAGAACAGATTTCCATGCTTGGTTAGCAGGCAGGAGGTCACCAAAGACCTTCGCTTCACTGTAAAAGGAAAGCATTAAACAAACTAACACAAATAACTTATTGATGGCCGCCGAAAAGCTGAGGACAACACGTTTGTTCTAGACAGGTACGAGCCCTCCAGAGGTTAGACAAGACCAAGCCCGGTGGAGGCCTCATTAGTCCCAGGAGCCTGGTGTGGGACGAATCCGGAAGAGCCCCAAGGCAGAGCGGGCCCTCCAGGTCCTCCTGCCTGGGTCTGGGCTGCAGGAAGGGCCACGATTCCACCACCCCACAGCTAACCCAGAGGCGAAGCTACGCTACACAGCGGTGACCAGGCCAGCCCAGCTCCTCGAGACGGCACATCAACCCAGCTGCTGACGGGGCGGGGGCAAGGCCTTCCTGGGGCAAAACTATCCCCTCTGCCTCTTACTGCCGTACCCACATCTAGTGCACCCTCAGAAACGCAAGACCCCACGGACAAGGAAGAACACTGTTAGTCAACACACGGCATCCCGTGGTCTCTCCCAGCTCCAACCTATCTTAGCTATTCCAATCAAATCGCACGTGACCGGAGGGCCCTGTGGGACACCCACGGCCGTGACACGTGACCGGAGAGACCTGTGGGACACCCACGGCCGTGACACGTGACCGGAGGGACCTGTGGGACACCCACGGCCGTGACACGTGACCGGAGGGACCTGTGGGACACCCACGGCCGTGACACGTGACCGGAGGGACCTGTGGGACACCCACGGCCGTGACACGTGACCGGAGAGACCTGTGGGACACCCACGGCCGTGACACGTGACCGGAGGGACCTGTGGGACACCCACGGCCGTGACACGTGACCGGAGGGACCTGTGGGACACCCACGGCCGTGACACGTGACCGGAGAGACCTGTGGGACACCCACGGCCGTGACACGTGACCGGAGGGACCTGTGGGACACCCACGGCCGTGACACGTGACCGGAGGGACCTGTGGGACACCCACGGCCGTGACACGTGACTGGAGAGACCTGTGGGACACCCACGGCCGTGACACAAGTGACCGGAGAGACCTGTGGGACACCCACGGCCGTGACACCAGTGACCGGAGAGACCTGTGGGACACCCACGGCCGTGACACGTGACCGGAGGGACCTGTGGGACACCCACGGCCGTGACACCAGTGACCGGAGAGACCTGTGGGACACCCACGGCCGTGACACCAGTGACCGGAGGGACCTGTGGGACACCCACGGCCGTGACACGTGACCGGAGGGACCTGTGGGACACCCACGGCCGTGACACGTGACCGGAGAGACCTGTGGGACACCCACGGCTGTGACATGTGACTTGAGAGACCTGTGGGACACCCACGGCCGTGACACGTGACCGGAGGGACCTGTGGGACACCCACGGCCGTGACATGTGACCGGAGGGACCTGTGGGACACCCACGGCCGTGACACCAGTGACTGGAGAGACCTGTGGGACACCCACGGCCGTGACACGTGACTGGAGAGACCTGTGGGACACCCACGGCCGTGACACGTGACTGGAGAGACCTGTGGGACAACAGCCATGGCCGTGGCACATGACTCCCGACTCTACTTCAGCTAAAAACCACCACTGCGGCTCCCCACTGCCTCCTCACAGTTTCAGATTCCGTGGCCTAAGAGGGAAGTTGTGCCTGCACTGCCCTCCTGACCTTTGTGCTCACCCCACACAAATGGGAGGCTCGTGCCTCTGGGTGTCGGCGCCCGGCCTGCCCACGTCCTCCTCCCTCTTACTGTTCCTCCATAGGGACTGTCCTGCTACCAAAGGGGAACAAGGGACCCAGGCCTGGCCAACCAGGACACCTCTTCTTTTTTTTTTTTTTTTTTTTTTGAGAGGGAGTCTCGCTCTGTTGCCCAGGCTGGAGTGAAGTGGCCGGATCTCAGCTCACTGCAAGCTCCGCCTCCCGGGTTCCCGCCATTCTCCTGCCTCAGCCTCCCCAGTAGCTGGGACTACAGGCGCCGCCACCTCGCCCGGCTAGTTTTTTGTATTTTTTAGTAGAGACGGGGTTTCACCGTGTTAGCCAGGATGGTCTCGATCTCCTGACCTCGTGATCCGCCCGTCTCGGCCTCCCAAAGTGCTGGGATTACAGGCCTGAGCCACCGCGCCCGGCCCAGGACACCCTTTCTGCTCGGCAGTTCCTGATTCAGTTATGGGCGTGACACCCAGGAACAAATTTTACCAGTTTTACTGGAACTGTTGGGCAAGACACAGGCTTCCCACAGGAATCACAGATGCAAGGTTGTGGGCCTGCAGCTTCTAGTGCCATCTCAGTCACCACAAAGGGTACTGCCCCTGAGAATAAGGTCAGTGTGGGCAGCAGAGAAATCGAAGCACCGAAATCTCATAATGTGGATGACGACTCCTGGTTCCTGCTGCCGAAGGCCCTGGCATCCCTGGACTGGGTCTTAAGGGTATAACTTCTGGGTCAGGCGCAGTGGGTCAGGCCTATAATCCCAGCGCTTTGGGAGGCCAAGGCGGGGGGATCACGAGGTCAAGAGTTTGAGACCAGCCGGGCGCGGTGGCTCAAGCCTGTAAACCCAGCACTTTGGGAGGCTGAGACGGGCGGATCACAAGGTCAGGAGATCGAGACCATCCTGGCTAACACGGTGAAACCCCGTCTCTACTAAAAAATACAAAAAAAAAAAAGCTAGCCGGGAGAGGTGGCGGGCGCCTGTAGTCCCAGCTACTCGGGAGGCTGAGGCAGGAGAATGGCGTGAACCCGGGAGGCGGAGCTTGTAGTGAGCTGAGATCCGGCCACTGCACTCCAGCCCGGGTGACAGAGCCAGACTCCGTCTCAAAAAAAAAAAAAAAAAAAAAAAGAGTTTGAGACCAGCCTGGCCAACATGGTGAAAGCCCATCTCTACTAAGAATACAAAAATTAGCCGGGCGTGGTGGCGGGCACCTGTAGTCCCAGCCACTCCAGAGGCTGAGGCAGGAGAATGGCGTAAACCCGGGAGACAGGGGTTGCAGTGAACCGAGATCACGCCACTGCATTCCAACCTGAGCAACAGAGCAAGACTCCATCTCGGAAAAAAAAGGGCTGGGTTCAGTGGCTCACGCCTGTAATCCCAGCACTTTGGGGGGGTTGAGGCAGGTGGATCACCTGAGGTCAAGAGTTCGAGATCAGCCTGGCCAACATGGTGAAACCCCGTCTCTACTAAAAATATAAAAATTGGTGGCGGGCGCCTGTAGTCCCAGCTACTCGGGAGGCTGAGGCAGGAGAATCACTTGAACCCAGGAGGTGGAGGTTGCAGTGAGCCGACATCGCACCACTGCACTCCAGCCTGGGCAACAAAGACTCCGTCTCCAAAAAATTAAAAAAAAAAAAATTATTCAAACACAAGCACAGAGAAAGAAAAAAATAGAACAAAGAGATTGCTGTGCGGCAACACCCAGGGTTGTAACACGAGTGACTGGAGAGGCCTGTGGGACAAAACCCAGGGCAGTAACACACGACTGGAGAGACCTGCTAGACAACATTTGTGGCCACATGACTAGAGAGACCTGTGGAACAACACCCACGGCCGTGACACACGACCGGAGAGACCTGTGAGACAACACCCACGGCCGTGACACACGACCGGAGAGACCTGTGGGACAACACCCACGGCCGTGACACACGACCGGAGAGACCTGTGGGACAACACCCACGACCGTGACACATGACCGGAGGGACCTGTGGGACAACACCCACGGCCGTGACACATGACCGGAGGGACCTGTGGAACAACACCCACGGCCGTGACACATGACTAGAGAGACCTGTGGAACAACACCCACGGCCGTGACACACGACCGGAGAGACCTGTGGGACAACACCCACGGCCGTGACACACGACCGGAGAGACCTGTGGGACAACACCCACGACCGTGACACATGACCGGAGGGACCTGTGGGACAACACCCACGGCCGTGACACATGACCGGAGGGACCTGTGGAACAACACCCACGGCCGTGACACACGACCGGAGAGACCTGTGGGACACCCACGGCCGTGACACATGACTGGAGGGACCTGTGGGACAACACCCACGGCCGTGACACACAACCGGAGAGACCTGTGGGACAACACCCACGGCCGTGACACATGACTGGAGGGACCTGTGGGACACCCACGGCCGTGACACACGACTGGAGGGACCTGTGGGACAACACCCAGGACGTGGCACGTGTACCAGAGACCCAAAAGACAGAGTGGGACATCAGAAAAAATTGAGAAATACTCTTCCAGAAATGGAACTCTAAGAAAGAAAAAGAAAACAATATTTGCAGAAATAACAATCAAGACTTCAAAATCTGTTACAATGCACCCACCCTCAGGTCGAAGTAGCTCAGTTTAGAGAACCAGACCCAGGTACATCACAAACGGCCAAAGTCCAAAAACAAAAGAAAACCATTTATATAGTCAGAGTCAAGAGATTTCATATTAAGGAAAACAGAAGAATGAGAAAATTCCTCATCAGAAACAATAGAAAGCAGGCGTGAAGAGGACAACTTTAACGTGCCCAAAGAAAAACACAGTGCACTCAGAATTCTCTATCCTGTAAAAATGCGCTTCAGAAAAGGAGGAGGGGCCAAGCGCGGCGGCTCACGCCTGTAATCCCAGCACTTTGGGAGGCCGAGGCGGGCGGATCACGAGGTCGAGAGATTGAGACCATCCTGGCCAACATGGGGAAACCTTGTCTCCACAGAAAAATACAAAAATTAGCCGGGCGTGGTGGCGGGTTCCTGTGGTCCCAGCCACTCGGGCGGCTGCGGCAGGAGCATCGTTTGAACTCGGGAGGCGGAGGCTGCAGTGAACCAAGATGGCACCGCTGCACTCCAGCCTGGCGAGTGTGAGACTCCGTCTGGAAAAAAAAGAAAAAAAGAAAAAACACAATGCAGACCTCAAGCGGCTTCCACACCAAGAACAAATCTCAGCCCCATGCCCTACTGTCCCCACCCCGCCCAGCCGCTGCCCTCTGTGCCCTCAGCTTCTCCTGTAGACCCAGGCCTCTGTCCTCTGCATCGGCTGTCACGCCTGCCAGGACCCTGCAAACTTCCAGCAAAGCAGGGCCATTCCCCTTCAGGTTCCAGCTTAACTGTCACTTCCAGGAGGCAGCGCCGACCACCTCTACCCAGACGTGGGCCCTCCTCACATCCCGTCCTCATGGCCACAGTTCCCTCACTGACGTGGACATGGAGCCCACCACGTCATGCCCCCACTGCACCCCCTCGCCTCTGTGGCTCACAACTTATCCCGGATCCTCCAACAGACATGCAGGCCCCCAAGTGAGATGACAGGGACACCTGCCGCCCCCAGCCCCCACCCAACCCACCACCAGGCACCCCGGGCGCCCCCAGCCCCCACCCAACCCACCACCAGGCACCCCGGGCTTCAAATCAAGTTTAATAAATAAAACAGCAAGGGGGGGTTCAAGGCAGTTATCACTTCACAGTGTGGTCCTTGGTGGGGTGAGGGATGGTCGAGTCCAACTCAGAAAGGGGCTCGAGCACAGGAGGCTGGACGACGCCCGGGGCAGGGCACGCCGCGGCCCACGGAGGACCCCACGCCAACGTGTAAACAGAAACAGAAACGGACAAGGGGTCGGGGAAGAGGGACCAGGACTCCAAGCCATCTTGCTGGGAAGCTTCCCACAGAAGGAAGACCTGCAGGGCTGGGGAAACAGGCTGGAGTCCGGCCCCTGCACGGCCGGCAGGGCCAGCTCCTCTGGAGGCTCCCTGCCTTGGTACCAGGGGAGGACAGCAAAGGGGGTGTAAGTCACCTGTCTCCTCAAACCCACGCCTGGGGTTGCTGAGGGGCCCCCACCCCAACCGCTCAGGATCGGGAACAGGGATGGAGGGGAAGAGGCAGGTGGGGGTGTAAAGTGCGGCTTTTCCTGAAGTGGAGACGATGGGGTGGGAGGGGAGGCCGGGCTGGGGGCCGGACAGCGAGGTATATGGCTCTGTGCCCCACGGGGTTGGCACTGAGTAGCAGCTGCCCACGACCCCCAGGGCTGGGGCAGCCCGCGGCCCTGCCAGGTGTGGAGAGACAGAGCCAAGCAGGGAGCGGAGGGTGCCCCGGCGGAGGCTGCTGGTGCGGGGCGGGGCGTCCTGCCCGTCTCCCCGCCGGGGCAGTGACACCTTCCCTCGCCTCTGCGGGCTGGAAGGGACGAGGCGGCCGGCTCTGCCCCGCGTCCCAAAGGCCGGGTCTTTTCTGTCCACGGCTGCCTGACGGATCCCATGTGCAAGCAGCAGCCTGGACCCGGGTGGCAGTGCCGGGCGCTGACGGCGTTGTGTGTGGCTCTGGGTCCAGTCTGCATGGCCGGGGCAACGGCGCACGGCCCAGCCACCTCACACCAGTCCTGACGTGTTCAGAAGCAGAGGAGGTGCCACCCCGAGGCCCGGGGCGGGGGAAGGGGTCAGGAAGACTGACAGAGGCGGGCCCAGCGGCAGTGCCAAGTCCAGTCTGGGCCGCATACGCCGCCCGCGGCCAGGAGTCAGCAGGTCATCACATTACAGCTGCAGGGAAGACACGGAGAGAGACGCGGGGCGTCAGGGTGGCCCCACATGCCTGCACAGCCCAGTGCTGAGCGCTGGACTCGAGACTCCCAGCCTTGCCTCCCCGACAACCTACGGCAGCAGGGCCCGGGTGCTCTGGGGGGAGCTTGTGGCTGGAGCAGGGGTGGGAGAGCCTGGCACCTGCCCCTATTTGTGGAGCATGTGGACCACACGAATGTATTCTCCAGTCAGAAAATACATGCAAGTCAAGAATAACCCTAAAGCAGCCCCGAGAGCCGCTCGTGGAGCCGCACTGTCCTTGGGGCAAACCCTCAGCGCAGCCTGAGGGCTGGGGGGACCTCACTGGACTGTCGGGGAAGCTCCGGGCATGGGGTGGCACTCACTGTGACAGGGGCTCCGAGTGTAGCCCGGGGGCCGGGCACGTGGGGTGGGCGGCCAGGAAGGGGTTCACGTCCCCAATGCCAATGAGTCCAAACTCGGTGACCGACAAAGCCACCTGCGCAGGGGCCACAGTCCCCTCCGGGTCCCCGCTCAGGTCCACACGGCTGGAGATGAGAGGCAGCTCCTCGGGCAGGGCGAAGTCCACAGCCAGCCTTGGGCCGGCGTCTGCCTCCGGAGCGATGACAGCCGGCGGGTACGAGGCCGGATCGGCCAGGGCCGGAGGCGGACGGGACGGGGGTCCGGCGGGGGGCTCGTCCGGCTGCTGGAGGGAACAGGGCCCCGGCTCCGAGGACGGGAGGCCATCAGAGGCCACCGCAGGCTCACCGAGACCACCGGCCGTGCCATCCACACTCAGTGGGTCTGTGAAGAGAATGCAACAGAGGGTGGGGCCGCCCACAGGCACCAGGCTGCAGCCATGCCACTCCTGTGCCAGCTCCTGCCAACCCTGCTGGGTCCAGCAAAGCCTGTGGATCCCTCCCTAAAAAAGCCTCTGTACAAATACAGAAGAAACCAGTTACTCGGAAATCTGTGAGCCCCCAGGTTAAAGACCCCAGTTTTAGAAGGTCATAAAATCAACCGAGTGGGTCACAGCCCACATCCGTAACACCAGAGCAGACTACAAGAGACAAGGGTGTGAGCAAGGCCTGGGGCACTGCGAGGGTCGACACAGCGTCTGGGGAAGTTCCGTCCCACACGCAGCCGCACCGTCCCACACGCAGCGCACGGGGCCGCACCGTCCCATGCACAGGGCCGCACCGTCCCACGCACAGGGCCGCACCGTCCCACGCACAGGGCCGCACCGTCCCACACGCAGCCGCACCGTCCCACACGCAACGCACGGGGCCGCACCGTCCCACACACAGGGGCCGCACCGTCCCACACGCAGCACATGGGGCCGCACCGTCCCACACGCAGCCGCACCACAGTTCCAGGAAGCAGCAGAGGGGGACGCCCTTGAGCAAACAAACCACGGAGACAACCAGATTCTGGAAACGGGGTGACCCTCCCAGCCTCAACCATCTAAACGCAGAGCCAGCAGCAAAGGACCCTCCCGTGATGGCATCAGACACAGTGGGAAAATCCCACCCGAGGCCCTCGTGTGCTCCGTCACGGCCTCAGGTGCAAGACGCTGGCGACGGCTCCGGACACCCTGCCCTTCCTGAGTGTCCTGATGGCTGGGGCTAAGTCCCCAACCTGGGGCAGGCAGGCCCTCCCAGGAGACTAAGGCCTGATATGTACCCCAACCTCAGCATGCGGGGCACCCCTCCAGCAAGCCCAGAGGGTAAGCACAATCCCTGCCCGCCCTCCCTTCTCCCAGCGAGGTGTGCAGAGTGGCATCCACATCACCTGGCTGGCCCTCCACCACCCAGACGCCCACTCCTGGTGACGGCTGGCCCAGCACAGGGCACCAGCGAGGAGAGGCTCCACCTGGCCTCACTCACAGGCCCCAGACCCACGGCCGCCCCCAGGGCAGGAGACACTCCCCAGCCTCACCTGTACGCATCCCAGTCAGGGCGTCCTGCTCCGGGCGCGGACGGCCAGGGCCATCAGGGTCGCTGCCATCCAGGTCCTGGTCTGCGTCCCTGTGGGGAGAGGGCACCATGAGGGGCAGCAGAGAGGATGGACGCCCCCACCCAGGAGGTGCTGCCCAGGCGCCCGCGTGCCCACCCCCGGCGGGGTGGCCGCCCATCATTACTGCCGGGGAGCGCTGCACGCACGTGGTTCCGGACGGGACGTACTTCCTCCGGCCCAGCCGTGTCTGCTGGGCGAAGTAGTCATAGCGCTCCGACTTCTTCCACAGGTAGTAGTACTCAACACACTCACCCACAGACCGTGTGCGCACCTGTGGGGAGGGGTCAGGCGCCATCTGTCCCCCACTGCCCAGCCCCTGCCCCTGCCCCACCATCCCAGGATGACTCCTGGGACTCCGGGACAGCACAGAAGGGGCACAGCACCCACCACTCTCAGATAACGCAAGACCCCCCGACCCATGACCCTACTCAGGCCCACAGGCTACGCCCACCACGGGGAACGGGGGCTTGGAGCACCGTGGCACTGCCTCCTGTTTCAAGCCCCCTCAGAACCCCCCAGCTCCTGGCCGGAGACCCCTCTTTCCCTTCTGTAGCATCAGCCACACACACGGACCCTCCAGGCCGTCTACTGCTCACCCACCCTGTCCCAGACCATGAGCCCCAGGCCGGTCACGTCCACCTCATCCACCTGCTTCTCACAGGCCCGGGGTGGCAGTGGGAGTGGGAGTGACAGCCCCGGGTCCACAGACTTCTGGACAGAGCCCCCGCCCCGGGAGGAAGAGGCACAAGCCCGCAGCGCCTGCTTTCCCGCTGAACACATCCCTCCAGGCCCAGCAGATGCTTCCCAAGTGCACAGAAAACACCACAGAAGGACACACGGGTTCTGTGAACCCCAGACTCAAAATTCACAACGTAACACATAAAGGCCAAAATCACACGCACGTAAGGCTTCAGGGAGACGAGAAGGAGCACACAGCGAGTGCATTCCGCGTGGCAGGTGGTACAGAGCTGGGCGCACACCTGGCCACACCTCCAGCGTCTCCACCCGGGAGGCTCGTCCCCCAGTGAGCCTGAGGCTGTGGCCACCGCTGGTGATGGCGGAAAAGCCCCCCCTCACCTGGACATGCTCTGGGCCAACAAACCCACGGCCACCCAGAACGAGGGTGCCCCGTGCTCACCGCTGCAAGAACAACATGGCGTCCTGCCTGGGGGTGAGACCGAGACAACCTCTCTGGAGGGCAAACCTCAAATGCACGTCAGGAGGGAGCTGTTCTGCGAAGGGCCAGCCTGAAATACGCACTGGCTCCCTGTCCCGTTCCAGAGAACAGGCTGACCAACGTGTGCTGGCTACACACAGCCCCTCATGGCTGGGCCAGGACCTGCCCGCAGCTCCAGAAACACGGCCCGGAGATATAGAAACATGGTCCGGAGCCATAGAAACACAGCCCGGAGATAGAGAAACACGGCCCGGAGCTCCAGAAACACGGCCCGGAGCTCCAGAAACACGGCCCGGAGATAGAGAAACACGGCCCGGAGCCATAGAAACACGGCCCGGAGATAGAGAAACTCGGCCCGGAGCTCCAGAAACACGGCCCGGAGATAGAGAAACACGGTCCGGGGCTAGAGAAACACGGCCCGGAGCTCCAGAAACACGGCCTGGAGATATAGAAACACGGCCCGGAGCTCCAGAAACACGGCCCGGAGATACACAAACACGGTCCGGAGCCATAGAAACACGGCCCGGAGCTCCAGAAACACAGGCTGGAGATATAGAAACACGGCCCGGAGATATAGAAACATGGCCCAGAGCCACAGAAACATGGCCCGGAGCCACAGAAACACGGCCCGGAGCCACAGAAACACGGCCCGGAGATATAGAAACACGGCCCGGAGCTCCAGAAACACGGCCCGGAGCTCCAGAAACACGGCCCGGAGATATAGAAACACGGCCCGGAGCCATAGAAACACGGCCCGGAGATATAGAAACACGGCCCGGAGATATAGAAACACAGCCCGGAGATATAGAAACACGGCCCGGAGATATAGAAACACAGCCCGGAGATACAGAAACACAGCCCGGAGCCATAGAAACACAGCCCGGAGATATAGAAACACAGCCCGGAGATATAGAAACACGGCCCGGAGCCACAGAAACACGGCCCGGAGCTCCAGAAACACGGCCTGGAGCTCCAGAAACACGGCCCAGAGATATAGAAACACGGCCCGGAGATAGAGAAACACGGCCCGGAGATACAGAAACACGGCCCGGCGATATAGAAACACGGCCCGGAGACATAGAAACACGGCCCGGAGCCACAGAAACACGGCCCGGAGCTCCAGAAACACGGCCTGGAGATAGAGAAACACGGCCTGGAGATATAGAAACTGACAGGGGCTCGAGTGTAGCCTGGGAGCACCACACTCCGGCCACACCTCCCCTAGCGTCTCCAATCAAAACACCACGCGGTGCTGCAGTCTGACAAGGACAGTCCACGGCTCCTGTGCACGGCACCACACAGTCACTCGAGCAACGTCCTGGGCCGTGCCATCAGCCCCGGGCAGGCACCTCCTCACTCCAGCCCTTCAGTGGAAGACATCGGGCCCCAAATGGAGCACGGCCCCAGGACACAAGGCAGACGCAAGGCTCAGCAACGAGCAGGCCCAGCCCACTGGTCCTGAAGGGGCTCAGTGCCCAAGCGGGGCGTGGACAGAGGCGGGGAAGCCACCGCTCAGAACCACGGGAAAGTTTTCCGCCTCAGATGTCTGACTGCCAAGAGGCTGGCTGGCAAGTTATCGCTCAAGAAGCCGCAGGGCGGCCGGGCGCGGTGGCTCAAGCCTGTAATCCCAGCACTTTGGGAGGCCGAGACAGGCGGATCACGAGGTCAGGAGATCGAGACCATCCTGGCTAACACGGTGAAACCCCGTCTCTATTAAAAAATACAAAAAAACTAGCCGGGCGAGGTGGCGGCGCCTGTAGTCCCAGCTACTCGGGAGGCTGAGGCAGGAGAATGGCGGGAACCCGGGAGGCGGAGCTTGCAGTGAGCTGAGATCCGGCCACTGCACTCCAGCACGGGCGGCAGAGCGAGACTCCGTCTCAAAAAAAAAAAAAAAAAAAAAAAAAAAAAAAAAAAGCCGCAGGGCAGAGGGCACTGCTGCAGCCACGCAGAGACCCAGAGGATGTGGGGAAGGTCTAGGGGGGGCAGAAGGCCCCGGCACTCGGCAGCACCTGCCTGCCGTGAGGGTGTGTCCCGGGTGGCAGAAGGACCTGGGTCCCTGGAGGAGGGAACAGGAGACCCCTGGTCCCCAGGGGTCAGGGGTTCTGCTGTGGGGTCAGTGCTGGACACTGAGACAGCAGGCTCTGCTCAGAGGACACAGACATGAAGATGAGGTGCCCAGGGCCCTGGGATGAAATGTGAGGCAGAAACTACTGAGTTCAGCTTTCGGCACATTCTTTCCCAAAACCAGAACCTTGTTCTTGCGGGGACGGGAAAGGAGCCCCAAGAAGGCAGCAGAGTCAACTACAGAAGACAGCAATGGGCGTGCGGTGAGGAGGCGGACACGGGACACGGGACACGAGGCCTCCAGTCGGCCGTGTGCTGTGTGCCTCCGACCCTGAGCCCCTCCCCAGATCAAGAAGCCCCTGGTGGAGCCTGGCAGCAGGAGGGCAGCGGAGTCCGCACCTTGTTGGCCTGGATCAGGTGAAAGTTCTTTCCGTGCACGCGGAAGCCATGCTCAAAGTTCCTGCACTCCTCTTCACTCCAAGCACAGAGCCCATCTGCAAAAACGGCCGGGGAGACGGGTCAGCAGTGCCCAGGGTGGGGCCGCAGCGGAAGAAGGGCCCAGGCCACTGCTCACCTCGGATCACCTTCACGTTGAACCGCAGCCTTCGCAGGGCCTCCTCCACGTTGAAGTTGCATTTCACCAACTCGTACAGCGCCTGGGGAGAGGATGTGGTGGTTACTCCCATGAGCACAGCCCAGGAGCCGACAGCAAGAACTGTCTGTACCATTCAGGGAGTGGCATCAAGGGCCGTCCACACCACCCTCCTGAGCACTGTCAAGGCCACCGATACCTCTATGCAGGGAGTGACATCAGGGGTGTCTACACCCCCCGCAGAGACACCCGGAGGCGTCTACACCTCCTCCCCGATACGTGGTTTTAACTGGTCCCCTCCCAACCTGAGTAGCTGTTCCAGTGCCCAGGCCTCCGCACACCTGACCCCTGCCCTCCCTTCTGCCCTGCCTGGCCCCTGGAGGCACCGGGGTGTGAGCGCTGGCCCACGCCGCTGCAGCCCTCAGCCCCCGTCCCCGGCACGGCAGCCCCCACCTGCTCACTGTCTTTCACGGCTTCTCCCTCCGGGAGCTGGGGCCCAGCCATCTCCTGCCAACGCCGCTTCACCGCCCTGTACAGGAACTCCTCCACCTCCCTCTCGGGGAGGACGCTGGGGTCCCAGAGCAGCTGGTCTTCATTCTCGTAGACTGCACAAGCAGAGGGCAAAGGTCACGTTGCAGGAACCCAATCTGCACCCACACACGCGAGGACACGCGGAGCCGCCAGCTCAGCC
Source organism: Macaca mulatta (assembly GCF_049350105.2). NCBI lineage: Eukaryota > Metazoa > Chordata > Mammalia > Primates > Cercopithecidae > Macaca > Macaca mulatta. Next base: position 968,508 of record NC_133424.1, read on the forward strand.
CCTGTGACAGGGAGGAGGCACCGTCCCGGCCTCCCTTTCCCAAGCCCCGGCCGCCATCGCTGTGCTCCTCCTGGGCTGGGCGCTGCTGCGCTCGTGGGTCCAGAGCAGGCTCCGGGCGCCGCACACGCCTGAGTCCCAGCGACCGCGTGCAGGGAGCCGCGAGCGGCCAGCAGGGGGCGCGATCCAGCCCGGGCTCAGAGGAAGCTGCGGGCGCCTAGACCGGGGCAGGGGAATCCGAACAAGGGCTCCGCAGACGCGGCTGTGAGCAGCGAGCCCAGGGAGGTGAGGCTGGCTTCGGGCTGCACAGCTACACCAGCCACCGAAACGCAGAGGCCTGAGGGAGCGGCCGGGAGACTGAGACTCGGGTCCCATGGACAAGCGGCGGCCCCCACAGACACCGCCGCGCTCTAACCCCGGGGCCTCAGGAGCCATGGCCAGAAGGTGCATCACCGCTGGGGAGACGTCCTGCCCCGGCAGCCGGTGCCGGTGGCAGATGTGCCCACAGAGGGGAGGAAAAGTCCACGACCTCAGATGCAATTGGCTTTCAGCAAAGGGAGGGACGCAGCCTCCAGCTGAGGGGAGGGACGTGACTGGGGACAAAGCAGGGAGAGCTCAGGGCCAGGTCTGGCTCGAGTGCCAGCACCTCTCGATTATCCAGGAAAGAGACACAGGAACCCAAGCAAAGCAAACCAACAGATAAAAAACAAAAAGTCAGCGCACAGGAAGAAAAGTGAACAACGCACTGGGGAAAACAGCTCCACACGGGAGAGTCTCCACGGCAGGGAGCTGACGCGGTAACTAGCTCCAGGTCGCGGCTGTGCCCCACCAAGCCGGGCCCACGGCCCCCATGAGGACAACGGCAAACACCACAGCCACCCTTCTCCGTCTCCACAAACACCTGAGCCCTGCGTGGACCGAGGTGGTCTCCAAGAAAAGAGCAGACCGTCTCTCACGGCCTACCTCATCACCCACCCTCACGTGAAGGGTGAAACACAGGAGAAAAACATTAACCGGATGTGAGGACTCAGGCCTGATCCCAGCACTTTGGGAGGCTGAAGTAGGAGGATCCGTTGAGGCCAGAGTTTGAGACCAGCACACTCCATCTCTACAAAAAATTTCAGAAGTAGCCAGGCACGTGGCACGTCTAGTCCCAGCTAAGGTGGGATGAGGCTAAGGTGAGACTGAGCCCAGGAGTCGAGGCTGCAATGAGCCATGATTGCGCCACTGCACTTCACCTCGGCAACAGAGCAAGACCCTGTCTCAGAATAAAACAAGAAAACAAGGCCGGGCGCGGTGGCTCACGCCTGTAATACCAGCACTCTGGGAGGCTGAGGCGGGCGATCACCTGAGTTCAGGAGTTCGAGACCAGCCTGGCAAACATGAGGAAACCCCATCTCTACTAAAAATACAAAAATTAGCCGGGCGTGGTGGTGGGCACCTGTAAATTAGTTACTCAGGAGGCTGAGGCAGGAGAACTGCTTGACCCTGGGAGGCGGAGGTTACAGTGAGCCAAGATCGTGCCACTGCACTCCAGCCTGGGCGACAAGAGCGAGACTCCATCTCAAACAAACAAAACAAGAAAACATCAGACAACAAAACAGGTCTACACACAGCTGACGTTAACAGCAGACGAAGACTTCAGTCTAACTAGGATTAACACGTTAAGGAAATGGACAAAAAGCCGAAGGGTCTCAGCAGAAACTTGAAATTTATAGAACAGAATCTCAAGCACCTTCCAGGATTGGAAAATACAATACCGGAACGGACCCACCAAACAGCTTTTTCACCAGCAGCCTGAACACAGCACAAAGCAGAATTAGTGGAATCAAAAGGAAACCAATGTTTAGAAAACCAAAACGAAAGTCTAAAAAGAAAGAACACAGTTTAGGATAAGACAGTTAAGCAACCTCTAAGATACGTGGAAATGAGTCACAGAAAAAGGAAAGAATGAGGCAGCACAAAATCTGAAGAGATAATAGCCAACAATTCTTCAAAACTGATGACTGATACCAACCCACAGAGCCAGGAAACTCAGGATAAACACAAGCACACACAAAGATGTGTGCACAGGCACATCAGCGTCAAACTGGTAAAAAAATAAAATAAAATAAAAGGAAGGGAAAGGAAACAAAATTTAGCAGAGAAAAAGGGCACGATGACTTCAAAGGAAACAGTAAGACAGTCCTCTGACTTCTTAACAGAAACGACGACAGCCAAAAAGCAATGGAATGAAACTGTTCAAGTCTTGAAAGAAAAACACCCTGCAAACCTAGAAAAATATGCCCGTGAAAATATTCTTTAAAGAATGAAAGCAAAAATCCACTTTTCAGACATAGAAATGCGGAAAGAAAGCACAAGGGCTATTACCAAGGAAGTTCTCTGCGCTGAAGGAAACGATCCCAAACGGAAACTGGAGGAAATATGTGGATAAATACAAAGAATGTTCACTGTTCAAAACAACAATGTTATAATCTTGTGATATGTAGTTGGTTTTTTTTTTGTTTTTTTTTTTTTTGGAGACGGAGTCTTGCTCTGTTGCCCAGGCTGGAGTGCAGTGCTGTGATCTTGGCTCACTGCAACCTCCGTCTCCCAGGTTCACGCCATTCTCCTGCCTCAGCCTCCTCAGTAGCTGGGACTACAGGCGCCGCCACCACGACCGGCTAATTTTTGTATTTTTAGTAGAGACAGGGTTTCACCATGTTGGCCAGGATGGTCTCAAACTCCTGACCTCAGGCAGTCTGCCCACCTCGGCCTCCCAAAGGGTTGGGATTACAGGTGTGAGCCACCGCGCCCGGCCGATATGTAGAATTAATAATAGCACAAAAGTCAGGGGACAGGTAAACTGAGTTAAACTGTTTCGTGCATTGTAGAGGAAATAGAATGTACTTATTTAAAGCTGTGAGACCCGGTGTGGTGGCTCACGCCTGTAATGTCAGCACTTTGGGAGGCTAAGGTCACTGGAGGTCAGGAGTTCAAGATCAGCATGGCCAACACGGTGAAACCTCATCTCTACTAAAAATACAAAAATTAGCTGGGGATAGTGGTATGTGCCTGTATTCCCAGATACTTGGGAGGCTGAGGCAGGAGAATCACTTGAGCCCAGGAGGCGAAGGTTGCAGTGAGTCGAGACCACACCACTGCACTCCAGCCTGGGCGACAGAGCAAGACTCCACCTCAAAAAAAAAGTAGACTGTGATAAGTCAATAATTCATATTGTAACCTCTAGGATAAGCATTAAAACTAAAACTTATAAGCTGAAACAGGAGGACAAAATAAAGCTATTTAATCCAAAAGAAGATATAAAAAAATTAAGAAACAAAGAACAGGCCAGGTGCAGTGGCTCACGCCCGTAATCCCAGCACATTGGGAGGCCGAGGTGGGCAGGTCACTTGAGGTCTAGAGATTGAGACCAGCCTGGCCAACATGGTGAAACACCATTGCTACTAAAAATAGCGATGTAATGGGCGCCTGTAACCGCAGCTACTTGGGAGGCTGAGGTGGAAGAACTGCTTGAACCAGGGAGGTGGAGGTGGAGGCTGCAGTGAGATTACGCCACTGCACTCCAGAGACTCCGCCTCAAAAACAAGATCTAAACATGTGCCATTTACAGAAAATACACTTCAAATATAGGAATCTAGAATGGTAAAACAAATGGGAAAAAACCACGCAAACACTAAACGAACAAAAAGCTGCCGTGGTCACACTGAGGGCAGATAAAGCACTTATTTTTGGTAAGTATCACTACAGACACATGTCACAATCGTAAAAGAAACAATTCGACACGAAGACAAAGCAATCTTAATGTGTGTATGCACCTAATAACAAAGCTGCGAAGTGAAGTAACAATGGACAGAATTAAAAAGAGGAAATAGACAATCCACAATCAGAGGTCACTAACAATCTTTCCGTAAATAGAACAAGCAGCCAAAAAAACTAAGTGAGAATACAGACGATGTGAACAACAATTACCCAACGGATCCATGGCAAATACGCGGACACCTGCACCCAACAACTGCACAACGCACATTCCTTTCAGACACGTAAAACATTTTCCAAGATAGATCAAATACTGGTCACAAAGCAAGGTGTAATCAATTTCAAAGACCTGAAATCACAGAGTATGTTTTCTGACCACAGTGCAATTCAATTAAAAATCAGTAAAAGAGCCGGGCGCAGTGGCTCACGCCTGTAATCCCAGCACTTTGGGAGGCCGAGGTGGATGGATCACCTGAGGTCTGGAGTTCGAGACCAGGCTGGCCAACATAGTGAAACCCCATCTCTACTAAAAATACAAAAATTAGCCGGGCGTGGTGGCAGGTGCCTGTAATTCCAGCTACTCAGGAGGCTGTGGCAGGAGAATCGCTTGAATCCGGGAGGCAGAGTTTCCAGTGAGTCAAAATTGCACCACTGCACTCCAGCCTGGGCAACAGAGTGAGACCCTGTCACACAAAAAAAGTAAAAAACAGAAATCCAGCAATAGAGAGACATGAACAAGGCTAAAGTTAGTTCTTTGTAAAGAGTAATACAATTGATAAAACTCTTTTTCTGTTTTTGTTTTTTTCTGAGATGGAATCTCGCTCTGTCGCCCAGGCTGGAGTGCAATGGAGTGATCTCGGCTCACTGCAACCTCCGCCTCCCGGGTTCAAGTGATTCTCCTGCCTCAGCCTCCTGAGTAGCTGGGATTATAGGTGCGCACTGATTTTTGTATTTTTACAATATTTTTACATGCTCAGCTAATTTTTGTATTTTTAGTAGAAACAGGGTTTCACCATGTTGGTCACGCTGTTCTCGAACTCCTGACCTGGTAATCCACCCGCCTCAGCCTCCCAAAGTGCTGGGATTACAGGCGTGGGCCACCACTCCCAGCCGCTTACATCTTAAAGAATAATTCCTCCAGAGGTTAGGAAAAAGGCACACTTCCAAACACATTCATGAAAGCGGCATAACTCTGGTACCAAAACCAGACACGGACAAATAAAAATAAAAGGACAGGCCAGTACCTCCATGAACATACATGCAAAAATCGTAAATGTGAGCACATCACACTGAGGAAGGAAGGCGTTAGATACCCATGTGCTGATTTCCATTAATCCAGGTGCTCACGGCGAGCATGTAATCACTGCCCCAGGGGAAATACAGCATTTTCATCAACCTATGAATAACTTGTTTCCGACGTCCACTCGAAGATGCCTAGTGCAGGCTGGGTGCAGTGGCTCATGAGAGTAACTCCAGCACTCTGGGGGGCCGAGGCGGACAAATCACTTGAGGCCAGGAGTTTGAGACCAGCCTGGGCAACAAGATGAAACCTGGTCTCTACAAAATACACACACACAAACTTTTCTGGTGTGTGGTGGCGCAAATCTGTCGCCCCAGCTCCTCAGGAGACTGCAGCACGAGAATCACTTGAGCCTGGGAACAGAGGCTGCAGTGAGCCAAGATCGCACCAGGGCACTCCAGCCTGGGTGACAGAGCAAGACTCTGTCTAAAAAATAAATAGATAAATAAATAAATAAAATTTAAATTTAAAAAAGATAAATAAAATTTAAATTAAAAAAAGATATATAAATAACATTTAAATTTTAAAAACTGTGTTATTGCAGGGGTTCCCAACCCCCAGACCACAGACCACTACTGGTCCACAGCCTGTTAGGAACTGGCCGCACAGCAGGAGGCGAGCAGCAGGCAAGCAGGTGAGCGGCGGGAGAGCGGGAGGTGAGCGGCGGGCGAGCCAGCGTCACTGCCTGACCTCCACCTCCTGTCAGACCAGTGGTGGCATCAGATCCTCATAGGAGCACAAATCCCACTGTGAACTGCACCCGCCAGGGCTGCACGCTGTACACTCCTTACGAGAATCTAATGCCTCATGATCTGAAGTGGAACGGTTTCCTCCTGAAACCACGCCCCCTACTCCACCATCCGTGGAAAAACTGTCTTCCACGAAACCAGCCCCTGGTGCCAAACAAGGATGGGGACCACCGTCTCATTGAATCTACCTTATGGATTCATTCACGCTGAATTCACGGCCAGCAGCACCAGAGCTCACGCCTGAGTGGAGTTTCTCGAATTTCCTCTGAAAGGCACATCATAGCCTTCTTCCACTGAGGAACACCAGACAGAACGTCGGCGCCACATTTAGGCGCCATGTTAAACCGTAAATTCGCCCACAGAAAGCACAACGGTGTGGAAAATGGCATTAAGCACACGGCAGGAAAGGCGCTTGCTCGCAGTAAAAGGGCCAAGAGACGAGACAGAGCAGCACCTTGTCCCACCTCAGCTGGAAATACACTCAGGTAACTCACCTTCACTGCCACGCCACACACATCTGCTGGCACCTGACCATGAAAGTGTCGCGAGTTCTGATTTGAGGTTTCAAATACATTTTAGCAAGCAGGCAACTCGCCAGTACAGAATCCACAAATAATGAGGACTGAGTGCACGTGATACACAAACACGACAGAGAACACTTCACGGCCAGGCAGCGCGTTTATTCCACCGTGCAGTTAAATTAACGTTTGAAAATCAATGTATGGGCCAGGCACGGTGGCTCACGCCTGTAATCCCAGCGCTTTGGGAGGCCGAGGCGGGTGCGTCACCTGAGGTTGGGAGCTTGAGACCAGCTTGGCTAACATGGTGAAACCCCATCTCTGCTAAAAATACAAAAATTAGCCAGGCGTGGTGGCTGGCACCTGTAATTCCAGTTACTCGGGAGGCTGAGGCAGGAGAACTGCTTGAGCCCAGGAGGCACAGGTTGCAGTGAGCTGAGATTACACCACTGCACTCCAGCCCGGGCAACAGAGCAAGACTCCACCTCAAAAAAGAAAAAAAAAAAAAGATTAACACTTATCGGTTGCCAAAAACATAAGTTTTAATCTTAAAACTTACACAGATATGTGGCCAGGCGCGGTGGCTCATGCCTGTCATCCCAGCACTTTGGGAGGCCGAGGCAGGAGGATCACCTGAGGTCAGGAGTTCGAGACCAGCCTAACCAACATGGAGAAACTCCGTCTCTGCTAAAAATACAAAATTAGACGAGTGTGGTGGTGCATGCCTGTAATCCCAGCTACTCAGGAGACCGAGGCAGGAGAATCGCTTAAACCTGGGAGACGGAGGTTGCAGTGGGCTCAGATCGCACCATTGCATTCCAGCCGGGGCAACAACAGCGAAACTCCGCCTCAAAATAAATAAATAAATAAGTAACTGATATAGATATGCAACGAAAACTTACAAAGTTGGAAGACCTGCACCACCTCGGACTTCCCTGTAAACCTGTAATAACTGAGACGATGGTGATGACTCGGGGTGAGACAAGAAACAGCTACAGGCACCTTATCACAAACGCATCGCTGCAACTCAGTGGGGGAGGGAATGGGCTTTTGTTGTTTTTATTTTTGAGACGGAGTCTTGCTCTGTCGCTCAAGCTGGAGTTCAGTGGTGTGATCTCAGTTCACTGCAACCTCCGCCTCCCAGGTTCAAGCGATTCTCCTGCCTCAGCTTCCCAAGTAGCTGGGATTACAGGTGGGCGTCACCACTCCCGGCTAATTTTTGTATTTTTAGTAGAGACAAGGTTTTGCCATGTTGGCTAGGCTGGTTTCGAACTCCTGACCTCGGGTGATCCACACGCCTCAGCCTCCGAAAGTGCTGGGATTACAGGCGTGAGCCCCCGTGCCCAGCCATGGTCTTTTCAATATACGGTGCTAGAGCAACCACACAGCCACATGGAAAAAAACACCTAACCCCAACCCATACTTCACACCACCTCACGCTGTAGATGGTGCTGGAGCAACTGCACAGCCACATGGAAAAAAATACCTAACCCTAACCCATACTTCACACCACCTCACGCCGCACGCCAAAATTTATTTACTTTTTATTTTTTTGAGACAGTCTCGCTCTGTGGCCCAGGCTGGAGTGCAGTGGTGCGATCTCAGTTCACTGCAACCACTGCCTCACGGTTCAAGAAATTCTCCTACCTCAGTCTCCCAATGGGATTACAGGCGCCCGCCACTACGCCCGGCTAATTTTTGTATTTTCAGTAGAGACAGGGTTTCACCATGTTGGCCAGGCTGGTCTCAATCTCCTGACCTCAAGTAATCTTCCCACCTTGGCCCCCCAAAGTGCTGGAATTACACGTGTGAGCCACCCGCCCGGCCACCATGCACCAAAATTTAAACTAAGTTGGATTACAGCTTTAAATGTGAAAGGAAAAACAATAAATCTTCTAGAAGGAAGCATGGAAGAATATCGTCGAGAGCCTGAGGGTAAACAAACACTCCTCAAATAGAACACAAACACATTATTATTCAAATAAAGATTGGTAAGTTGGACTATATTAAAATTAAAGACATCACTGAGAGTCAATGGGCAAGCCCCAAGCCGGAGGACACAGGAGCAGAGCCCACCAAGACTGGTTTCCAGAACATGTGAACGACTACAAACCCGAAAGAGAAAGACACCAAAACGGGGGAAAGCTTTGAGCACGCAAAGAGAGAACATTCAAACGGCCAGGACACCGGCGGGAAATGCCAATTAAAGCCACAATGGAACAAAAGTCCGTATCCACCAGGAGGGTAAAACTCAGGCAAATTCACCCTCGGCGGCAAACACCGAGAATGTGGAGCAACCCCCACAAATCACCAGTGAGAAACTCAAGCGTGGCCCTAAGCACACATCCACCACGCAACTCCCTGCTGTCCATCAACCACCGACCCCCACAAATCACCAGTGAGAAACTCAAGCGTGGCCCTAAGTACACATCCACCACACAACTCCCTGCTGTCCATCAACTACCGACCCCCACAAATCACCAGTGAGAAACTCAAGTGCGACCCTAAGCACACATCCACCACGCAACTCCCCGTCGTCCATCAACCACCGACCCCCACAAATCACCAGTGAGAAACTCAGGCGTGGCCCTAAGCACACATCCACCACGCAACTCCCCGCTGTCCATCAAGTACCAAGTGCCTATGTCCACTAACAACGCACACGAGGGAGTTCACAGCCCACAACTGAATCAACGGCGACCAAAGCCCACGGCAGAAAGCGTGGGTAGGCCGGGCGCGGTGGCTCAAGCCTGTAATCCCAGCACTTTGGGAGGCCGAGACGGGCGGATCACGAGGTCAGGAGATCGAGACCATCCTGGGTAACACAGGGAAACCCCGTCTCTACTAAAAATACAAAAACTAGCCGGGCGTGGTGGCGGGCGCCTGTAGTCCCAGCTACTCGGGAGGCTGAGGCAGGAGAATGGCGTAAACCTGGGAGACGGAGCTTGCAATGAGTTGAGATCCGGCCACTGCACTCCAGCCTGGGTGACAGAGCGAGACTCCGTCTCAAAAAAAAAAAAAAAAAAAAGAAAGCGTGGGTAAATGTGGTATCCAAACCAAGGACCAGGATGCCACACACAAGACACACACAACCACGGCATCCAAACCAAGGGCCACAGGGCAATACACAAGACACACACAACCACGTAGACGACTCGAATGCCACAGGCGTTATACCGAGGGGGAGGGGCCAGCTGGCATCCCATGGGAAGAAGTTCTGGCTGCTCCGGACAGGGCACCCTCATGGGGGGGTGAGTCCGAGTGGGGAAAGGGCCCTGACAACAGACTCCAAGGCCAGGGACTCTGGGTGAGGGTCCCATGTGTCCCCTCTGACCCTGCCTTCTGGATGTCCCAGCAGCTTGGCTGTGCCGTCCTGGCTCCATCCTCTTCTCACACAGGGCACCTCCCACCAGCCCCAGGAGGATGGCTTCTCTTCACGGAGGGTCCCTGTCTCCCTGGACTCGGCACTCCTGCTGCACCTGCCTATCCCTTCCCACCGCCAGTCTCAACCACTGAATCACCCTGGAGAAGGTTCCTGAGCTGGGAGCACCGGCCCAGGGCCTGCGAGGGCTCCAGGGCAAGACACACGAGACCCAAGTCAACGGGCACGTGACTCCATGCCTTGAAGGGGCAAGAGAGGCTCGGTTCTGAACTCTAGCGGGAAAGAGACAAAGATCAGGTCCAGGAAAGGGAGTGCCCTGAAGAGGAGCGGAGAAGGCAGGGGTGCACCACAACACCCGGCAGGTCTCTGGAGAACTGTCTAACCTGGCACAGAGCCATCGAACGCCGCAGCCCTGGCCGGGGGGAGACCGCTGGAGTCAAGGGCGGGGCAGGGCTGGGTCAGGGGCAGGATGGGCTGCTGAGGGTCTGGCTGTGCAGGGTGATGGAAGCAGACTCTGAGGGACCGAGCTGGGCAGGGGCAGGCAGCGACAGGCCCACTGCAGCCAAGAGAGCATCCCACCTCCTCAGCCACAGGCTCAGCTGCCCCAGTGAGCGACGCAGGCAGGGGACCTGACAAGACTGTTCGAGGGTCCGACGTCCAGCCAGGCCACTCCCCAGCAGAAGTGGGTTTCGCCTCCTCTCCCCAGGCCCTACTTACTCTTCTCACAGTGCCGGTTCAAGTGCAGGTTGCTGAGATCAGCTTGGAACTGAGGTCCCACCATGATCTCCTGCAAAGCAAGGGCCTGGGAATCAGGACACTGAGGAGCACGCAAGCCGGGCGGGAGGCTGGCTGCAGCGTGCTGTGGCGGGCTCAGGTGGAGGGGCCGCTGCCCAGACCCCAGACCCATCTGTGCAGTCTACCTGCTGATGTCCAGTTCTGGGGTCTGAGGGTGGGAGGCAGAGGCCTGGGTATGTGAGGGGGCTGTGTCCTGACACCCGGCCTGGCAGAGACCCAGACAGGATGTTGGAGGACAAACACTCTGGGTCAGCAGCAGGGACCCAGGCTCCAGTCCAAAGCACCTGGGGCCGGTCCCAGCCCACCCTGAGGTTGAGCAGCACGTCCTCTGAGAAGAGGCACAAACCCAGGGAGAGGGCTCAGCAGGACCCAGCTTCGGTTACTGTGGTCGGGACGGCAGGCTGGGGAGACGGCAGAGCCACGGCCAGGATGCCAGGCTGGGGACACCGCAGAGCCACGGCCGGGATGCCAGGCTGAAGACACCGCAGAGCCACGGCCGGGATGCCAAGCTGGGGACACCGCAGAGCCACGGCCGGGATGCCAGGCTGGGGACACCGCAGAGCCACGGCCGGGATGCCAGGCTGGGGACACCGCAGAGCCACGGCCGGGATGCCAGGCTGAAGACACCGCAGAGCCACGGCCGGGATGCCAGGCTGGGGACACCGCAGAGCCACGGCCGGGATGCCGGGCTGGGGACACCGCAGAGCCACGGCCGGGATGCCGGGCTGGGGACACCGCAGAGCCACGGCCGGGATGCCGGGCTGGGGACACGGCAGAGCCACGGCCGGGATGCCGGGCTGGGGACACTGCAGAGCCACGGCCGGGATGCCGGGCTGGGGACAGGGCAGAGCCACGGCCGGGATGCCGGGCTGGGGACACCGCAGAGCCACGGCCGGGATGCCGGGCTGGGGACAGGGCAGAGCCACGGCCGGGATGCCGGGCTGGGGACAGGGCAGAGCCACGGCCGGGATGCCGGGCTGGGGAGACGGCAGAGCCACGGCCGGGATGCCGGGCTGGGGACAGGGCAGAGCCACGGCCGGGATGCCGGGCTGGGGACAGGGCAGAGCCACGGCCGGGATGCCGGGCTGGGGACAGGGCAGAGCCACGGCCGGGATGCCGGGCTGGGGACACCGCAGAGCCACGGCCGGGATGCCGGGCTGGGGACACGGCAGAGCCACGGCCGGGATGCCGGGCTGGGGAGACGGCAGAGCCACGGCCGGGATGCCGGGCTGGGGAGACGGCAGAGCCACGGCCGGGATGCCGGGCTGGGGACACCGCAGAGCCACGGCCGGGATGCCGGGCTGGGGACAGGGCAGAGCCACGCACCTTCTTACATTTGTTGGCAGGAAGAGAGTCCTCCTCGGTGTCGGAGGAGGCAGAAGAGCCAGGCTCTTTGTCTTCATCAGCCAGGAAATGAGCTTTGGGAAAACAGAGGCAGGTCCCCCAGGGTCCTGCAGCCCGTACAACCCCTCCTCTGGGCAAAGACCCTCCACTCCCACTCTCCATCCGCCTGATCCCCAGGCCGTGACCCTCTCCCTGGCCAGACGCTGGGTACACAGATGGGCCCGGGACCCACGACCCAGGATGCACCTTTGAAGAAAGAGGCCTTCCGTTCTAGGCGGCGGCTGCACCGCGGGGCCCCGAGCCCTCAGCTCCCAGGAAAGCCAGCACAGAGGCTTGTGAGGGAGGACAGTTCTGGGGATGCTGTCCCTGGATCTGCTAGGGGAACCAACACGTTCCCTGCTTGTTTAAACCGAACCGCTCTGAGAGTCCAGGCTCACTGGCCAGCGCAGGGGAGAACAAAGCACCCCCAGGGCTACTGACACTTCCCACCAGGCAGATGCCCTCAACTGTGATGAGCTCTTGGCCTGTGTCAGCCCAAGGACCCTTCGTCAAGCATCACGACTGCCTGGCAGCGGGCCTGGCTGCGGTGGAGGATGGGGACAGAGTCACCTACATCCACTCCGGTTAGGGAAGAGGTCGGAGGCCTCGTGGGAGGTCACGGACGGGGTGAGGTCGTCAGCAGATGACTGTGTCTCTTCCTCTTCTTCCCCTGAAAGCAAATCCTTTGCTATTTGCTCCTTTAAAAAAAAAAAAAAAAAAAAGTAAAGAACATTTTACAGTTTAACAATCTCGCAACATCACTAATGACAACAACAATAAAGAACTGGGAGGGCCCTGAGGCTCACGTGGGGCCGCTGTTCCCATTCTGCAGATAAGGAAACGGAGGTGGAGACGCCACTGAGGGTGCACAGCATCGGGGGAGCAGGGATGAGACGGGGACACGTGGGAGCCCACACCCCGTCACCAGAGCTGGAGACAGGGGCACGTGCCCAGAGTGCGTGGCTCTTTCTCTGCCCGTGCATTTGGTTTTAACCTTCTGCAATGCAGCCCTCCCCTGCTCCCAACACCCAACTCTCAACCTGTGACCTCTGGGTATGGAATGGCAGAAAGACTAGTCCTGGGGAGGCCCCGATGTGCCCCTCCACCCACCCAAGCCAGAATGACTTGTGGCCCGGGGTTAAGGCTAGGGTCCAGCCCCATGCCCGTGGCCATTCCAACCCCGGGGGAGTGGTCACAGGTAGCTACATTCTACTTGTTCTGGGGGCCTTTGTGCCTCTTCTCACTGAACACCCCCTTGCAGAGAGGCAGCCCCAGGCCCCCCCACCTTCTGCTGGGGGCCAGTTCCAGGAAGGGCGCTCACTCACCTTGTCCAGGGTCATGTCCGGGAGGTCAGGGGCCACGTCACCACCCTCACTCTCCCGGTCTGAAATGGGGTCTGATGCCTCGTAGCCATAGAGTGCAAGCAGCTCATCGAAGGGCATGTCGTTGCTCTGAGTTGGGGAAGGGAACAGGGCCCCATCAGGAAGGACTGCTCTGGGGGTTCTTGTCCCCGTCCTCTTGCCTGAGCCTCGCTGGCCACAACCAGGGCCACTCTGTCACACCCACAGCAACTCTCCGCATGGCAGCACTCTCCAGCCAGACCTCAGGCCCAGTCTTTCATCCAAGAGCTCCCTCACAATCCCTCAGAGAGGCACCAGAGCCTAGGGGTCACCGGCCAGGGAAGAGGGCACCACCCTGCCCACAATGCCTCCTTGCACAGGGTGAATTACAGGAATACAAGGATGGTGCGACACAGGGTGAATTACAAGAATACAAGGATGCTGTGACATCTAGCAATTTACTATTGTAATTCCACATCAATATATCAAAGGTGAAAAAAGGTATCTGAAAAAGGCATTTGGTAAAATCTGACATCTATTCCTGATTTAAAAAAAAAAAAAAAAAAAAGAACCCTCAGAAAACTACACAAATAAGCCGGACACAGTGGCTCACACCCGTAATCCCAGTATTTTGGGACGCCAAGGCAGGCGGATCACTTAAGGCCAGGAGTTCGAGACCAGCCTGGGCAACATAGCAAAACCGTCTCTACTAAAAATACAAAAATTAGCTGTGCTTGGTGGCGCCCGCCTGTAGTCTCAGCTACTCGGGAGGCTGAAGCATGAGAATCACTTGTACTCGGGAGATGGAGGGTGTAGTGAGCCAAGATCACACCACTGCACTCCAGCCTGGGTGGCAAAGTGAGAATCTGTCTCAAAATAAAAAAAAAAAAAAGAAGAAACACTGTTGTGATGCTCTAAGCCAACGCAACATGACAAGTAGCAATAAGGTGTGTAATTCCTGGGAAGGAAGAGATACGAACTATCATTCTCTCCACCGTTGCTTTCAAAGCCTTCTGTCCTCCCTTGTGTGAGCCTCTACTCCACAGAGGCTAGTCCTGCCGGCTCAGACTCTACCCTGACCCCTGCGGGTCACACTTTCAGCTTCCAACTTCCTGAACACTCCCTCTCATTCTCTCAAGATGTCAGCACTGGCCTCCCCTCCACCCCAGCTCCTGCCCAGACTCATCCTGGGGGCTTCAAGTTCACATAGAAATCTCCCAGACTAGCTGGGCGCGGTGGCTCACACCTGTAATCCCAGCACTTTGGGAGGCCGAGACGGGCGGATCACAAGGTCAGGAGATCGAGACCATCCTGGCGAACACAGTGAAACCCCGTCTCTACTAAAAATAAAAAAAACTAGCCAGGCGTGGTGGCGGCGCCTGTAGTCCCAGCTACTCGGGAGGCTGAGGCAGGAGAATGGCGGGAACCCGGGAGGCGGAGCTTGCAGTGAGCCGAGATCGCGCCACTGCACTCCAGCCTGGGCGACAGAGCGAGACCCCGTTTCAAAAAAAAAAAAAAAGAAAAGAAAAGAAAGAAACTTCCCAGCCTAGTCCCAGCCCTTCCCCAGGTGGAACATCTGCACCGAGTCCCCCTTTTGTTCTCACAGGACCCCGTGGACAGAACAGATTATGTATGCCCATTACCTTCAGGATTATGCAGGCGGGAGGGCTGACGCACTGGTCCAGAGGCCCTTGGGTTGCCTGGACCTTTCCAGAGTAGCCCGAGGTGAAGCCCCTTTCCTAAGAACACTCAGCCGTGATTTCTGTTTTTGGCTTCATTGATGCCTGCACTGATGGTGCAGCATTGGCAGCCGGCAAGAGCCCAGGGCTCTGTGGAAGCCACGGCCGGTGCACCCCTGCTGTCACTGCTGTCACATTCCTCACAGAACAAAAGCAAACACCCCAGCTTCACTTCAGAAGATGCTGGATGCTGCATGGACAGCCGGGCACGGTGGCTCACGCCTGTAATCCCAGCACTTTGGGAGGCCGAGGCAGGTGGATCACAAGATCAGGAGTTTGAGACCAGCCTGGCCAACATGGAGAAACCCTGTCTCTACCAAAAATACAAAAATTAGCCAGGCGCGGTGGTGGGTTCCCGTAATCCCAGCTACTCGGGAGGCTGAGGGAGAAGAATCACTTGAACCTTGGAAGCAGAGTTTGCAGTGAGCCGAGATCGCGCCACTGCACTCCAGCCTTGGTGACGAGAGCAAGACTCCATCTCAAAAAACAATAAAAGAAGGTGCTGGACAAAATGAGCATTTTGTTAAGTCTCATCCTGCACAGATGTTTCCATGTGCTGTGAGGGCGTGGGAAGCATGCAGCATGCACCTGCTGCATACCAAAGCGAGGTGGTTCCTTCAAGGAACCACATGCATGGAATGAGTGGTGAGGCGAAGAGGCTGTTCCTGGTCGTTTCACCTCAAAGAATGCTGGCCAACTACAGTCGCTTAGACAGGCACCTGGCAGGCGCTGCCTTGTATGCAAGCCAGGGGGCTGTTACTTCAAAGGAAACAGCTGACCGTAACTGCCACAGGTAAAACCCAAGATTTTGAAAAACTTAGGTTTGACAACATGAACTTGCCAACTTTCCAATATTTAAAAAACTTGTGATAAGGCTGGTGGTGGTATTAACTGTTACAGTCAACCTCAACCCCCAACATGACTATAGTTGGAGATAGGGCCTTTACAGAGGTAATTAAGGTTTGACGAGGCCATGAGGGTGGGGCCCTGATCCAACAGGATTAGTGTCCTTTTAACAAAAACACCAGAGGGCTCCTTCTTGTTCTCTGTCCACCCTGCAAGGACACAGCGAGCCAGTGAGAGAGCCAGCACCAGAACCCACTCAGTTGGACCCTGGTCGTGGACTTTTCTGCCTCTTGAACAATGAGGTTCACTGATACGGTCTCAGATTCCACAACTACTCTCTACAAAACTCCCACTTGATGAGTTTGGCTGTTAGCATCAAGGAAGATACCCACAATTATCTGAAAAGCTGTTAAATACTTACTTTTTTCAACAACAGATCTGAGGCTATGTTTGTACTTCAACCATAAGAGCCTATCACAAGAGATTAACGTCTCCCTTAAAAGACAGAAACTGGCCGGACATGGCTCCTGCCTGTATTCCAAGCATTTTGGGAGGCTGAGGTGGCAGGATCACTCTGAGGTCAGCAGTTCGAGACCAGCCTGGCCAACATGGTAAAACCTCATCTCTACTAAAACTACAAGTTAGCCAGGCATGGTGGTGGGCGCCTGTAGTCCCAGCTACTCAGGAGGCTAAGGCAGGAGAATCACTTGAACCCAGGAGGTAGAGGTTGCAGTGAGCCGAGATGGCGCCACTGCACTCCAGTCTGGGCAACAGAGCAAGACTCTGTCTCAAATAAAAGAAAAAGACAGAAACTGGGTCAGGTACAGTGGCTCACACCTATAGGCAGAAAAACTGCTTGAGACCAAGAGTTCAAGACCAGCCCTAGCAACATAGCAAGAACTCTACAAAAAATAAAATAAAAAAGTTGGTGAGGCACGGTGGCGTGCGACTATAGTCCCAGCTACTCAGGAGGCTGAGGCAGGAGGATCCCTTGAGCCCAGGAGTTCGAGGCTGCCATAAACTATGATTGCACCACTGCACTCCAACCTAGGCAACAGAGTGAGATCCTGTCTCAAAAAAAGTAAGTTTTTTAAAGACAGAAGCTTGGCCAGGCGCGGTGGTTCACATCTGTGATTCAGCACTTTGGGAGGCCGAGCTGGGTGGATCACGAGGTCATGAGTTTGGGACCAGCCTGGCCAACATGGTGAAACCCCGTCTCTACTAAAAATACAAAAATTTGCCGAGCGTGGTGGCATACACCTGTGGTCCCAGCCACTCGGGAGGCTGAGGCAGGAGAATCGCTTGAGCCCAGGAGGCGGAGGATGCAGTGAGCCGAGATCGCACCAACTACACTCCAGCCTGCGAAACAGAGCGAGACTCCAACTCATAAAAAAAGGACAGAAGTTGGATTTTCACATTGGCTTCTCCGTTCAAAGACATTTGGAAAACTAAAAATTAATTCTTCTCACTAATTTTTTTCTTTTGGTACAGAATTTTTTTTCATTTTCATAAAAATATTTATTAACATGTAACTGATTTATTCATGTCATTTTAAAATGAGTTACTGAATAAGTATTTTTACATGTCAATTTTTTTTTTTGAGACAGAGTCTTGCTTTGTCCCCCAGGCTGGAAGTGCAATGGCCCGATCTCGGCTCACTGCCACCTCTGCCTCCCAGGTTCAAGTGATTCTCCTGCCTCAGCCCCTTGACTGGCTGGATTACAGGCGCCCGCCACCACGGCCACCTAATTTTTGTATTTTTAGTAGAGACGGGGTTTCACCACATTGGTCAGGCTGGTCTTGTACTCCTGACCTCAGGTGATCTACCCGCCTCGGCCTCCCAAAGTGCTGGAATTACAGGCGTGAGCCACTGCACCTGGCCTGTTATTTATTTATTTTTTTTGGGACAAGATCTTGCTATGTTGCCCAGGCTGGCCTCAAACTCCTAGGCTCAAGAGATCCACCCAAAGTGCTGGGATTACAGGTGTGAGATACCACGCCCGAAAATTTTTGTATTTTTAGTAGAGACAGCGTTTCACTATGTTGGCCAGGCTAGGCTCAAACGCCTGACCTGGTGATTTGCCCACCTCGGCCTCCCAAAGTGTTGGGATTACAGGCGTGAGCCACCACGTCCAGCCAATTTATGTCAGTTTTAACTTTTCATATAATAAAAAAGCAATAGATAAAGCACATTAACAAAGCCCCTCGAAGCTCTCCATTTTTTTTTTTTTTTTTTGAGAAAGGATCTCACTCTGTCGCCCAGGCTGGAGTGCAATGGCGTGATCTCAGCTCAATGCAACCTCCACCTCCCAGGTTCAAGTGATTCTCCTGCCTCAGCCTCCCGAGTATCCAGGACTACAGACGTGCACCACCACGCCTGACTAATTTTGTATTCTTTTTTTTTTTTTTGAGACAGAGCCTTGCTGTGTGGCCCAGGCTGGAGTGCAGTGGCGCACGATCTCAGCTCACTGCAAGCTCTGCCTCCTGGGGTTCACGTCATTCTCCCGCCTCAGCCTCCCGAGTAGCTGGGAATACAGGTACCCACCACCACACCCGGCTAATTTTGTTTTCGTATTTTTAGTAGAGACGGGGTTTCACCATGTTAGCCAGGATGGTCTCGATCTCCTGACCTCGTGATCTGCCCACCTCGGCCTCCCAAAGTGCTGGAATTACAGGCGTGAGCCACTGCGTTCAGCCTAGTTTTTTTTGTTTTGTTTTGTTTTGTTTTTTGAGACGGAGTCTCACTCTGTCTCCCAGGCTGGATGGAGTGCAGTGGTGCGATCTTGGCTCACTGCAAGCTCCACCTCCAGGGTTCACGCCATTCTCCTGCCTCAGCCTCCCGAGTAGCTGGGGCTACAGATGCCCCCCAACCACGCCCGGCTAATTATTTGTATTTTTAGTACAGTCGGGGTTTCACCGATGGTCTCGATCTCCCGCCCTCGTGATCCGCCTGCCTCGGCCTCCCAAAGTGCTGGGACTACAGGCGTGAGCCACCGCGCCCGGCCTGAAACTCTCAATAATTTTTAAGAGTACAAAGTGGGTTCTGAGACCAGAAGATTTGAGAGCAGTTGGCTTAATCCCTGACCACTGTACTGCTCAGACAGCCCCATGAAAGACCTGGTCTTTCACCTGAATTTCAGCTCCTAGGACAGCATCTGGCACTTTGCAAAAAGATGTACAATTTGGCACTTACCAATGTGGAATCTGAGCCGCACAGAAACTGTGAGGCTTACCCCCGAGGGCTCCACCCAACACAGGGGCGGGATCACCTTGGCCAAGTACCTGGGAGATGAAGTCCTTCTCCAGCTCCTCCTTGGGCTTCTCTGGGCACCTCGAGGCCTCCTCGCACTCTCCCTGAACACTGTAGTTCTGTGACAGGATCTCTGCGAGGTTGAACTGATGGTCTCCAGAGCCCATGGACACCACTGGGGAGAAGACAGCAGCCCACGTGAGCACCTTGCCTCACCCGTCCCAACCATCCTGCCGAGACTACGGACGCCTGGGGTAGGAGGAGCCCGAGGGATGAGGCCCTCTGCACGCTGCCAGGATCAGCCTCCCACGAGGGGACCCGACAGGACGCCCCACGACGGACGCACACAGGAGCACGGCTGGTGAGCAGCACACACAGTCCAAGGATTTTTTGGGGGGGCGGGGGTGTCTCTTTCTGAGAGACTGCCTGTCTTCCTGAACAGAGAAGCCTGCGAGGGTTTGGGGAGCGAGTGGACTGGAAAGAGACCGACATCTGTCTCATTAGGGTGGAAGGAGCAGCAGGACTCAGTGGAGCTGGGTTCACACCGGGCTCCACGACTCCTCACACGGGGGGACGCTGAACTCTCACCTGCACAGCTCAGTACAGCATCAAGGAGCATGCAGGGACGGCACCAATGGGGCCTCGACAACGCCAGTCCCTGATGCTCCATCTGCAGGGTCACATACGGCAGACATGCGAGGTACACGGCCCAACAGACGGCCGCTGTCATCAGATCCAGGGTTTCCCCAAAAGAACAGGGGTGTGTCACCATTCCTCAGCATGTTTAGTCTCCAATTAGGCAAATTTTTAAGCAAACAAAGGAAACAGCTGGGGCTCAATCAATCCAGACAGGGAGCAGTGTAGCCCAAGGCTGCAAGCCTGAGGGCCTGGGAGCCCAGGGCAGAAGGCCTCTAGGGCAGCCGCACAGCCTGCACGGCTGGGCACACAGGTGTGCACCACACACAGCCCATGCACAGAACATGCAGCTGCGGGGCCAGAGGCCCGCAGAAGGAGCCCAGCCAGGGGAAGAAAGAACAGTCACAGAGACCCTTGCCCTACAGCATCACCTCCTCCCCGTGGGCCCAACACAGGTGGCCAGGAGGCGGGCATGGGACCTTGATGCCCACTGGGCAAGCAGCAGCGCGGGAAGGTGCAGGGAACCCGGGGTGCTGCCTGTCGCGCCACCCCCCACCTTCTCAGCCCCGGCTCCCTCAGCAAGCCGCCCCTTCCCGACCCCCTGGCGAGGTAAAGCAGCCTCAGCTCGGTGCAGCTGCGCCTGGGGCCTCCGCTGGGGGTGCTGCCGGGGCTCCCGGCCCCTGCTAAAGAACAGGACGACAGAGTCCTGACCACTCTGCCCCACAGCTCCATCTGAACGGGTGGGAGCTGGGACACTCTGGACTCTGGAAGCCAGTGTGCTGGTCCACAGCTCAGCCAGACCCAGCAGGTATTCTGTCTCTCACAGCCACAAAGGCCTCGGCGGACTTGAGCAGGGGGAGGAGGAAGGAAGGTACCTGCTGTTGTCTGCAAGCCAGGCTCCCCGGGGCACAGGCTGTGCTCGAGGCAGGAGACCACGCGAGGACTCTGCCTCCCCAGCGAGGAGGCCTGCGAAGGAAGAGAGGCAGGGTTAGCTCGGCCAGCCGAAAACCTGCTGCTGGACATCACAGTGTGGCAGCCAAGAGCAAGCGCTGGTCAGAGCCCAGTCCCCGGTGACCCAGGGAAGCGGCTTTGTCTCCACCTCTGAGGGCTGGGGGGCACTAAGGGCAGCACACGTGTGTGGCCACCGCTCGTCCCGCCTCCCACCAAGGACCACGCACGGGGTGGAGGCGTTCTCGCCCAGGGCAGGACATGCATCATATGACACTGAAAACTGCCCTAACACAGGCCACGGTCCTGACCCATGTGGCAACCTGGACGCAGCTCAAGAACAGCATGCGCTGGGAGGGAAGCCAGACACCAACGGCCACAGCGGAGGGTCCACTGATACAAAACATCCAGAACAGGCCAATCCACAGACAGAAAGGAGCCAGGGAGAGAGCCAGTGGGAGCGTGACTGCTAACGGGGACGGGGCTTCTGAGGATGACGGAATGTTTCAGAATTAGATAGAGGGGATGGTTGCAGGGCCATGAATACACTAAAAATCAATGAATTATAAACTTTAAAATGGGTATATTTTATAGTTTGTCAATCACCTCAATTTTTTTTATAAAAAGGCAAACAAAACCAATGTAAGTTACCATTATCACAATGTTCAATATCTTTCTTTTTTTTTTCTTTGAGACAGAGCCTTGCTGTCACCCAGGCTGGAATGCAGTGGCGCCAACCTCCGCCTCCCGGGTTCAAGTGATTCTCTTCTCTCAGCCTCCCGAGTAGCTGAGACTACAGGTGCCCGCCACCACGCCCAGCTAGTGTCTGTATTTTTACTAGAGACGGGGTTTCACCACGTTGCCCAGGCTGGTCTCAAACTCCTGACCTCGTGATCCACCCGCTTCGGCCTCCCAAAGCGCTGAGATGACAGGTGTGAGCCACCACAAGAAGTCACCATATCTCTCATGTACATAAACACAAAAACCCTCAACAACATACTAGCAAACTGAACCCTACAACATCTAAAGAAGATTGTAAGCCATGACCAAGCAAGATTCATCGCAGGGAGGCGAGGTCGATTTAACATCCAAAAGTCAGTTAATTAATACATCACGTCAATAAAATAAAAACCAAAACACAGGATCATCTGAACATACCCAATCCAACAAAACCCAATACACTTCATAACGAAAAATACCCAACAAACTCAGAACAGAAGGGAGCTTCTCAACCTGACAAAGAGCGTCTCGGACAAACCCACACTTATCCACTTATCATCGCCCTCAACGGTCGCAGGCTGCTTTCTCCTTCACACCATGAGCGTAACATGTACTCTCACCTCTCATGCTAAACGGAGTGCCGGAGGGGGCAGTCAGTGTAAGAACATCAAATAAAAAGAATCAAGATTGGTAAGGAAGCCAGGCACGCTGGCTCACGCCTGTAATCCCAGCACTTTGGGAGGCCTAGGCGGGCAGATCACTTGAGGTCAGGAGTTCAAGAACAGCCTGGCCAACATGGTGAAACCGTGTCTCTACTAAAAACACAAAAAAATTAGCCAGACATCGTGGCATGTGCCTCTAATCCCAGCTACTCAGGAGGCTGAGGCAGGAGAATTGCTTGAACCAGGGAGGCAGAGGTTGCAGTGAGCCAAGATGATGCCACTGTACTCCACCCTGGGCAACAGAGCAAGACTCCATCTCAAAAAAAGAAAAAAAAAAGGCTGGGCGAGGTGGCTCACGCCTGTAATCCCAGCACTTTGGGACGCCGAGGTGGGCAGATCATGAGGTCAACAGATGGAGACCATCCCGGCCAACAAGGTGAAACCCTGTCTCTACTAAAAATATAAAAATTAGCTGGGTGCATGGCGAGTGCCTGTCATCACAGTTACTCGGGAGGCTGAGGCAGGAGGATCACTTGAACCCAGCAGGCAGAGGTTGCAGTGAGCCGAAATCGTGCCACTGCACTCCAGCCTGGCGATACAGCAAGACTCCGTCTCAAAAAAAAAAAAAAAAAAAAAAAGGATTGGTAAGGAAGAAGTAACACAATCTCTGTGAGGGTGCTGGTGACATGATCTGAAAAACTGTTCAAACTAAAGTGAGTTCAGCAAGGATGCAGTACATAAAATTAATACATATAAATCCATTTTATTTCTATATAAAAGCAACAAATATAAAAAGAACAATGCCATTTACAATAGCATCAAGAGAAGTGTGAAATGTGTAGAATACTCTGAGTGAACAAAGCAGTGTTAGAAGGAGGATCTAAGGGAATGAAAAGGCATCCCATGTTCATGGCTGGGAAGACAACATTAAGACAGCAACGCCCCCACTGATTGACACATTCAACACCATCTCTATCAGAACCCTAGTTGGCTTCTTTGTAGAAACCCACGAGCCGATTCCAAAAAGCAAATGGAAGCTCAAGGTACCCAAAACAGCCCAAACAATCTTGAAACAATACTTCCCGATTTCAAAATTCACCACAAAGCCACGGCAAAAACACTGTGGTACTGCCATAAGGACAGCACAAATATCAAAGAACTAGAACTGAGAATCCAGAAATACACGCACACATTCACAGTCAACTGCATTTCAACAAAGGTATCAAAACACTTCCATGGGGAATGAACAGTCTTTAACAAATGGTACTGGGACAGTGGAATATCCACGTGCAAAAGAAAGAAGGTGGACCCCATCTCACACCATATGCAAAAATTACCTCAAAATGGATCAAAGCCCTTAAATATAAGAGCTAAAACCATACAACTTTTAGGAGAAAATATATGGATAAATATTTGCAACCTTTTGACTGAATCTACAAATGTGGGGGAAAAAAAATTGTGACCCTGGATTTGGCAATGGTTTCTTAGATAAGACACCAAAATCTCAAGTGGCCAAAAACAAACTAACAACAAAAACGGATAAACAACTTCACCAAAATTAAAAACTTTTGCGCTTCAAAGGACGCTATCAAGATAGTGAAAGGACAACTCAGAGAATAGGAGAAAATACCTGAAAAATCATCTATCTGATAAGGAACTTGTTCTCAGAATATATAAAAAACTTTTACAACTCAATAAGGAAAAGATAATCCCATTGAAAAATGGGCAAAGGATCTGAACAGATATTTCTCCAAAGAGAACACACAAATGGCCAATAAGCACAGGAAAAGATGCTCAATGTAAATCAGGGAAAAGCAAGCAAAATCCACACTGTGATACCACTTCCTAATCAGAGAATAACTGTGCTCAAAAAGACAGATAATAACAAGTGTTGTCAAGAATGTGGACAAACTGGAACTCTCCTGTGCCCTGAAAATAATGCAGCCACTCTGCAAAACAGTCCAGCAATTCCTCCAAAAGCTAAATAGTATTTAACCATGTGGCCCAGGTCAGGGTCCTAATATCCATCAGCTGACAAAAACAAAACAAAGGTCTAGCAATCGGGCAGAGGAAGGACGCACCGACCGACTACCACGTGGACGTATCTCAAAAGACTCCTGCTCCTGAAAACAGCCAGACACGAAAGGCCACGCATCGTATGACTCATTTTATCCCAAATGTCTAGAGCAGGCAAATCCGTGGAGACAGAAAATGGATTCCTGGTGGAAAGGGGCTGGGGGTCGATGTGGGGTTTGGGGAGTGACCACTAAGGGGTGTGGGGTTCCTTTTGGGGTGATGAAAATGTTCTAAAATTGACTGTGATGGTGGCTGCACCACTTGGCGAATACACGAACAACCACGGAACTGGACACATTAAAATGGTGAACTGTATGGTAAACGAATTATACCTCAGTAAAGCTGTTGCCAAAAAGAGTAGATTAAAATATTTAATGAAGTTTAAAAACTTGTGTAGTAAGAATTGCAACGTTTCTTCACAGGTCCTCAGAGGTGGTATAATCATTCCCTTCATAAGAAAAACAAGGAACCAAGCTCAAAGAGATAGAGTCAGTTACCCAAGCTCACACAGCAAGTTGCGTGGTGCAGTTACAAAGTGGAGCTCAGGCCGGCGGCCTGCAAACCCTTTCCGGCCCGTCACACTGGGGAGCACAAAGGGGAGCACAATTGACCCTTGAACAATGCGGGGGTTACGGGTGCCAACCCTCCACACGAGTGAAAACCCCCGCATAACTTCTGACCCCCCAAAACTTTATTGATAGCCTCCTGTTGGTCGGGAGCATTACTGATAACATCAACAGTTGATAAATATGTATTTCGTATGTTGTATTATGTACTGTATTCTCACAAAAAAAGGAAACTACAGAAAAAGTTACGAACAAAATTGTCAGGAAGAGAAAGTATACTCCCTATTCACCAAGTGGGAGTGGACCATCCCGAACGTCTTCGTTCTCCTCCTCTTCACACTGAGCAGGCTGAGGAGGAAGACGAGGGGTTGGTCCTGCTGTCTCAGGTGGCACAGGTGGAAGGAAATCCACGTATCAGTGACCCGTGCAGTTCAAGCCCGTGAGGTTAAAGGGTCAACTGTCCAGCAAAGCCACGGAAGGGAGCTGGGGCAGTCACTGGGCCTGGAGTGACTCCGGCAACAAGGCCGGCAAGGACCGAGGAGAAGTGGAGAGTGACACCACCCATCCAACTTCAGAAAGCTGAGCTCTGTGGTGGCAGAGGGCACACAGAAGGCAGAGGGAAGGAAGAGCCAGCAGGGCCCCCAGTGGGAAGGGGCCACGGGGACTTGAAGCAAGTGGCACAGAGCACATGGCAGCTGCAGGGGCAACTCACGCCTCCTGCCTGGGGTTGGTCCGGGTCCCACCGAGATGGCCTCACCTCTCTCAGGACACAGCAGGTGGCCACCAGCCACAACCACTCCGCACAGCCACACGCGGTGTGACGCCACAGTGACAGCATCCTAAGTGACCTCTGCAATCATCCTCGGTCCTCTCTAGCACCCTCTGGGTAGGGGTCGAGGCAGGCTCTCTGGGCAACAGTTCCTGCCTCAGTCAGGGGCTGGCTTTCTACTCCTGCAACCAGGAGCCTAACAAGGGGCAGGCAGGCGACCACATCAAACGAGGCCCCAGTCCGGACGGCGAGTTGACAACAACCCCGCAGGCTCGAGATCCACACCGAGCCCCCGGAGAGGCGGTCTGCAGGGTCTGAGGAGGATCTGGCCCTTATCTGACTTGCCATTTAACAGGAGAGCTAAGGCAGAGAAGGGCAAAGAGGGAAGCGGCTGGGAATGACAAAGGGCCACCAACAGGGAGGCTCTGAGCAGCCTGGGATCCCCAAGTTCATTTCCGGGTGACTCCGAGCTCCTGGAACTTAACACGGAATACGGACTTCATGGATCTTCTTCCTCCTGCTGCCCCTGCCTGGTGTCCAGGTGCAAGTCTACTCTCAAAGCGGGTTCCCAGAGACCCTATTTCACTCACTGAGAACACTCCGCATGCTTCCCTCTGAGTTCACTCCCAGGAAAGACAAAGTCCTCTGTTTTGTCAAAGTGGAAGCAGGAAAAAGATAGGGAGCAGGCCAAGGGTATTCCAGGCAACAAAAAAAGCGAAGGAAGCGCAAACAGCATTCTAGAAACAAGGTCCAGAGGACAACAGGCCACAGACCCAGGCATCCACCAGGGTCTTCAGGGAGCAGAAGCAGCAGGCAGCTACTCAGCATAAAGCCTGCACCAGAGGCCTGAGTGCAGAGCAGACCAGCCCTTCTCCCAGGGCAGCCCCCAAAGGTGGAGACTGCACCAGAAAACACAAGGGGCCACCCTTGTAAGCTTAACCACACATGACAGGGCGGCAGGTTCCACTCGCCAAGATGGCTGCACCTACCCCTCCCATGCCACAAGCTCTCCCCAGTGTGACTGGACCCTCCTCCCCATCCACACCAACTCAAGTACCAGGCCTTTGCTGGACCGCCCAGCATCCCACTCCTCCGTCTGACCATCGCACCCTGGGCGCCCACTCTGGGCTCAGCAAGGCAGTGGCGAGGTGGTTAACCCGAGAAACAAGTTCCACCTGCCTCCACCCACATGGTGTTGCTAGTTTTGGACACAGATAACAAACGAGTGGACATGTATGGCACCAAGAAGAGAAAACAGGGCGCAGGAGCTCTGCAACTGTGGGTCAGGGAAGGCCTGGGGGGCCTGAGTAGAGGTTGAACCATTCGTTGGCAGCGCCCAAAGGGGTAGAGTGCACCAGCAAACAGGAGCCCAGGGCCCTAGACTCGGGGGATCAGTGGGGACCACCCCACAGGGCTGCGGGACTCAGCAAGGAGGACCATTTTATCCCAGGGAGCATGAAAAGCCGTGGATGGTTTTAGGCAAGAGCAAAAGACCGTGCTCTTAGGTTTTTTGTTTTTTTTTTTTGAGACGGAGTCTCACTCTGTCGCCCAGGCTGGAGTGCAGTGGCCGGATCTCAGCTCACTGCAAGCTCCGCCTCCCGGGTTCACGCCATTCTCCTGCCTCAGCCTCCCGAGTAGCTGGGACTACAGGCGCCCGCCACCTCGCCCGGCTAGTTTTTTGTATTTTTTAGTAGAGACGGGGTTTCACCGTGTTAGCCAGGATGGTCTCGATCTTCTGACCTCGTGATCCACCCGTCTCGGCCTCCCAAAGTGCTGGGATTACAGGCTTGAGCCACCGCGCCCGGCCAGTGCTCTTAGGTTTTTTAAAGATTAATCTAGTAGAGTATGAAGCATTCCCATCTGCCACTCTGGTGCTTATGATTATTCTGGGATACTGATACATAATAAAGTAACTAGTACTGATTATGTGCTATTAAGTTGCAAATTGCCATTTTTATGGGTTAAAAACAGCGGAATATTGTCAACTTCACAAGGTTCAACTTGTATGTACAAGCCATTGCGGCAGGACCTCATCAGACCTCCTAGCTCTGAAGATCGACCATTAACTTCCCATTTCAGAGATGAGGGAAAGGAAGTTCTGCGTCACTGGGCAGCCTGCCCAAGACCACACAGAACAAGTCCGGTGGTCAGAGAGGCTGCCACGGCTCCTCACGCTCAGCGTCCTCACACTAGTTGGTCCGAACGCATCCACCTCTCTCTCTGACCAGACTCTGGATCCCTGTAGCACAGGCCCTGTCGGCTCCATTCACTGCGAGATCCTCAGGCTGAGGACAGAGCAGGACCGCCTTAGAAAAATCAAATTCAGGCCGGGCGCGGTGGCTCAAGCCTGTAATCCCAGCACTTTGGGAGGCTGAGACGGGCGGATCACGAGGTCAGGAGATCGAGACCATCCTGGCGAACACGGTGAAACCCCGTCTCTACTAAAAAAATACAAAAAAAACTAGCCGGGCGAGGTGGCGGGTGCCTGTAGTCCCAGCTACACGGGAGGCTGAGGCAGGAGAATGGCGTAAACCCGGGAGGCGGAGCTTGCAGTGAGCTGAGATCCGGCCACTGCACTCCAGCCCCGGCGACAGAGCAAGACTCCGTCTCAAAAAAAAAAAAAAAAATCAAATTCACTCGACAGGGCACCACCCCAAACTGTAAAACAGGGTTACCAGGAGCAGCCAGACCACAAGGAGCTCAGCGCAGGGCGGAACAGCCACACGGCAGGTCTGGGGGAGGCTGGCTTGGGAGTCTGACTTGTGCCATCCCAGACACAGAGCTACCTGCGAGGCCATGTGTGTTGCCCAAATGCCACCCCACTCCCAGCAAAGATGCCAGGAGCACAACTCATTGGACGACCACGTCGCTGCAGGGCCACTGGGAGACGCGGCTTCTGCCTCCGAGCCTGGAGGCCAGCCACCATCCGCATGGGGACTGTCTCTCTAAACGTCTCCTCCAAAAGAACTCACTCTTTTTTTTTTTTTTTGAGACGGAGTCTCGCTCTGTCACCCAGGCTGGAGTGCAGTGGCCGGATCTCAGCTCACTGCAAGCTCCGCCTCCCGGGTTCACGCCATTCTCCTGCCTCAGCCTCCCGTGTAGCTGGGACTACAGGCGCCCGCCACCTCGCCCGGCTAAGTTTTTGTATTTTTAGTAGAGACGGGGTTTCACCGTGTTAGCCAGGATGGTCTCGATCTCCTGACCTCGTGATCCGCCCGTCTCGGCCTCCCAAAGTGCTGGGATTACAGGCTTGAGCCACCGCGCCCGGCCAAGAACTCACTCTTGATGAAGGAGATCTGCCTGGTGAGATCTGGCCTAGCATCGAGACACCTACCCTGTCTCTGGCACAAACACAGGGCCTGCTACTGCCCCTGAGGTCGTCACCAGGGGGAGAGAATGGCCAGGCCTGCCTTCCACAACACCCACTCGTATGGTGCCAAGACATAAACACGCAACGTGGCACCAGGGCCAGGCCGCAGTTCCAACCCCGGCTTCCCATGAGGCGGCTGTGCCCGGCTGGGTGGGCACCTTTTCCTACGGGCCCCTGCGGCCCAGACAGGATCCGCTCTTGAGTCTGCCTGCCTGTCTTAACTTCTGCACACACAAGTCATGCACTGAGTCCCACCGACTGACACCTCGCAGCCGCCGCGCCTTCGCCTACATTCTCTCTTTCCGTCTTCACCGGGACCCTCTAGAGTGAAAGTTAAGTCCACACAGGCTCACCCACCACTCCGACATCCAAAAAAGCTCCAAAAGCGGAAGTTTCTTCCTTCCTGGTTTGACCTGACACGAAGCTATCTGTTGTCTTATCCTAGACAGTCCTAGGTGTGTGTGATCAAACATCACAGTCCAAAATCCCACAGATCCTCAAATCGCAAAAATTCTGGATTCCAAAATATAGCTGGCCCCCGGCTTGTTTCCAGGACGAGGGAGGAGGCTCCAGAAGTAACTTCGTGCCCGGGAGAGGCTGGTCCAACTCTGCTGAGATCAGCCCCGACGCTCTCTAGGCCCCGGCGGAC
This sequence comes from Macaca mulatta, assembly GCF_049350105.2. Lineage (NCBI taxonomy): Eukaryota > Metazoa > Chordata > Mammalia > Primates > Cercopithecidae > Macaca > Macaca mulatta. The sequence continues at coordinate 997,962 of NC_133424.1, forward strand.
CCACCCACCCTGCGCCCAGTTTGTGCCAGGCGGGTCCGCGTCGGGGGTTCAAATCCCGCCCTGGGTCTGACCCAGCCCCGCCGGGGGGCTCGCGGGCGGCGTTGGCGCGGTGGGTCCACCGGGATCCCGACGGGGAGCGCGGGGCGCCCGGCGGCCCCAGCACTTGGCAAAGTTGGCAAACGCGCGGGAGGGGAGGCCTGCGCGCCGCGGGGCCGGGGCCGGGAACGGGAGTCGGACCCTGGAGCGGGGCCGCGCGCCCACCGGACCCCAGACCCCGGCCCCGCCCCGCGTCCCTCCCCTCCCCCACTCCGGCCCCCGCCCGCCCCGCGCCGCCGCGCATGCGCACTGCAGCCCGCGATGTGGCAGCCGGGGGAGTGGGGGGGGCCGGGCCGGGGGCGGCCGCCGACGGAGCCCCGCGCCCCTCCGGCCCCGGAAGGGCCAGGCGCCCCGGCCGGCCTCAGAGCTCCAGAGCGGGGCTCTCTGTCCCCGGGGCCCACTGCGAGGCAGAGCCACGGCTGCGGGGGGCGCGGACGCGCGGGGGCGGGGGGCCGGCTCCCCCGGCCCGCTCACTCACCTCCGCCATGGCCGTGTGTGCGCGGGAGGCGGCGGCCGCGCCGGGATCCCCGGATGCGGGGCCGCGCACTCATTGGCTGTGGAGCCTGGAGGGCGGGGTCGGGGCGGAGCCTGGAGGGGGCGGAGAGCGGGCCGGGCGCGTAGTAGGTGCGCGGGCGCGGGCGCGCAGCCGAGCGTAGCCGGCGCCTTGTGGCGAGCTTGCGGTGTCTTCCCGGCCGTCTCTGCTGGACCCTGGCCTTGGCCTTGGCGGAGGAGGATGCATTCCATAAAAATACGAAGTCCTGATAATCACACCTGCGTGGGGACCACGTGGGCCCGTGTGACCTCTCCAATCCCTTGGGTGCTCACAGTTAATACCCCGCGTTGCAGACTAGGAAACTGAGGCCCAGGGCGACTGGCCACCCAGAGTGTCAGTGATAGAGCCAGAATTGGTGTCCGGCCGGCGTGGTTCTGGAACTTTCTGCACTTTTGCACCCGTGATGAGCAAACTAGCGCGCGGAGGAACCAATTGGGGAGCTTGGGAACATGCACCCGCCGGAGAGCCCAAGGCGGGAGGCAGGGAGGTGGGCTTGACCCCAGGGCCATTTGGCTCTGCAGCCCGTCGTTGTTTCGCAGATTGAACATTTCTGGAACACGTGCACGTTCTGATCCTGTGCTAGGCCGGGGGGTGGGGGGGATTTGATGGAGACAGCCCTAACGCCTGTCTTCAGGGCGTTTAGAGGGGAGGATGGGAAGGCAAGGACTCGCCACACTTTAAATTTGAGACACATAAGTGCCCTGAATCTTCGGGGCGCACGATGCGGAGAGAGGATAGGAAGCGGGGCGTGAAGAGGCAGGGGCCAGGTGGGAGATGTGGGGCCTGGACCAGAGAGACTTGGGAAGGCGGACCCCACAAGACTCGCTGATGGAGCGAAGCTGGACAGAGTGAAGGATGGCCTCCAGATGTGTGGCTTGCACAAATGAGTGGAGGGCGGTTCCTACTGAGACCAGGAAGAAGGGATTTGGGGACCAGGAAGAAGGGAATGAGTCTCATTCATGTTTCCCAGTCATCGGCCAGTGAATGGTGAGAAGTTGACATGCACCACCCTTGATGCCTGATACACAAGCATTACTCAGTCCTCTGAGAATTCGCCAACCACTCTGGAGGGGCCTACCCTCACTCCTTTTTTGATTTACATCATTCAGATTGAGGGTTCTGGCCCTTGTGTTCAAGAGTCCTCACTGATTTGTGCAACAGTTGGTTCCTTATTTTTCATTTATTATTATTAATTCAGCCATTCTGTGAACTAAACACGTATCTTATGCAGTCCTCAACTGGGTGGGTAGCCAGAGGTCCTGTGAAGCAGGGAAAAGCATGAACAGATATGAGTGAGGTGCTGTGCTGAGGGGCCGAACACAAGGGCTTGAGTCCGCCCGGCACAACCGGAGAAGATTCCTAGGAGAGGGCTTGGCAAGAATCATCACAAAGATGTGAAATGAGGACTTGGGTGAAGAGAAGGGTATTGTGGTCTGGTATGGTGGCTCATACCCGTAGTCCTAACACTTGGGGAGGCCGAGGTGGGAGGATCACTTGAGTTTGAGACCAGCCTGGGCAACACGGTGAAACCCTGTCTCTATTATCCATGCGTGGTGCAAGTGCCCATCATCCCAGCTACTCTGTGGAGGCTAAGGCAGGAGAATCACTTGAACCCGGGAGGCAGAGGTTGCGGCGAGATAAGATCACTGCACTCCAGCCTGGGAAAGAGAGTGAGACACTTTTTCTTATTTTTATTTATTTATTTATTTTTTTTGAGACGGAGTCTCGCTCTGTCGCCCAGGCTCTAATGCAGTGGCACGATCTCGGCTCACTGCAAGCTCTGCCTCCCGGGTTCACGCCATTCTCCTGCCTCAGCCTCCGGAGTAGCTGGGACTACAGGCGCCTGCCACCGCGCCCGGCTGATTTGTTTGTATTTTTAGTAGAGTCGGGGTTTCACCGTGTTAGCCAGGATGGTCTCGATCTCCTGACCTCGTGATCCGCCCGCCTCGGCCTCCCAAAGTGCTGGGATTACAGGCGTGAGCCACCGCGCCTGGCCTCAGAATGAGACACTGTTAAAAAAAAAAAAAAAAAAAAAACTTTAAAAATTAGGGGGCATGATGGTAACGCGCCTGTAGTCCCAGCTACTCCGGAGGCCGAGGTGGGAGGATCTCTTGAGCCCAGGAGGGCGAGGCTGCATTGAGCAGTGATTGTGCTGCTGCATCCCAGCCTGGGCAACAGAGTGAGACCTGTCTCAAAAAAAAAAAAAAAAGTGAAGGATATTTTAAGGTCTGAAAGTCTGTGTCCGTAGACTGTTACTCACAGTGGAGAAATAAGGCCACTTGTTGGGCAGGTGATAAAACTCAGCATCCCTGGTAAAGGGCAGGTGCACACCATGTGCACCTGGGTGTGGTTTCCAGAGGAGGACACGGCATCACTGAATCCGGCCAGGAGTGCACAACCCGTATCTACATACGAAGAAATTTCAGACAAACCCAAATAAGGAACACTCTGTTAAACGAGAGGGACTGTATTCTTCAAAAATGTTAATGCCACAGCCGGGCGTGGTAGCGGGTGCCTATAATCCTAGCTACTCAGGAGGCTGAGGCAGGAGAATCACTTGAACCCAGGAGGCAGAGGTTGCAGTGAGCTGAGATCACACCACTACACTCCAGCCTGGGTGACAAGAGCAAAACTCCATCTCAAACAAAACAGGTCGGGTGCGGTGGCCTGTAATCCCAGCACTTTGGGAGGCTGAAGCAGGCAGATCACGAGGTCAGGAGTTCAAGACCAGTCTGACTAGCATGGTGAAACCTCATCTCTACTAAAATAATACAAAAATTAGCCTGGTGTGGTGGTGCACACCCGTAGTCCCAATTACTCGGGAGGCTGAGGCAAGAGAATCGCTTGAACCCGGGAGGCGGAGGTTGCAGTGAGCTGAGATCATGCCACTGCACCCCAGCCTGGGCGACAGAGCAAGACTCTGTCTCAAAAACAACAACAACAACAACAACAAAAACTCACAAAAACAACAAAAATGTTAATGCCAGAAAAAACAAACCTGTGAAAATCTTTTTTTTTTTTTTGAGATGGTGTCTCACTCTGTCGCCCAGGCTGGAGTGCAGGGGCACAATCTCGGCTCATTGCAAGCTCTGCCTCCCGGGTTCACGCCATTCTCCTGCCTCAGCCTCCCGAGTAGCTGGGATTACAGGTGCGTGCCACCACACCTGGCTAATTTTTGTATTTTTAGTAGAGATGGGGTTTCACCATGTTGGCCAGCATGGTCTTGATCTCCTGACCTCATGATCCACCCGCCTCAGCCTCCCAAAGTGCTGGGATTACAGGCGTGAGCCACCATGCCCAGCCTGTGTAAATCTTTTATTAATGTCAAATAACTGATCCTAGATGGATCCAGCAGTGGAGGGGAAAATGCTACAAAGGACATTATCAAGTCAGCTGATGAAGTTGGAGTTCAGATGTAGATTAAAAGATTGCATCAATGTCGAGTTTACTGAAATCAGCAACTGTCCTGTGCTTTCCATAAGACATTCCTCTTATTTGAAAATTCACACTGAAGCCTATAGGGGAAAAGTGCCATGTTATATGCAACTTGCTCTAAAATGGTTCAGAAAACCACCCCGTCTCTACTAAAAAAAATACAAAAAACTAGCCGGGCAAGGTGGCGGCGCCTGTAGTCCCAGCTACTCGGGAGGCTGAGGCAGGAGAATGGCATAAACCCGGGAGGCGGAGCTTGCAGTGAGCTGAGATGGCGCCAATGCACTCCAGCCTGGGCGACGGAGCGAGACTCCATCTCAAAAAAAAAAAAAAGTAAACCATTTCATTTTATTTCTACAAAATGCACAGAAAAATGATGAGGTGAACAAGGCAGCGGAGTGTGGAAATGGGTGTGGAGGGTTTTTGTTTTTGTTTCTGTTTTTTTGCGAGACAGGCTCTTGCTCTGTCGCCCAGGCTGGAGTGCAGTGGTGCGAGCTCAGTTCACTGCCACCTCCGCCTCCCGGGTTCAAGTGATTATCCTGCCTCAGCTCCTGAATAGCTGAGATTACAGATGCGCACCACCACGCCCAGCTTACGTGTGTATTTTTAGTGGAGACTGGGTTTTACCATGTTGGCCAAGCTGGTCTCAAAGTCCTGACCTCAAGCGATCCGCCCGCCTCAGCCTCCCAAAGTGCTGGGATTACAGATGTGAGCCACCGTGCCCGGCCAGTACAGAGGGTTTCGACTATAGTCATTCTTGCAATTATTCCATGAGCATAAAATGAAGTAAAACTCAGAAAATAAAGAGCAGTGAATATTGAGCAGAGACCTTAAGAGAGGCTGGAGAGGGTGCCCCTGGCCGTGGCACAGTGGTCTGGGCGGACACCTCACGTTGGAGGAGATATGCCGGCATGTGCCTCCACTCAAGCCTCCCTGTTTCTTCTCTGCCTGGTTTTCATGGTCAGCGGGCAGCTGCCAAGTTTGACAGAGGCGTGGTGTCCCGGGATGAGGGTCCAGGTCACCACATCGCTAGGCCTCTTGGAGCAGACGGAGAATGTGTGGTGGGGCTGAGGGTGATGAATCCATTGCAGCCCCGAGGCAGCAGGGGGCGCTGTAGTTCACCCAAGCAACGTTTTTCCTTCACATTTTCCCCAGATAAAGAGGCCTCACGGGATCCTGGAGGAGTGGTGAGTAATGTAGTGGATGCTGGGTGCACCATCAAACCCTCCCCTACACAAGCACTCGTCTCCCCCTCTGCTCGGGGTCAAGTGTCCCTCTGAGGAGCTGCCCACATCAGCGACTGGTTGGTACAGATCTATACTCAGGCACCTGTGACCAACTGGGCTCAACCATGAGGCTGCAGAGGTCCTGCAGGATTAGAGGAGGTTCGGTCATCTCAGCTCGCTCCTCCCTCCCTCCAGCCCTGCTTCCTTCACTCTCTGACAGGTTTTGACCCCAAGGGTAACCCCCACAATACTCCTGCACATAATCTGTGTCTCAACGTCTATTTCCTGGAGACCTAACCTGTGCCACAAAACATGAGTCACGTTTTGAAAGGTTTGAAAAAACAAACAAGGCTGGGTGCGGTGGCTCACGCCTGTAATCCCAGCACTTTGGAAGGCTGAGGCGGGCGGATCACAAGGTCAAGAGATCGAGACCAGCCTGGCCAACAGGACGAAAATCCATCTCTACTAAAAATACAAAAAGTAGCCAGGCGTGGTGGCAGATGCCTGTAGGCCCAGCTACTCGGAATGCTGAGGCAGGAGAATCGCTTGAACCCGGGAGGCAGAGGTTACAGTGAGCCAAGATCACGCCACTGCACTCCAGCCTGGACGACAGAGCAAGACATAGTCTCAAAAAAAAAAAAAAAAAAAAGGCATCTTAGTCTATTTATGCTGATAAAGCACCACGGATGAGGTAGTTTATATATATATTTTAAAAACACATTTATTTATCACAGTTCTGGAGGCTGGAAAGCCTTGATCAAGGCACCAGCATTTTTGTGTCTGGTGAGAGCCTGGTCTTTGCTCCCAAGATGGTGCCTCGTACAGCATTTTCCAAAGGGAGGAATGCCGAACCCTCACATGGCAGAAGGGATGGGCAGAGAGTGCTCCCTTTGACCTTGAGCCCTTTTTTTCTTTTTTTTCTTTTTTTTTTTGAGACGGAGTTTTGCCTTTGTCACCCAGGCTGTGCAATGGCGCAATCTCGGCGCACTGCAACCTCCACCTCCCAGGTTCAAGCAATTCTCCTGCCTCAGCCTCCCAAGTAGCTGGGGTTACAGGCGTGCACCACCACACCAGGCTAGTTTTTGTATTTTTAGTAGAGACGGGGTTTCACCATGTTGGCCAGGCTGGTCTCGAACTCCTGACCTCAAGTGATCCACCCTCGCCTCGGCCTCCCAAAGTGCTGAGATTACAGGCATGAGTCACTGCCTGGCCGACCTTGAGCCCTTTTATAAGGGTGCTAATCTATTCCTGAGGGCAGAGCCCTGATGACTTAATCACCTGCCAAAGGTCCCACCTTTTAATACAGTTGCACCAGGGGTTAAGTTTCAACATGAATTTTGGAGGGACACAGTCATTCAAACCAGAGCAAAACAAATTGAAGATGTAATGTAATGAGAGAGAAGATGGCTATAAAAGAAAATGAATAGAAAAAAAAAAAATAGGGTCAGGTGTGGTGGCTCATACCTGTAATCCCAGCACTTTGGGAGACCGAGGTGGGGGATCGCTTGAGCCTAGGAATTCAAGACCAGCCTGGGCAACATAATGAGACCCAATCTCTACCGAAAAACAACAACAACGAGAATAACAAATATACACACACAGAAATATATACATACACACAAATATACACACACACAAAAATATATATATACACACATACATATACACACACAAATATATACATACACACAAATATACACACACAAAAATATATACACACACACAAATATATATACACACACATATATACACACACAAATATATATACACACACACATATACACACACATATACACACACATATATACACACACAAATATACACACACATATACACACACACAAATATACATACCCACAAATATATATACACACACACGTATATACACACACATATATACACACACATATATACACACACATATACACACACACAAATATATACACCCACAAATACATATACACACACACGTATATACACACACATATATACACACACGTGTACATATATATTAAAAAAGAAAAGGAGAAAATATAAAACAAAAGAAAACAAAACAAAATAGAAAGTGTAAGAAATATGATGAAAAACAAAGATGAAGCATTTATCCTATCAAGAGACTTAAACAGGCTAAACTCAGAAAGGATCACAGGACAAATCTCAACCTCTTGAGCACACGTAGGGGTAAACCTGAGACACAGTGAGTCAGTGTTCCCGTCCAATAGGCATGGGTGCCTCACTGCCAGCGTGCTGGTGGGTGATCTGGCCCCCAGATCCAACTTTAGAATCTGCTTTCTCAAATTCCTTTTGCAGGTCAGAGTCTCCAGGAAGTGAATGCTGAGACAGAGATTTGTATGCAGGAAATTCCGACAGGAGGGCCCTCAGGATGGGCACCTGTGGGGAAGTGAAGGCGGCGGGGCGGAGAGAGAAGGGTCTGCAGCACAGGCGCCATGGAGGCTTCCGGCTGTGGAGCTGGGCTGGCCCCTCAGAGCTGTCCCCTACGGGGGCACGGGACAAAGGCTTTGTACTCGTGCACTGACCAGTCACTGGGGAGGGAGAGAAGGTGACCATAGGGACCAGTTGTCTTCAGGCAAGGACAGTTCCCAGAGGCTGGAGGACGAGGGCTGAGTTCTGGGGCTGATCTTCTGGCTGGTGTGCCACAGCTCCGCTACATCTTGTTCTGAGAATTTAAATGGCTTGTATTTTTATTCTAGTGATCACCTTTGTTATTTATTTATTTATTTATTTATTTATTTATTTATTTTATTTTTGAGACAGAGTCTGGCTCTGTCGCCCAGGCTGGAGTGCAGTGGCCGGATCTCAGCTCACTGCAAGCTCCGCCTCCCGGGTTCCCGCCATTCTCCTGCCTCAGCCTCCCGAGTAGCTGGGACTACAGGTGCCCGCCACCTCACCCGGCTAGTTTTTTGTATTTTTTAGTAGAGACGAGGTTTCACCGTGTTAGCCAGGATGGTCTCGATCTCCTGACCTCGTGATCCGCCCGTCTCGGCCTCCCAAAGTGCTGCGATTACAGGCTTGAGCCACCGTACCCGGCCGTGATCACCTTTATAATTACAATTTCATATAATCTACTTAATTCCATTCCTTCAGACCAACACTATTACAAATGTGATACAATTTAAAATTTTCTAGTAACCACATTAAAAAGGTAAAAAGACACAAGTAAAATTAATTGTAATATGTTATTTAATACAAATATCTATATTCTTTCCCACATGTAATCAATATAAAATTATTGAGATATTTACACTCTGTTTTCCACACTGTTTCCAATCTCTGGTGTGTGTTTTACACTTATAGGACACTGCAATTCAAAGTAGCCACATTTTAGTTGCCCGAAAACCGCATGTGACTGCAAGACTGCACAGTGCAGAATACTTCTAATTTGCCCTATTCCCTCTCCCCTAAATTACAGAATCCTACTTAATTACATTGATTCTCTTCCTGTTTAACATTATGCGCTTTAATATACTTACATTTCTATTACTGGAATAATCCATTTTAAATACTTTTTTTGATGAGAGAATGTCTATACCTGTACCACTTCCTATTCTCTCTGACCCCCTCACTTTTGGTTAACTATAGCCTTTCTAGTTTAAAGATTTATAACATCTACATTTGTAGCCATTCTTCTTAGATTTGATTTAATGCCAATCCTCAAGCCAGACGGACTCAGCGCTCAGCATCAGTTCTCTAGCTGTGGCTTCTCCATTTTCTCTCAGGTGGCTGAAAGTCGTTCTTAAAATAGTTTCTTCAGGAAGTTCCTTAAATTCTTGCATGCTCTAAGACATTTGTCTGATGTTTTTATTTTATTTATGTATTTATTTTGAGATGGAGTCTCACTCTGTCACCCAACTGGAGTGCAGTGGCGCAACCTCGGCTCACTGCAACTTCAGCTCACCGCAACCTCTTCCTTCTGGGTTTAAGCGATTCTCCTGCCTCAGTCTCCCGAGTAGCTGGGATTACAGGCGCCCGCCACCACACCCAGCTAATTTTTGTATTTTTAGTAGAGATGGGGTTTCACCACGTTGGCCAGGCTGGTCTCAAACTCCTGACCTCAGGTGATCCGCCCGCCTCAGCTTCCCAAAGTGCTGGGATTACAGGCATGAGCCACCACACTTGGCTGATGTCTTTATTTTTTTAATGACAGTTTGGCTGAGTATAAAATTATTTCTCCAGATCATCATAATTCAAAATTAAGTCCTCCGGAACTTTGTAGACATTTTTCTATTGACTTCTAGCAATGAATGTTGCTGAAATAAAGTCTGGGCTTTTCCCTTTTAAGTCACTTGGTCTTAGTATCTTGATGTGCTCAGGTGTAAGCCATTTAGTGTCATTTTTCCTGGGACATGGTGAGTTATTCCAACCTATAGATGAAAATCTTGTATTTCTGGGGTTTTCTTAAATTATAAATTTAGATATTTGCTGTATTCCATTATTTTCTATCTCTTCTTTGAGAATATCATTTTTATATATGTAGCATGGCCTTTTTCTAGTTTCCAAATCTTCTCTCTGACCCTTTATGATGATCTGTTGTTTTCACGTATTGTGTTAGCTTTTGTCAATCCTGTCTTCCACGTCCTTTTACTATTATGTCTTCTGCAATGTCTGTTCTCCTTAAGGCAATTTAGACTTCATTGTAACTAATTTAGACTTTCATTTGTTTCCCTAAATTCTGCAACCTCATGTTAATCTCCTTCTGTTTCCTTTCCGTATCTTCTATGAACTCCTGTAATTCCTGCTTTATGATAATTTATTTAAATATTTGGTGATTTTTTTTTTTTTTTTTTTGAGACAGAGTCTCACTCTGTCACCCACGCTGGAGTGCAATGATGCGATCTTGGTTCACTGCAACCTCCATCTCTTGGGTTCAAGTGATTCTCCTGCCTCAGCCTCCCAAGTAGCTGGGATTACAGGCACCCGCCAACTCGCCCAGCTAATTTCTGTATTTTTAGTAGAGAAATTTTCACCATGTTGACCAGGCTGGTCTTGAATTCCTAACCTCAACAAGTGATCTGCCCGCTTCAAGTGACTCTCCTGCCTCAGCCTCCCAAGTAGCTGGGATTACAGGCATGAGTCACTGCACCTGGCCTATATTTGATGATTTTTAAACAATACTTATTTTCTCTGTGACATCTCTATTTCTTTTTTTTTTTTTTTTTTGACACGGAGTCTCGCTCTGCCGCCCAGGCTGGAGTGCAGTGGCCAGATCTCGGCTCACTGCAAGCTCTGCCTCCCGGGTTCACACCATTCTCCTGCCTCAGCCTCCTGAGTAGCTGGGACTACAGGCGCCGCCACCTCGCCCGGCTAGTTTTTTTTTTTTGTATTTTTTTAGTAGAGACGGGGTTCACCGTGTCAGCCAGGATGGTCTCGATCTCCTGACCTCGTGATCCGCCCGTCTCGGCCTCCCAAAGTGCTGGGATTACAGGCTTGAGCCACCGCGCCCGGCCGACATCTCTATTTCAATCCTTTTTTTTTTTTTTTTGAGAGATGGAGTTTCACTCTTGTTGCCCAGGTTGGAGTGCAATGGCTCAATCTTGGCTCGCCACAACCTCCGCCTCCCAAGTTCAAGCGATTCTCCTGCCTCAGCCTCCCAAGTAGCTGGGATCACAGGCACGCACCACCACGCCTGGCTAGTTTACTTTTGTAGAGACGGGGTTTCTCCATGTTGGTCAGGCTGATCTTGAACTCCCGACCTCAGGTGATCTGCTCACCTCAGCCTCCCAAAGTGCGGGGATTATAAGCGTGAGCCACCGCACCCAGCCTCAATCCCATCCTTTACTTTCTCATCTTTGAATAAGGGTGATCTCCCTAAACCAGCCTTTATTTTATTTATTTATTTATTTATTTATTTATTTATTTATTTTATTTATTTTTGAGACAGAGTCTTGCTCTGTCACCCAGGCTGGATTGCAGTGGCATGAGCTTGGCTCACTGCAAGCTCTGCCTCCCGGGCTCATGCCATTCTCCTGCCTCAGCCTCCCAAGTAGCTGGAATTACAGGCATGTGCCACCACACCTGACTAGTTTTTTATTTTTGTAGAGACAGGGTTTCTCCATGTTGGTCAGGCTGGTCTCAAACTCCCGACCTCAGGTGATCCACCCACCTCGGCCTCCCAAAGTGCTGGGATTACACACGTGAGCCACCGCACCCGGCCACCTGCTCCTAACATTCTGAGAAAGAATTATTGGTGGCCGGGCACGGTGGCTCACGTGTGTAATCCCAGCACTTTGGGAGGCCGAGGTGGGAGGATTACGAGGTCAGGAGATCGAGACCATCCTGGCTAACACGGTGAAACTCCGTCTCTACTGAAGAATACAAAAAGTTACCCGGGCGAGGTGGCGGGCGCCCATAGTCCCAGCTACTTGGGAGGCTGAGGCAGGAGAATGACGTAAACCCGGGAGGCGGAGCTTGCAGTGAGCCGAGACGGCGCCACTGCACTCCAGCCTGGGCGACACAGCGAGACTTCATCTCAAAAAAAAAACAAGAAAGAAAGAAAGAATTATTGGTGTTGCCCCTGGACTATGTATGTATTTTGGAAAACTGTCCTTGCAGCTTTGTCTGAGATCTGAGCCCATAGACACCCTTTCCCAGCATTTCTGACACCCTTAGTAACCTTCCCTTTATCATTAATTTATTAGTTCAGGGTCACACGTCACCATGTTTCTGCAAAGGCAGGTGTGGGCATCTCCATTTCTCATTCTCGTGATTTCTTTTGGGTCGGGACACCCCTGTAGGACTACATCACTGTGTTTATTTGTTCCCCTATTGGTGGACATTCTGGCTCCCTCGTTTTCCACACCAGCTGTCACTATCTCTGTATATCTATATCTGTCTATCTGTCCATTGAGAGAGAGCACACATTTAATCCTTTGGTTAATTTATTTTTTTCCTAAACAAGAGCAAAGCAATGTTTTCCGGTACAAAGCTGACTAATTTTGTTGCCAAAAGTCAAGAAGAGACCAAAAGCATAGAAGCAACATCTGAAGCAGTAGTGCCCATAGTGAAAAGAGGAACAAGATGGTCTATTGAAAAGAAGCCATGAAATCCAACACAAAACTTTCCCTCTCTTCTCTTCTCTTCTTTTTGAAAGAGAGTCTCACTCTGTCGCCCAGGCTGGAGTGCAGTGATGCGATCTCGGCTCACTGCAACCTCCGCCTCCAGGATTCAAGTGATTCTCCTGCCTCAGCCTCCTGAGTAGCTGAGACTACAGGCGCCCACCACACCTGGCTAATTTTAGTATTTTTAGTAGAGATGGGGTTTCACCATGTTGCCCAGGCTGGTGTTGAACTCCTGACCTCAGGTGATCCACTCACCCTGGCCTCCTAAAGAGATGGGATTACAGGCATGAGCCACTGCGCCCAGCCCTTTAATTTACTTTTACTTTTAATTTTTATTTATTTTTGAGACAGAATCTCACTCCATCACTGAGGTTGGAGTGCAGTGGTGCCATCTTGGCTCGGTGCAACCTCTGCCTCCTAGGCTCAAGCGATTCTCGTGCCTCAGCTTCCCAAGTAGTTGGGATTATAGGTGCCCGCCACCACGCCCAGCTAATTTGTTTTGTATTTTTAGTAGAGACAGAGTTTCACCATGTTGCCCAGGCTGTTCTCGAACCCCTAACCTCAAGTAATCTGTCCACCTCAGCCTCCCAAAGTGCTAGGATTACAGGTGTGAGCCACCGCTCCTGGCCTGGCAATGATGAGTTTTAAAGAATATGCAGGTTATTTTGTTTTTTTTGTTTTGTTTTGTTTTGAGACGGAGTCTTGCTCTGTCACCAGGCTGGAGTGCAGTGGCGCAACCTCCGCTCACCGCAAGCTCTGCCTCCCGGGTTCAAGTGATTCTCCTGCTTAGCCTCCCGAGTAGCTGGGACTGCAGGCATCTGCCACCACACCTGGCGAATTTTCTGTATTTTTAGCAGAGATGGGGTTTCACCATGTTGGCCAGGCTGGTCTTGAACTCCTGACATCGTGATCCACCCACCTCGACCTCCCAAAGTGCTGGGATTACAGGCGTGAGCCACTGTACCCTGCTGGTTTTGGTGGGCATCACCTATCCTGGGCTCTAATGGAGAGAATGTTGCAGAAATCATGTAGGTGCAGGCACAGATGTAGTTGCAGGCACAGATGTAGGTGTAGATGTAGGTGTATATTTTCTCTTGGAAATAGCAAAGCACCAGCCAGGCATGGTGGCTCACGCCTGTAATCCCAGTACTTTGGGAGGCCGAGGCGGGTGGATCACGAGGTCAGGAAATCGAGACCAGCCTGGCCAACACGGTGAAACCCCACCTCTACTAAAAATATAAAAAATTAGCCGGGTGTGGTGGCGGGCGCCTGTAGTCCCAGCTACTCGGGAGGCTGAAGCAGGAAAATGGCGTGAACCCGGGAGGCGGAGCTTGTAGTGAGCTGAGATCGCGCCACTGCACTCCAGCCTGGGCGACACAGCCAGACTCCGTCTCAACAACAAAAAATCGAAGCACCTTGGAACTCTACAGTTTCAAACTCAGAATTCATTACCCACTCCCATATTTTAAAAAAGCTCCTCTCCCAGTGTTCCCTATCTTGGTAAATGGTGATACCACCCCATGAGAAACAGGGTACTCTCTCCTTTCACAAATGCCACAGTCTGATTAATTTATTTATTTTGAGGCAGAGTCTTGCTCTGTCACCCAGGCTGGAGTACAGTGGTGCGATCTTGGCTCACTGCAACCTCCGCCTCCCGGGTTCAAGTAATTCTCCTGCCTCAGCCTCCCAAGTAGCTGCGATTACAGGTGCCCACCACCACGCCTGGCTAATTTTTGTATTTTCAGTAGAGACAGGGTTTCGCCACTTTGGCCAAGCTGGTCTGGGACTCCTGACCTCTGGTGATCCACCCACCTCAGCCTGCCAAAACGCTGAGATTACAGGCGTGAGCCACCACAGCCGGCCCTGATCATTTATTTCACCCAGTCCTGACACTGTACTTCCTGAAGATCTCTCCCACCTCCAGGCTACAGAGAAACTGAGAGTGCCAAGGAAGTCGCCAGACTGTCTGTGGTTGGCAGAATAGCACCCCAAGGACATCCCCAGCCTAGTCCCCAGGCCTCTGAATAGGTCACCTTAAATGACAAGAGAGTTGCGGATGGGATTAAGGATGCTGAGATGAGAGATTATCCTGATGACCCAGGTGGCCCAAGGTCAGTACGGTGTTCTCAAGAGAGGAGGCAGGAGGGTGAGAGTCAGAGAGAAGAGGCTGTGCTGCTGGATTTGAAGATGAAAGACCCAACGCCGCAACCCCACACCAGGGATGCAAGTGCTTCCGGATGCCAGAAAAGGCGGGAAACGGACTCTTCCCCGGGGTCTCTGGAAGCGGCAGCCCTGCTGGTACTTGGACTTCAGCCCAAGTGAGACTGACTTTCGACTCCAATCTCCAGGAGGGTAAGAGTATAAATGCGCATTTTGTTGTTGTTGTTGTTTTTGAGACAGAGTCTCATAGTCTCTCTCTATCGCCCAGGCTAGCGTGTAGTGGTGCGATCTCAGCTCACTGCAGCCTCAACCTTCCAGGTTCAAGAGACTCTCCTGTCTCGGCCTCCTGAGTCACTGGGATTACGTGCATGTGTCACCACACCCAATTAATTCCTGCATTTTTAGTAGAGGTGGGGTTTTGCCATGTTGGCCAGGTCTCGAACTCCTGACCTCAAGTGATCCGCCTGCCTCGGCCTCCCAAAGTGCTGGGATTACAGACGTGAGCCACTGCACCCAGCCCAAATGTGTAGTGTTTTAAGTCACCCCGTTCGTGGGCGTTTGTTAGAGCAGCAACCAGATGCTAATAATGGGAACTGTCTTGGTCCATCTGCCCTGCTGTAACAAAGTACCATAGGCTGGTGGGTTAGAAGCAATAGTAGTTTATTTCCCACAGTCCTGGAGGGTGCAGGTCTGAGATCAGGGTGCCAGCATGGTCAGGGGCTGGTGATGGGGGTCCTCCTGGTTGCACACTGCCTGCTTCTCAGTGTCTTCACATGGCAGACAGGGGCCACGGGTATCTCTTGGTCCTCTTTGATAAGGACACCAATCCCATGCGTGACAGCTCTGCTCCATGACCTCACTGCCTCCCCGAGGCCTCACCTCCTAATACCATCACCTCGAGGGTGGGAATTTCAACATATGAATTTGGGGGAGACACAGGCATTCAGGCCATAGCAGGGACTGTGGGTCTTTTCCTAACCTATTTGAGCCTCAGTCTCCACATCTGAGGAATGGGGACAATGATAATCCCTCCATCATTAGGTCACTGTAAAGATCCGTAAGTTGTGTAACAGGCGTCAGCTGGTGTGACAGTGGCTGTCATTCCGACTCTGACGGTCCTGTGGGCCCTCAGGAGGAGTGGACGAGCAAGTCTGGATTGAAGAGATTCAGAGGGCACTCGAGATGGTCAATGAAAGTGACTCGGAAAATAAACAGCTAGACAAATCGCAGGTTGGATGAAAAAATAAATATTATTGTCCTCCTCATCCTTCTTTTGGCCTTCTGGCCCGCCCTCCCTTCTCCAGGCCAAAAAGCTCAGAATAATCACATACACAGGTTTAGGGTGCCTGAGGGTGTTTACTGGGAGCGGAGGTCTTAGAGGCCAGGCCTGGGCTGATCACACTTTTCTGGTGATGCTTTTGGGGGTGGCAAGCTCATAGAGGCGAGGGGACGCCTGGGCCACCAGGGAGGCCGGGGAGATGGAATAGGGGTTGTGGCCCTCGTTGAGGCACTTGCGCACTTTGGGCTGGGCCAGGGAGATGATCCGGGGGCTGGCCACCACCTTCTTGGTGACATCCAGCACCGCCCAGCGAGGATCTCGGTCAGGAACACACTTGTCCGACTGAGCTTTGGGCCCTAGAGGGAGCAGAAGAGAAGGACAGCACTGAAGCTCAAACCTCAAAGTTCCACATTCAGGCTGGGCATGGGGGCTCACGCCTGGAATCCCAGCACTGTGGAAGGCTGAGGCCGGCAGATCACCTGAGGTCAGAAGTTTGAGACCAGCCTGGTCAACATGATGAAACCTCACCTCTACTAAAAATACAAAAATTGGCCAAGTGTGGTGGTGCGTCTCTGTAGTCCCAGCTACTCGGGAGGCTGAGGCATGAGGATGGCTTGAACTCAGGAGGCAGAGGTTGCAGTGAGCCCAGATGGTGCCACTGCACTTCAGCCTGGGCGACAGAGCAAGATGTCATCTCAAAAAAAAAAAAAAAAAGAAAGAAAAGAAAAAAAACTCCCATGTTCAGATGGCCTGCTCATCAGCACAGGAATTGAGGATGAAAACGTAGTCCACTCAGAGAGTGGAATATGAGTCAGCCAAGAAAAGGAGCACGGCTCTAGCACCGGCTACAGTGTGGCTGAGCCTTGAGGACATCACGTCCTGCGAGAGGCGAGAGACACGAAAGGACACACAGTGTGTGATTCCATTTATACGAATGTCCGGGACAGGCCAATCCAGAGTCTGCAAGTGAACGTGTGGGTGCCAGGGGCTGGGGGATGGGAATGGGGAGTGACAGCTGATAGGGACGGGGCTGCCCTCTGAAGGCATAAAAAAGTTCTAAAATTGACTGTGGTGGTGGTTGCATAACCCTGTGACTGTACTAAAAGCCACTGAAACACATTTTTTATTTTTATTTATTTATTTATTTATTTATTTATTTATTTTGAGACAGAGTCTTGCTCTGTTGCCCAGCCTGGAGTGCAGTGTTGTGATCTCGGCTCACTGCAACCTCCGCCTCCTGGGGTCAAGCAATTCTCCTGCCTCAGCCTCCTGAGTAGCTGGGACTACAGACGTGCACCACCACACCCAGCTAATCTTTCTATTTTTAGTAGAGACGGGGTTTCACCATATTGGCCAGGCTGGTCTTGAACTCCTGACCTCAGGCGATCCGCCCACCTCAGCCTCCCAAAAGGCTAGGATTACAGGTGTGAGCCACTGCGCCTGGCCTATTTTTTTTAATTTTGTTTCATCTTTTTTTTTACTTTATTACTTTATTTTATTTTGAGACACAGTCTTGCTCTGTCGCCCAG
This sequence comes from Macaca mulatta, assembly GCF_049350105.2. Taxonomy (NCBI): domain Eukaryota; kingdom Metazoa; phylum Chordata; class Mammalia; order Primates; family Cercopithecidae; genus Macaca; species Macaca mulatta. The sequence continues at coordinate 1,015,313 of NC_133424.1, forward strand.
GCTGGAGTACAGTGGTGGGATCTCCACTCACTGCAACCTCCGCTCCCCGGGTTCAAGCGATTCTCCTGCCTCAGCCTCCTGAGTAGCTGGGACTACAGACGTGCACCACCACACCCAGCTAATCTTTCTATTTTTAGTAGAGACGGGGTTTCACCATATTGGCCAGGCTGGTCTTGAACTCCTGACCTCAGGCAATCCACCCACCTCACCCTCCCAAAGTGCTGGGATTACAGGCGTGAGCCACCGCACCTGGCCCCATTTGATTTTATTTTGAGGCAGGGTCTTGCTGTGTCTCCCAGGCTGGAGCAGGATCACAGCTCACTACAGCCTCCACCTGACTTGAACCTTCTGGGTTCCAGCGATCCTCCCGCCTCAGCCTCCCAAGTAGCTGGGGCTACAGTCAGGCACTGCCACACCCAGCTATGAAATCTACACTTAAAAACAGGGTGAATTGTAAAGAAAAAAATATTTCCAATGGCCACAGGCAGCCACGCTCAATGGCACGTGCCTGTCATTCCAGCACTCTTGGAGGCGGAGGCAGGAGAATCACTTGAGCCCTGGAGTTTGAGGCCAGACTGAGCAACACAGCAAGACCCCATCTCTAAAAAAAAAAAAAAAAAAAAATGGCCACAGGTACCTGAAAGGGGGACTCAGGGGGCCACAGCCAAGAGTGCTCAAGTCTCCTCACTCTGCTGCCAACCCAGGTGACCCTGGTTCCCCCCCCCTCCACCTGCTCATGTCATGGCGGCAGGTGGGTCTGGGCAGGAGGCGTCTCCTCTCCCTGGCTGGTGTCATGTCTTTCCCCCTGGTGGCTGCTCCTCAGGCACTCGTGGTCCCCTCCTCCGGGTACCCCCTCCTCACCATCTCTCCCCCACCCCTTCCTTAACAGCAGGGAGCTGCAGCAGACTGCTTGGAGACTAGGAAGGGATGTGGCCACCAAGTCTGCCATAGCAGCCAGAGCTGTCCTCCACCTTGTCTCTTGGGGCTTCGGGGCCTTTGATTTCCGGGGAAGCTCCCACCTTCTTTCCAGATCCCTCTTTGCATGGAACCTCTGTGCAAATGGATAAGGGCCACCCACTTCTTGGCAGACCAGCCCTGCCTCTGTGAAGAGGCCCCTGAGGAAAAGAGCGTGGAGTCTCTTCCACTAGGCAGGCAGAACTCCACGTGACACGCGGCTGGGCAAGGCCGCCTGAGTGGAAACGGCAGATGCAGCACTGCCTTAGACTGTCCTGCACACACCCGCGCTCACCACACACACACGTGGTGAATATAAACAACTATACACTGATGCAGGTATGAGTGTTGCTCTGGCCCTTGCTCTGCACCCTAATTGTCTCTTCTGCACCTTCTGGGTGGATGCTGGCTCTGTCTGGCAGATGCCCTTGTGCAAGGTAAGGGGGCCAAGCAGTGAGGCCTTGGTGGCCCTAAAGGGGCTGGGAGAACCATGCCCAGAACCTAGCCTTCTTGGAACTCCTTTGTGAGAATTTAGTAGGCATCTGGGCTTTGAAACTCTGTTGAGTTTCCAGCACTCTCTAGCAGCAGCGACTGAGCCCACATAGCAGGTGTGAGCACACACAGAGAAACAGCACAGCCACACACCCGCTCTTATCCCCACCACACAGCAGGTGTGAGCACACACAGAGAAACAGCACAGCCACACACCCGCTCTTATCCCCACCACACAGCAAGTGTGAGCACACACAAACAGCACAGCCACACACCCGCTCTTATCCCCCACATAGCAGGTGTGAGCACACACAGAGAAACAGCACAGCCACACACCCGCTCTTATCCCCACCACACAGCAGGTGTGAGCACACACAAACAGCACAGCCACACACCCGCTCTTATCCCCACCACACAGCAGGTGTGAGCACACACAAACAGCACAGCCACACACCCGCTCTTATCCCCACCACACAGCAGGTGTGAGCACACACAAACAGCACAGCCACACACCCGCTCTTACCCCCGCCACACAGCAGGTCTGAGCACACACAGAGAAACAGCACAGCCACACACCCGCTCTTATCCCCACCACATAGCAAGTGTGAGCACACACAGAGAACAGCACAGCCACACACCCGCTCTTATCCCCACCACATAGCAAGTGTGAGCACACACAGAGAAACTGCCACACACTCACTCTTACCCCACATAGTTCAGTGCACTTCATTTGCTCGTCTGCTTCACGTTTTAAAAATGCTGGTTCCTGGCCAGGCGTGGTGGCTCATGCCTGTAATCCCAGCACTTTGGGAGGCCAAGGCAGGCGGATCACGAGGTCAGATCGAGACCATCCTGGCCAAGATGGTGAAACCCCGTCTCTACTAAAAATACAAAAATTAGCCGGATGTGGTGTCCTGCACCTGTAGTCCCAGCTACTCGGGAGGCTGAGACAGGAGAATCACTTGAACCCGGGAGGCGGAGGTTGCAGTGAGCCAAGATTGTGCCACTGCACTCCAGCCTGGGCAAGATAGCGAGACTCTATCTCAAAAAAAAAAAAAAAAGCTGGTCCCTTGGCCAGGCGTGGTGGCTCACACCTGTAATCCCAGCACTTTGGGAGGCCAAGGCAGGTGGATCATGAGGTCAGGAGTTCAAGACTAGCCTAGCCAACATGGTGAAACCCCATCTCTACTAAAAATACAAAAATTAGCCAGGAGTGATGGCAGGCGCTTGTAGTCCCAGCTACTTGGGAGGCTGAAGCAGGAGAATTGCTTGAACCCGAGAGGCAAAGGTTGCAGTGAGCCAAGATCTCGCCACTGTACTCCAGCCTGGGTGACAGAGCAAGACTCCATCTCAAAAAAAAAAAAACACGGTGGTCCCAACTATGAGTGGGTAGAAGCCTCAACCCTCCGTCATTCTCACACATGCACACACACGCACATACACACACACATGCACACATGGATATTTATATATACATTTGAAACATGGATGGATGTATACGTGCATATGTGTACCAGTGTATTGATGTCTGTATTCACCGTGTGTGTTTGTGGTAAGCGTAAGTGCGTGCGTGTACCAGTGTATTGATGTTTATACTCACTGTGTGTGTGGTAAGCGCAAGTGTGTGCAGGATGGTGTAAGGCAGTGCTGCATCAACACTCATCTGTTTCCATTCATTTCACTCATCATTTCACAAATATCAAGAGAATGGATAAAAATTCTTTCATGAATGAACAAACAAAGAAAAGGCCACATAAGCGAAGTTAAAACACAAGATACAGACTGGGAAGAAGTCATCGTGCAATGTGTTCAATAAAGGATTAGTAACCATCTTATATAAAGAGGTGCTCCTAATCTACAACCCCAAAACACCAGGCAACAGGAGCCTGGGAAAACGATATAGAAGAGTAAACATAAATGGCCAAGCAACTTCTCTGGCAATTCACACACATTACCCTTGTCGTTGAGGAAAATGGTTATTCAATTTGTTTTAAAGGACAGGAAAGGAGTCAGGCCAACACCCATTTTTTTTTTTTTTTTTTTTTTTTGAGACGGAGTCTCGCTCTTTCCCCCAGGCTGGAGTGCAGTGGCGCGATCTCAGCTCACTGCAAGCTCCGCCTCCCGGGTTCCTGCCATTCTCCTGCCTCAGCCTCCCGAGTAGCTGGGACTACAGGCGCCCGCCACCGCGCCCAGCTAGGTTTTTGTATTTTTTAGTAGAGATGGGGTTTCACCGGGTTAGCCAGGATGGTCTCGATCTCCTGACCTCGTGATCCGCCCGTCTCGGCCTCCAAAAGTGCTGGGATTACAGGCTTGAGCCACCGCGCCCAGCTCAACACCCATTTTAAAGCTGCCTTTGTTCCTTAGCGTGGCTCTCTGGCCCCTGCACTTCACCCTGATTTTCTCTTCTACACCTTCTTTTCCTGCTAGAAAACCCTCTCAGACAACACCCTCTGCTTCCAGACCACACGTCCCTGTGATTTCTGCTTCTCTTTCCTGGGGGAGAGCTTCCCTCTGCCCGCTCTAGGCAGAGGTATAAGGTGTCCCCTGGGATTTGGACAGGACATCAGGAGGCGCCTAGCCTGAGGCACCTACTTACTGGCCAAGTGAAGGAGGCGGTTATAGTCTGACGCATGTGGCTTGGGTTTCGGCATGGGGTCCCACTCTTCCAACAGGGTGGCTGGGGCCTTTGGCTTTGACAACTGGAGGATCCGTGAGCTGGGGACTGCCATTTGGGCTGCCCTGGATACCTGGGACACCTGGAAAGAGAAATAGAAGGATTACATAAAACAGTCCATGATTCCTCCTGGGCCCTGGAGCAAAAGGACCCCAGGAGCAACACTAAGAGACACAAGACAGCCTGGGAAGAAGTTGGTTTTTAATGTATTCATCAAAGGATTAGTAACTATCATGTATAAAGAGCTCCTTCAAATCAATAACCAAAAAAAAAGCCAAAAGGGCTGAACAAATGATATAGGAGATGAACCCTAAATGGTCAATAATCCTGTCTTTTGATCAATGTAATGTCAACAATTGTTGACAAATGTAAATTAAAACAACAAAATATCACTCCATGCTCACAAATTTGACAACAATGAAAAAGTCTGACATTATCAAGCCCTGGTGAGAGACTCTCATGCATTACTGGAGGGAGAGTAAATTAGTACAGGCAGCTCAGGGAGCAATTCGTCTACTAGGTTCAGCCGAACATGCACAGGCTTGGTGACTGCCACATACAGGGACTCCTGCACCTGACCCGAAGAAGTGGGTGCAGGGATGTTCCCTGCAGCTTAGTTACCACGCACACACCCCAGAAAGAGCCCGGCGCCCGACCGCTGGGGGCTGCACAAGCTGACTGCAGCATGTTCTCAAGAGAAGGCAACCCAGCAGTTAGACCATTTTTTCTCCATAAATCGGCACGCACTGCTCTAGAAAACAGTAATGAGGAAGGCAAGACAGAAGTCATTTATGTTCACGAAACCACGAAACACGACCTAGGGGATTGGGTGGGCAGTGGGGCAGCACTGGCCGAGGTAGGAGACCTTGCAGACGTTTCACCCAGAAACCTGGCACACTCGCTCCGCAGATGAAAATTCTCAACAGTGGCCAGCGCAGTGGCAGCACTTTGGGAGGTGGAGGTGGGAGGATCACGTAAGTTCAAGACCAGCCTGGACAACATAGCAAGACTCCATCTCCACACACATTCCTGGCATTTTCCAGAAAACTCACAGTTCACTGAAAGTGTGTTCTTTGATAATTTGCACCAGCCTAGGCAGAGACTGAGTACTGGGCAGCGCTTGGACATCCTTAACCTGGAGCCGGTTTCCCTCCCCTCTCCTCATAGGCATTCTGTTCCCCTTCACCAGCTGGCTCCCGTACACGTGTGTAGGAGTCCGCCTGCAAAATAACTAAGGAGTAGGCAAAGGACCACTTCACACGTCTCCCACTTATGCTTGGCTGGAAGAGGAACTGGCCATTCCTGATGCCTCTGGGGAGGGAGGTAAGGAAGGGGGGCAGCTGCTGAAATGTTTTCTTCCTTGAAAGGGAAGAGGAGGCGTCCGACCCACGCCTGCCTAGATGCTCCTGTCTGTCCGTTCTTGGAGCGCTACCTGAGAGTCTGTGATTGTTGGCTCGTCCTAACCGTCTGGAGCCTGCGTGGAGGCAGAGGATGAAATGAAACCACCCCCAAAGGTCACTGTGAAATTTCAGTCCCTTTCTTCTTGAAATTGCTCCCCCATAAAAATCACAGACACATCTATCAGCAAAGATATCGTGGCGTTTACAATTTAAGCTCCCACGCAATGATCCGTCTCCCTGCTCCCTCCCTCCTCTCTTCCCACCAGCCCAAGGCCTCCGTGCACACAGCTCTGGACCGGCTGCTGAGGTGGAGACTCCGTCCTGCCTTTAAGGAGCTCCAGGGATGGAGGCGCAGCCCCCGATCCGTCCAAACCCACCGCAGAAAGCCGTCCTTGAGATCAGTGGGAAAGGGAACGTGAACCGCGCATGTTGGTATCAAGGAATCACTGTTCACTTGTTAGTGTGATCAGTGTTACCAGGATCACGTTTGAAAACGTCCTTGTCTGTTAGAAATCCCTACTGAGGTTTTATGGGGGAGACGGTGTGACTTTAAACATTTCCCAAGTGGGGTGTGACAAACCACAGAGGAGAAGACACGACCACACCCAGGGAGGGAAATGGAAGTTAATACCACGCCAGAAACGGACAAAATGTTTAGGAATAGTCAGATGAACCAACCAACAAGCAAGCCGGCAACACAGGGTGCTGGCCAGTCGTCTGAGCTCACTCCCGCCTGGAGAACGCAAGACGGCGGCCAGGATGGGGAGCGCCTGACCTGAACTCACTCACCGCGGAAGGCAAGATGGCGGCCCGAATGGGGAGCGCCTGAGCTCCCACTCCCCGCCCAGAGAATGCAAGACAGCGACCAGGATGGAGGGCACCTCAGCTCACTCTCCGCCTGGAGAACGCAAGATGGCGGCAACACGGAGGGCGCCTGAGCTCATTCCCTGCCTGGAGAAGACAAGATGGTGGCTAGGACGCGGAGCCCCTGAGCTCACTCACCGCCCGGAGAATGCAAGACGGCGACCAGGATGGCGAGCGCCTGACCCGAGCTCACTCCCCGCCTGGAGAACGCAAGATGGCGGCCCCAATGGAGGGCGCCTGAGCTCATTCCCTGCCTGGAGAAGACAAGATGGCGGCTAGCACGGGGCGCGCCTGAGCTCACTCACCGCCGGGAGAACACAAGATGGCGACCAGGATGGGGCGCGCCTGAGCTCACTCACCACTGAAGGCAAGACGGCGACCAGGATGGGGAGCGCCTGAGCTCCCACTCCCCGCCCACAGAATGCAAGATAGCGGCCAGGATGGAGGGCGCCTGAGCTCATTCCCTGCCCGGAGAAGACAAGATGGCGGCTAGGACGTGGAGCGCCTGAGCTCACCCCCCACCTGGAGAATGCAAGATGGCGGCCAGGATGGAGGGTGCCTGAGCTCATTCCCTGCCCGGAGAAGACAAGATGGCGGCTAGGACGTGGAGCGCCTGAGCTCACCCCCCACCTGGAGAATGCAAGATGGCGGCCAGGATGGGGCGCACCTGAGCTCAATCCTTGCCCAGAGAATGCAAGATGGCGGCCAGGATGGGGGGGTACCAGAGCTCACTCACCGCTGGTAAAAGGCAAGATGGTGGCCAGGATGGGGTGCACCTGAGGTCACTCACCGCTGAGAAAAGGCAAGATGGCAGCCAGGAGGGGGAGCGCCTGAGCTCAATCCTCACCCAGAGAATGCAAGATGGCGGACAGGATGGAGGGCGCCTGAGCTCATTCCCTGGCCGGAGAAGACAAGATGGTGGCTAGGACGCAGAGCACCTGAGCTCACTCCCCGCCTGGAGAAAGCAAGATGGCAGCCAGGAGGGGGAGCGCCTGAGCTCAATCCTCGCCCAGAGAATGCAAGATTGCGGACAGGATGGGGCGCACTCACCGCGGGAAAAAGGCAAGATGGCGGCCAGGATAGGGCACACGTGAGCTCCCGCTCCCCACCGGGGAAATGCAAGATGGCGGCCAGGACGCAGCGCGCCTGAGTGCAATCCCCTCCCACAGAATGCAAGATGGCGGCCAGGATGGGGAGCACTTGGGCTCAATCCTCGCCCGAATAATGCAAGATGGCCGCCAGGATGGGGTGCGCAGGAGCTCCCACTCCCCACCAGAGAAGGCAAGATGGCAACCAAGATGGTGAGCGCCTGAGCTCAATCCCTGTCTGGAAAATGCAAAATGGCGGCCAGGTTGAGACGCACCTGGGCTCAATCTTCACCTGAAGAATGCAAGATGGCGGCCAAGACGGGGCACGTCTGAGCTCCCACTCCGAACCCAGAGAAGGCAAGATGGTGGCCAGGATGGGGCGCGCCTGAGCTCACTCCTAGCCCGAAGAATGCAAGATGGCGACCAGGATGGGGCGCGCCTGAGCTCCCACTTCCCGCCCAGAGAAGGCAAGATGGTGGCCAGGATGGGGCGTGCCTGAGCTCACTCCCAGGCCGAAGAATGCAAGATGGCGGCCAGGACGGGCGCGCCTGAGCTCCCACTCCCAACCCAGAGAAGGCAAGATGGTGGCCAGGATGGGGCGCGCCTGAGCTCACTCCCCACCCAGAGAAAGCAAGATGGCGCCGCCACTTTGGACAACTGTTGGTCAGTTTTTTTAAAAAGTTAGATATGCCCAGTAACTGAGAAATCCCGATTCTTACACTTCCACAAAAAGCTGCATACAGGTGTTCGTGGCAGCTTTATTGTAACAGCTGCAAACTGGAAGCCACCCAAATTCCCTTCAGTGGGCGCCTGGATTGGCAAATTGATGACAAGGAATAAACTACCGACCCGCGCAAGAGTCACATGCACGGCGGGGGCGGCAGAAGCCGGGTCAAGTCCGCGGGGTTCCTTTTCTGCGACTTTTCGGAAAAGCAAAAGGTGCAGGGGGAGAGCAGCTCAGTGGCTGCCAGCGGCCGGGTGTCCGGCCTAAGCTGGGGAAGAGATGAGAGTCTCCATGCGAAGTGGACTGAGCGCTTTCTGAACACCTGAGATAAGATTGTTCTAATTCCCGAGTGTGAGCTGGAAGCTCTGGGATCCACCCCGGGCTGAAACGCAGGGAAGGATGACCCCCGGGCAAATCTGAAGACAGGGAGCGGTCCAAGCAAAGCTGCTCCCAAACCAAGGCCGCCGCCTGTGCCGCTTCCCATCCTCCCCCGACTCCCAGAGGCAAAGCCTCTTTCCTCTGCCCGGTCCCTCCCGCCCGGCGTGGGTGAGTCGCGGGGTCACGGGGCACCCACCTCAGACATGGGCACGCTCCAGATGTTGTTACGAATCTTCGGGGCGGCCAGTTCCTTCAGGCGACTCGTCGCTCGGTATTCCAGGCAGGACCGAGGAATGGGCCAGACAGGAGTAGTCCTGAGGGAGGTCCCCATTTCAGACCAGCAGCTCGGCCCGGGGAGGGGTGTGTGTGTGTGTCTGTCTGTCTGTCTTTCCTAGCTCC